>NC_133769.1:169847076-169885970 GCF_003597395.2 Chelonoidis abingdonii | reverse complement strand
GCTGCAAACAGGGAGTTGCAGCGCTGGCTGAGCTTTTAAGTGTAGACACCTGCTAAGTTGCAGCGCTGTAACCCCCTCACCAGCGCTGCAACTTGCAAGTGTAGACAAGGCCTATGTCTCATTTAAGACCCACAGAAGCCGTATTTTGAAGATGTAAGTGGCGGAGAGTCTTTGTGAAGAGATCTCAACTCAGTTTAACCTTGCTTTCCCTTTGTGAATTGATTGTTTACAGTTGTATTTATTATTCATCATTATTTGCTGAGCAATTCATGAGGACTTATTTCAGCCCATAGGTTGTTCACAAATTAGTCACTGACTACACATTTGATTATTTGTGCTTTGTGATTGATTGATTGATCCTCCATGAACTTGTCTAATTTTTTTAAACCCAGATATAGTTTTGGTCCTCACAGCATCTCCTGGCAATGAGATCCACAAGTTGACTGTGCATTGTGAGAAATACTTCCTTTTGTTGTCTTAGACCTGCTGCCTATTAATTTCACTAGGTGACCCCTCATTCTTGTACTATCTGAAGGGGTAAACACTTTTTTTTTGTTCACTTTCTCCACACTTCTCATGATTTTATAGGCTTTTATTATATTCCCCCTTAGCTGTCTCTTGTCCAAGTTCCAGTCCTTTTAATCTCTCCTCATATGGAAGCTGTTCCATATTCCTAATCAATTTTGTTGCTCTTCCCTGTACCTTTTCCAGTTCTAATGTATCTCTTTTGAGACAAGACAACCAGAATGGCACGCAGTATTCAAGGTGTGGGTGTTCCATGGATTTATATAGTAGCCTTATGATATGTACTATCTTATTATCTATCCCTTTCCTAATGGCTCCTCTCATTCTGTTTGCTTTTTTGATGGCTGCTGCACATCAGGTGGATGTTTTCAGAGAACAATCCACAATGACTCCAAGATCTTTTTCTTGAGTGGAAAAAGTTAATTTAGACCCCCTTATTTTGTATGTAGAGATGGAATTACATTTTTCAAAGTGCATTACTTTACACTTATCAACATTCAATTTCATCTGCCATTTTGTTGCCCAGTTTCCCGATTTTGTGAGATCCCTTTGTAACACTTTGCAGTCTGCTTTAGACATTACTATCTTGAGTACTTTTGTATCATCAGCAAATGCTGCCACCTCACTATTTTCCCCTTTTTCCAAATCATTTATGAATACGTTGAACAATATTGCCCCCCCCCCAGATCCCTGAGTGAGGGACCCCACTATTTACCTCTACACTGTTTTCAAGACTTAGCTAAGCAGGTTTACTGACCACAAAGGTGATTAAAGAGACAGAGATGAAAGTTGTAATAAATCTGCACCATCACAGGAGGTTATTCTCTGCTTTATATGCTTTAGTCTTTGTCAATCATTGCTTTTTCTAGGTTTGGGTGACAGCAGCAGGCGAGAAGTGTTATGTTGTTTCAACATGAAGATGGAGCCTAGAAGATGGTGTATGAAGAGCAGGACTGGGCTCACCAAGAATAATACTCCATGGAGACAAATAAGAAACATTTCTCCCACTATGAGCACAACATTGGGTTATGGTTGCTCTTGCTCCAGTACTTTACACATTCACAAGTTTTCCAGAGGCAAAGCCTAGCAGTAGAAATCACGAGCCACCTCTCTCTCCTTCCAATTCTAAATCTAATGGATATGCGAAAACCTATCTACACAAAAAAAAACAGGAGTACTTGTGGCACCTTAGAGTCACACACAGTCAGCAGCTAGGGTAGGGCTTGGCTACACTAGAAATTTCAAAGCGCTGCCGCGGCAGCGCTGCGAAGTGTGAGTGTAGTCAGAGCGGCAGCGCTGGGAGAGAGCTCTCCCAGCACTGCACGTAAACCACATCCCTTACGGGTGTAGCGTGCAGCGCTGGGAGCCGCACTCCCAGTGCTGCCCCCGATTACACTGACACTTTACAGCGCTGTATCTTGCAGCGCTCAGGGGGGTGTTTTTTCACACTCCTGAGCGTGAAAGTTGCAGCGCTGTAAAGTGCCAATGTAGCCACGGCCGTAGAGTTACAGATCCTGGCTCCCTTAACAGGCCACATCTTGCAAGGTTGCAAATGCATTGCAACATCATTCCCATTAACAATTAACAGGAGTGACACACAGTTAAACACAAAATGCCCCTCTTGGACCTCTTTTAAATATGTTCTCTGGCTGTCACCAGACAGAGGCTGGTACATGGCTGAATCAGTTGTGGGAACTGGTTCTGCACCCAACCACCTGGTTCAACTACAAAAATATTTAAAAGAACGATTTGAAACTCAGCCTTTTGTAAGCATCTCTTTACAAGACCCAGTTAAGGCACTGTAAGCCTGTATCTAAGACCGTGGCTTCTAAAGTCAAGTGATTATATCAGAATCTTAATTTCCTATTTAAAAAGGACAAGATACATGCCCTAGGAGTTATTTGGGGGAAGTTCTATGGCCTGTGTTACACAGGAGGTCAGACTAGATGACCACAATGGTCCCTTCTGGCCTTGGAATCTATGAACAGTAAGTGCAAATCTTTCTCCCTATATTCTTGTAGGTAAGCACATGCTTCTTTAATTTTTTTTTTGCTGTTAATACCCTGAAAGCTAAAAGCCTAGTTTAAAAACTCACAGCTATTCAGTTAAAAATATATTTCACTTTAGCACACTTAGGAGTTAATTGGAAAATCAGTAAATATATTTCATTTGCTCCTTTAAAAATATGATGCCAAAAATTATGAGGAAACTAGGAGTTATTAGAATTCCCAAATCAATAGAAATAGTTATTTCAATAGGTTCATGATCCAATATATCCAGTTCATTATGGGAACAGGTTTTGAAACAATCCTTGACATACACAGAAACACGATATACATTTCACTAACACACAGAAGTAATTCAGAAGCATATGTTAGAGTGCTAATTATCATACATGGCAAAGGAAACTCAGATTAAACTGTTTTTGAGGATTATAATTATTTGTATTATGGTAACTGTGATGGGTTTGGTCATAGAGACCACCTTGGGACTGTCACCTGACATGCTGCGATTACATCTGAGCCCATTTTCTCTGCCAACTTGGGACTCCAGAACCCTGCCTTGTTGAGCCAGACATGCTAGCCTGCTGTAACACAGACCCAGGTCTGGTCCATGCACCCCAAACTGCAGACTTTAACCAAAAACCGCTCAGCAGGTCATCTATCTCCAGAACCCAGACTCCCAGCTCCCAGTGGTATCCCAAACCCCCAATAAGTCCATTTTACTCTGTACAAAGCTTATACAGGGTAAACTTTTAAATTGTTTGCCCTCTATATCACTGATAGAGAGAGATGCACAGATGTTTGCTCCTCCAGGTATTAATCACTTACTCTGGGTTCAATATTAAACAAAAGTGACTGTATTAAGAATAAAAAGTAGGATTTAAGTGGTTTCAAGGACTAACAGACAGAACAAAGTCACCAAGCAAAATAAAGCAAAAACACGCAAGTCTAAGCTTAATAGATTAAGAAACTGATTACAGGTAAAATCTCACCCTCAGAGATGTTCCAATAAGCTACTTTCACAGATGAGACTCCTTCCTAGTCTGGGCCCAATCCTTTTCCCTGGTACAATCCTTGTTAGTTCCAGCAGACATTTTAGGTGGAAACTAGGGGTTTTCTCATGACTGGCAGCCACCTTTGTTCTGTTCCACCCCCTTTTATATCTTTGACACAAAGAGGTAATCTTTTGTCTCTCTGGGTTCCCACCCTTTCGTCTAAATGAAAAAGCACCAGGTTTAAGATGGATTCCAGTATCAGGTGACATATTCACACATCCTGTGAGACTCCAGCTGCCATTCTTCCAGGGCTATCCCACACATAGGTGGGAAGGTTTACAAGTAAACAAAGCCATTTACAGGTCATCGATTCTGAAGCACCCTTAATGGCCCACTCTTTCCATTATTACAATAGGACCTCACAGTTATATTTCTAGCTTAAGATACAACTGCATATTTCTAGCTTCAGATTCAAGAATGATACATACAACAAATAGGATGAACACCCCCATTAGATTATAAACTTTGTAATGATATCTTACAAGAGACCTTTTGCATAAAGCATATTCCAGTTACATCATATTCACATTCATAAGCACATGGAGTGCAACGTCACAGTAACATTGGAAGTCCCCAACTGATATCAGGGTTCTGTTGTGGTAGGCACTGTATATACACCTAGAAAAAGTCCCTGCCCTGAAGAGTTATAATTTAACTAAGCCAAACATACCAAGAATGGGTGAAAGAAAGTGGCTTGCCCAAGGTAACAGAGGAAATAGCAGTGGGCTTACTCCCCTTGTGCATCATGGAGCAGTCTGAGGCATACTACCTTTCTTGGCAGAATGCCTCCCACACTTCCTCTGGGGGTGGTGTAACTGTATGATTCTCAATTCAAGACTGAGCCTTAAAATACTTTCAGTTCACCACATCCCTCAAACTCAACGTGGTTCATAAGTTATATCCCACTCCATCAGAAGGACTCAGCACCCACTATCAGAGCTAAATTTTCAAAAGCTTGCAGGGTGCTGAGTTCTTTTGAAAATCTGGCCTCAGTCATGACAATGAACTTTCGAAAATCTAATGCCAAACGCTTTTGAAATACTTGACCCCAAATGCCTAAGGGAAGACATGTTGATGTGAAAATCCAGAAACATCCAGAAGCAGCTGATGAAACATCCAGAAAATTCAGAAGCAATACTTGATGTGTTTAACATTAAGGTCCAAGCGCTATAGCCCATCCATACTTAGGCAAAACTCTGGCAGCATCTCACATCCAAATAAATGTTCCAGTTTTGGTGACATATTTGCTCTAAGGACCTGATTCTTCACCACCTTGTGTGTCTTTTACAGTAGGTGCCAAATGCTACCAAATCAGAATGGTAGCTTTTTCCATCCATTTTGACCGGCACAAATGTCTACGCAAAATGCAAATGAGTTGTGATACAGGTCCTCAGTATTTGGATTAGGGCTGCAGTGCCCAACTCTAGCCATGTGGTGGCCTCTGAGCTCTGGACGCATAGCCAATGGAGTGACTGGGCTGGACCAGCAAGTGACAATGCTTGCCCCCATTAAGACACATAAGCATCGGGGGTGCAGAGGCAGCCAACATGACTAGGTATTTGAGGCAGCTCCACTCTTCAAGGTCATAAGACAGGGCACCCAGCTGTGGAAATCCTTATCTAAAGAGATGACAATGGCTGACCACTTGAGGAATGCAATGCAAGACCCAGTTTGCAAAAGTCTTTTCCTAATAATGAGGACTACATAAAGATCCAGTATCTTTCCTCATGGACACATGATGATGACAACAAGTAAATTCCAGGTTTATAGGGGTGGAAATGAGGAAGTAAGGTCTTACATTGTCATAGTATTAGGTAACTCATTTCTGTACCTGGAACTACCAGGATGGGCACATTAAAGATGTGTAAGGTAGATAGATGAGAAGCTATTACAGCTCCATAGAAGCATTTACAGTCTAGTGGGTCAATTTTTTAATCTGTATTTAAATAAACCACTTCTAAAATACCTGTGATTTTTCATCTTCAGTTTTTGTGTTCAAAAATAATATGATTAAGCTAACAAAAGAAATGAACATAGAAATCACATTAATGCAGTGACACAACCTAAGCAAAGAATTTGAATTTGTAGTAAAGAATGAGAATGCCATGACTCCATTCTTAATTCATTTCACTGAGATCACTACCAGATGTCAAATCCTATGAATGCCGCAATACCTAGGCACATCATAATGAATTAAGAACAGAATGTCAGTGTCAGGTCCAAAAAGACAAGAAAATAACAAGCTGTATCACAAGCTCCTACTATATATTGCTCAAAAGAGTGGGGAGGTAGCAGTTTAGGGTAGGCGTAATTCTCCTCTGACCTACACTCGGGTAAATCAGGAGCAAATCCACTGAAAGCAATGGAGTTGCAATGATATTATACTTGTATAAGTGAATGGAGAATGAGGGCCATTATTTATACCTGTGGCTGACAGAAAAAAAATTGTCATCTTAATTTTTCAGGAAGTTGAATTTAGAAATCATCCTTTTTCTTTTTCCTAAAAGATGCCTTTTATAAGCAATTAATTCCACGTGATTCTTAGTGCACATTCATCCATTGTGATAGGGGCTCATTAAGATTAAGGTGTTAAAGGAATGTAATATTTAAAAATTAGTTTAGCAAACCCTGACTCTGCTATAAGTGCTGTCTGCAGTGCTCTTTTGTTAACATTAGTGTCATTACAATTAATGATGATCATTCTTGAGGGTTATTCTGGGATTTTGCACTAATTTGACCCAGTTTAAAGAGAGATAAATTAATTCCACAAAACTATAGATCTAGTTCCGTGACAATTTGCTCCTCAGATGCTTCTTTAGGCACCAGTCTAAATACATGTGCAGCTAGCAATCAACCCACATGCCCTTTTTAACTTACTTAGGTGCTCTAGAGATTGAGCTATCAGCTTTTGGTATATGCACAAGGTGACATTTTTAAGGTCAATTATGAATCACAAAACGTTCAACATGTGATGAAAACATCACCTGCTTTGAAATGTCGGACAGCAGACTCAAATTCAGCTCTGTTACCCTCATGCAAATTCAGAGGTGCTCCATCAACTCTAGTGGCGCGCCTCTCGATGTGTGCTGCTGCAACTGAGAAGAATTTGGAGCTCAGTTAACAATTACTCTTCTTTCTCCTCAAATGACCAACGTATGTTCTGAACGTTAAACATGTGCAAATAGTCACGCTGAGTTCAATGAGACTCCTGTAGCGAGGGGGTCCCCCCTTCCCCACGCTCCTGAGGGGAAAAGGCCAGAGAAGGTGCGGCCCTGGGCGGAGGCCCTGCTGCCTGTCCCCGCCCCCCGGAAGTCAAGGGGTGGGACAGGAAGTACAAAAGCCTGGCCCCAGCCCTCAGTTAGGAGGAGGCTGCCAGAGAAGGCAGACGCTGAGATCTGAGCTCCCGCTGGGCCCGGCTTACCCTGCGCCCGGTATCCGGAGGGGTACTGGCCTGACCTCCCCTGGGGCCAGTACCCAGAGAAGCCGACGGAGCCCTCTGACGCTCGGCCTGTGGAGGACTGGACCGGACCGCCCGAACCCCGGTACCCTGAGGAGTGGACTGGACCTCCCGCCGCTGGACCCGCTGAGGAACCCATGGTCTGGGACCCCCCGGACAACGCTGGCGAAGGGCAGGTACCCGGTGAGGGGGAGGTTGGAAGTGGCCCGGGGGGCAGCCGACTCCCATCAGGCTGCAAACTCACCTGAGCCCATGTCAGTGTGTTTCGGTCAGGATCCCCCACTGACCGTCAGCGGCGTTGGCCGCTGCTAGGGCCCCGGGCTGGAACGCAGTGGAGTGGGAGGCCTGCGTTCCCCCTGCCACCCCTTTAAGGGTGGCAGACTCCCCCTCCCTTTGCCTAAGGAGACCATCTACAGTGGTTGCCTTATCGCTCAGCCCTGCTGCAAGGCCTGAGCCTAACTGTGTGTGTTGCCCTGCCCTGCTCAAGGGCCTGGGCTTGTATATACTGTTGCCTTATCGCTCAGCCCTGCTGCAAGGCCTGAGCCTAACTGTGTGTGTTGCCCTGCCCTGCCCAAGGGCCTGGGCTTATATAGCCTCCTGGCTTCGTGCCCAGCCCGACTGACAGGGCTGGAGCCTCCTACTAACTGTTGTCGGCCCCCTCAGCACCCTAGCAAGGGACGGGCCCCAGGCCGACGGAGTACGGTGAGCTAGTGCGGCTCCCCTCCCCTCCTCCCCTTTTTGGAGGGTTGAGCCCTGGTCCCGCCCTACTACACTCCTCATATAATTAATGTTCGACTTGTGCTTAAGTCTTTGCCGGATTGGAACCAAAGGAAACACACACTCTTATATTAAACCTGCATTTCTGACTATCTCTGTACCTAAAGTACCTCCCATAGCTATCCACTCAATATGCATTTGTGGGCATAAAAGTGAAGCTCAGTGTGGAGGTTAATACATGTGCATACAAACACAAGAACCAATGGTCTGAAGCTGCAGTGGGGGAGGTTTAGGTTGGATATTAGGAAAAACTTTCACTAAGAGGGTAGTGAAGCCCTGGAATGTGTTACCTAGGAGGGTGGTGGAATCTCCATCCTTAGAAGTTTTTAAGGCCCGGCTTTACAAAGTCCTGGCTGGGATGATTTAGTTGGGGATTAGGTCCTGAGGTCCCTTCCAACTGTCATATTCAATGATTCTACAGTTTGTAGAGCTTTTACAAAACATGACTCATTTTCTGAGCTGACTTTTATTACAGGCATCAGTCAGGTCAAATGCTAAAATACACAATGCAAGACCAATGATTTTTACTGAGCCTAATATTGGAAAGAGAAACATGGAGCTTTCTCCAGAACAGCATGTATGAAAAGACACCAAAGGGATATCTAGAAATTCTTTAAAAGCAGCAGAGAATCCTGTGGCACCTTATAGACTAACAGACGTTTTGGATACTAGAAATTCTTGTGTAAATAGAATTCCCCATCCTCCCACTGAAGTCTATGGTAGAAAGCCCATTGAATTCAATGGGAGAAGGATCAGGCACATCATTTGAATTAAAATAGCATCTAAAAATATCAAGACACTGAGAAAAGGAGACCAAGCCTTCCATTGGAGAATAGAGGTTATTCTTATTCAACAGAGCAGAATACACAAAGAGACCCAAGCTTCAGAGAAGGCTGGGCTATTTGGAGGCAATATTGGCTATTTGTATCACTTATTCAGGCAACTACAGCACTGCCCTAAAAGGGTTCAGTGTCTTTGGGAACACAGACATGACTTTAGTGTTTGTATGTGCATGTTGTACTGCACCTAGCACAACGGGGTCCCAGTCCATGCTTGGTGCTTCTAGGCACTAAGATAATACAACTAAATAATAATGAATTATCCCAGTATTTTTCATCAAATTATATATATTTGCTTATGGTTCGAAGGGAGGGATGCAGAGACCTTTATAAAGCATATCTGGATACACTCCTTGAAGAACGATTACTCAGATGGAAGCTCCAGTCTTGTAATCAGGTTTATGATGTCTTTTTTCTTAGATCAGAAATATACATAAGAATATAAGATCAGCCATACTGGATCAGACCTGTGGTCGATCTAGCTCAGTATCCTGTCTTCTGACAGTGAACAATGCCAGCTGTTTCAGAGGGAATGAACAGAACATGGCAATTCTGAGTGATTCATCAACTATTGTCCAGTTCCAGCTTCCCGCAGTGGGAAATTTAAGGACACCAACAGCATGGGAGTTTATCTCTGACCATCTTGGCTAATGGCCATTGATGAACCTTGTGACAGATGGTCCTTTACACCAAAAATCACAATGATATCTTCCAGGTTACTCCAAGTCTTAAAGGACCAGTCAATTGTACCTTAGCAGAAAGATAAAGTTCCTTCTGATTAGTCATTTTTATTCCCTTTCCCCAGAGTTTAAACTGATGGGACGAGTGTTTGTGTATATCTCCTCTTCATGGGTGTGAAGACAGCAATCAGAGTCTTTTGTCCTCTGATGTTCACAATGGCTTGTCTAATGTCTATAGATGCCTTCTTTTGTTGGGCAGGTGAGGACACCTAGTATGTCACTGGTACTGCTTCTTTCCTGACTGTGGGGATTTTTAGTTTCATAACAAACACTTTTAGAGTTACAGATCAAAATTTAAATATTACCTTACAATACAGGATATAAATATTATAAGTGAAATTAATGCATGAGTCAACTTACAAGCATTTAATAAAGTCCAAACACTAAACATATTTTTAACATCTATTTTAACAATGCCAACACACAAGTGACACAAACTGGTGTCCAGCAATACATTTGTCAGTGTTCGGTGAAGCCCAGGAGCTTTGGAATGAGCTGGCACCTGATCTGCCAATGTCACAGGTCTAGCCTCCATGAACTTATCTAATTCTTTTTTGAACTGATTATATTTTTGGCCTTCACAACATCCCTTGGCAACAAGTTCCACAGGTTAACTGTGTGGTTGTGTGAAGAAGTACTTCCTTCTGTTTTAAATCCGCTGCATTTTAATTTAACCAGGTGACCCCTTGCTCTTGTGTTATATAAAAGGGGTAAGTAACACTTCCCTATTCACTTTCTTCATGCCATTCATGATTTTATATACCTCTATCATTTCTCTCCTTAGTAATCTCTTTTCTAAGATTAAGAGTCCCAGTCTTTTTAATCCCTCCTTCTATGGAAGCTGCTCCATATCCCTAATCGATTTAGTTGCACTTCTCTGTACCTTTTCCAGTTCTAATCTTTCTTTTTTGAGATGGGGTTACCAGAAATGCACACAGTATTCAAGGATAAGGTATACCATGGGGCTGTATAGTGGAACTATAATATTTTCTGGGGGTTTTTATCCTAATTTCCTAATTGTTTCTAACATTCCATGAGCTTTTTTGACAGTTGCTGTACATGGAGTCATTGTGGAAAGTTCCCTGAAAACATCCACTCAAAGATCTTTTTTGAGTGGTAACAGTTAGTTTTTTACTACATCGTCGCTTTTGCATGTCTTTCTTGCCCTGAGTGTGGAACTGAAAGCATTTCAGAGAATACTACCATGGAGGTCCTGGATTTTAATCTCTTAACTAGCAGCCTAAGTTTGAACTGCACGACCTCTCAGCTAACTTTCTCTATATCATTGGTACCTACATCTACCACAACCACCAGCTCCTCCCCAGCCCTGCACATATGATATCTTGAGAGATCTGCAACCTTCACACCTGACTGGAAATTTACCATATGGTTCTTCTGGTCATCACAAACCCAACTATCTATATTCCCCATAATTGAATCCCCCATTACTATTACCTTGTTCTTCCTAGTAACTGGGGTTCCCTCCTCAGGAGGGGTAACCTCAGTGTGAGAGGATACCATGACATCATCAGGAAAGAGGGATTGCTTCTCTTCGCTCCAGCTTCCTCCTTTCCTGAGACTTTCATCCTCCTTAACAGCACAAAGTCTGTCAGATTGAGGGTGGTAACTGCTCTCTTGTATCCCTAAAAATCTCCCTTATGTGCCTCTGTCTCCTTTAGCTCCTTGACTTGAGCCACTCTGGTCTCTGAGAGCCATGAGCTGCTTGCATACATACGCCACAAGACAAGTAACTGTACATGCTGCATTCACTGTCATAAACTGGATAGACCTTACTCTGCTGCTGGAGTTCTGCCTGCGTTATTTTTACTCTTGCAGGTTTTCTGGGGGTTGGTTGGTTTTTTGGGGAAGGGGACAGGTTATTGGCCTAATTTTAGAGTATGTTTGTTAGGTGTATCTGCCTTTCACACTCCATGTCTAAACTCTCCTGGTTGCAAACTACTCTGGTCAGTTAGGAGCTGGCTTTCTAAACCCTTCTTCTTCCTGAGTTAGCTTCTCCCCATATCAAGGAAACCTAAAGGGACTAGGGATCACAGGACGCCAGGCTAGAGTATTGTTAGTAAGCTCTCAGCCTAGCCTATCTTGTGGCTTGTCTCAGCACATGGTCCCCCACAGCAGACCACAGTATAATCGTCAAATGTCCTGGACAAATGTTTGAGCAAAACTATACATTAAAAATATGGTCAGGGTGAGTTTTCTATTAACATCCACTTGGCCTTAAAACTTGACAGCAAAGTTAAGTACCTAAGAAACTAGAGAATTTGAACCACTGAGACAACTTCAGTTATAAAAACATTTGATGCTAGCAGGCACTACTTAAAGGGCTCATCCTGCTCCCAAAGAAGTCAATACTAAAATTTTGATTGGCTTCAATGGAAGCAGGAACAAGCCACTGGGTTATGATACTATCTCCACAAGGATGGGTCATAACCACAAAAAGGCAGTGTGATATTAACTTGTGCCACCACTTCTTTATCCCTATCCATGCATGTGCTGCTGGCATCCTGTTACTTTGCAATGAGCAAGTTATTAAGAGACATTTCTGAACAGGCTCAACTAATCAAAGGAGAAGCTTTCAGAGTCACCCAAAGAATTCATCTGCATCACACTAATTAGAATATTCTCCAACTGAAATAACTGATATTGTTCAGGGCAAAATGATAAATTATTGCACAGGGAATTCCTTCATCAGTTAATATTGTTTTCAGATTTATTTTCATTCTCAGTTAAAACAGCAATTTAGCTTCTGTAGTCACTGAATTTCTCTAGAAGGCCTTAACATGAACCCTGCACTTGCTATTCATAAACATGTTTCCCATAGCACTCAACATGCATAGGCTATGGGTATACAATATTTCAACATTATTTCAGGCTCAGCTTTGCTGGAAAGCCATTTGGAATCGTACGCAGCATTGCAAGTAATATTGTATTCCAATAACCATGTCAGTTAAGCTCAGTCGGTCATTACACACGCTCAGTAGTGTGCACTTCCTTGTAGCTACTGCAGAGCTTGATGCTTGAAACTCAATAACTGTGATATGCTTTATGAATGCTGTGTGCCTTGTTGTCTTCTTCTCAGTGTGGCATTAAAATAAAGAGGAATGCTTAAAGAAGGAATGGGTAAAACAGTTTGGATAAAACAAATTCACCCAAACAATTGAACTGCATTGTACTTGGTTCGCTGAGACTGGAAATGGAAGAGTCAAAGGAAAGAGGCTATGCATACAGAGTCACATCCTGGCTCCCATTCCGTTGCTTTGTGCTACTCCAGTAGTTTTGTAGCATTTACAGAAACTAGTATGTTTATCAGCACCCAAGCAGCTATACCAACCTCACCGTTTTCAAAATGTGGCTTGGTGATTTACCCTAACTGTAGAATTCCCACTGATTTTAACATGAATTGCCTGCCTAAATCTTCATGCAGCACTAATAATTCATAGAAATAATAGAATCATAGAAATCATAGAATAATAAGACTGGAGGGAACCTCAAGACAAACCTCAGATGTTTAACCTGCTCTTAAAAACCTCCAGTGATGCAGACTCCACAACTTCCCTATGCAATTTATTCCAGTGTTTAGCTACCTTGACAGTTGGAAGTTTTCCCTAAAGTTCAACCGTTGCTGCAATTTAAGCCCATTGCTTCTTGTCCTATCTGCAGAGGGTAACTAGAACAATGTTTCTCCCTCCTCCTTTAACAACATTTTATGTACTTGAAAATGGTTATGTCCCCTCTGAGTCTTCTCTTCTCCAGACTAAACAATCAATCTTCCCTCATAGGTCATGTTTTCTAGACTTCTAATCATTTTTGTTGCTCTCCTCTGGACATTCTCCATTTACCTACATCTTTCCTGAAATGTGGCGTACAGAACTGGACACAATACTCCAGCTGAGACCTTATCAGCATGAAGTAAAGCAAAATTACTTCTTCTGTCTTGCTTACAATACTCCTACTAATACACCCCAGAATAATGTTTCCTTATTTTGGAACAGGTTGGAACACGGTTCACTCATAGTTAGTTTGTGATCCACTATGATCCCCAGATTCCTTTCTCCAGTACTCCTTCCTAGACAGTCATTTCCCATTTTCTGTGTGTACAACCAATTGTTCCTTCTTAAATGGAGTACTTTGCATTTGTCCTAATTGAATTTCATCCTATTTACTTCAGACCATTTCTCCAGTTTGTCCAGATCATTTTGAATTTTAATCCTATCCTCCAAAGCACTTGCAACCCCTCCCAGCTTGGTATCATCCCCAAACTTAAAAGTGTCTATGCTATTATCTAAATAATTGATGAAGATATTGAACAGAATCAGATCCTGGACCAATTCCTGCAGGACCTCACTTGATATGCCCTTCCGCCTTGACTGAACCAGTGATAATTACTCTCTGGGAACAGTTTTCCAACCAGTTATGCACCCACCTTAGTGTAGCTGCATCTAGATTGTATTTCCCTAATTTGTTTGAGAAGGTCATGCAAGACAGTATCAAAAACTTTACTACACTCCAGATATACCACATCTACTGGTTGTTACTCTGTCAAAGAAAGCTATTAGGTTGGTTTGACACAATTTGTTCTTGACAAATCCATGCTGATTGTCACTTATCACCTTAATATTTTCTAGGTGTTTGCAAATGGATTGCTTAATTATTTGCTCTATTATCTTTCCGGGTACTGAAGTTAAGCTGATTGGTCTGTAATTCCCCAGATTGTCCTTATTCCCCTTTTTATAGGTTGGCACTATATTTTCCTTCTTCCAGTCCTCTGAAATCTCTCCCATCTTCCATGATTTTTGAAGATCATCACTAACGGTTCAGATATTTCCTCAGTCAACTCCTTTAGTATTCTAGGGTGCATTTCATCAGGTCCTGATGACCTGAAGACACCTAACTTGTCTTAGTCATTTTTAACTTGTTCTTTCCCTAATTTAGCCTCTGATACTACCTCAGTTAATACCCCCTAATGTTTCTGATTCCTCTGTAAAGGAAAGAAGTCACTATATAATGAGACTATTCCTTGATGACATATCGTACAAACAGTTTTACACTCACACCTTAGTCACTTCTGTAAATAGGACTTCTAATGTGAATAAATGAGTTCATGGCTTGCCAAGTGCAGCTGTTTGCCAAAGATCTCTAGTGAGTGTTGGGGGAATGGGAAACAGTTGAGTAACTCATGTCCAGTTATGTTTCTCATTATAAAGAACTGGCCCATATGAGAGAAAGTAATTGTGTGGAATGCAAGAATCACAAACATGAAGAAGAACATATAAATCATGGACAAGTTCATAGGCTAATGAGGGATAAATTGAACTATCCTTAGCCCCACAGATAAAGGATATTAGACAGCTATCTGCATTATTAGAAGTACTTTTAGAGATACTTAATGTTTATTAAAATAAAAAAGTCATTTACAAATGAACAGAATAGTCATATGAATTCATGAAAACACCATTATCAATTCTGTTAAAGGGGCATATAGCTCCATTGACTATGTCTGTTTACACCAACTGAGAATCTGGTCTATTGTACCTTGAATTTAAATTCTGGGAGTGAGAGAACACAGTGGGAGAGCTGGCTGAGGGTATGTGCACATTATGGAGACCAGCATAGCTAGGCCACCATAGCCTTATTGTGAAAACACTGCCTGCACCAAGAGAAGGGTTTTTTCTGTCAGTCACTGCCTGAATGAAATTAGCTATGTTGACGGAAGCCCCCTTCTGTTGACATAGCTGCTTCTACTCAGGAGGTTATGTAGCTATGTCAGGCCATGGGGTGGGTTACTTTTGCTGACCAATGTAGCTATGCTTATTTAACTTTTCAGTGTAGGCCAGGCCTAAGTAAGGCCTTTAGGATTTACGACATAGGCTCTGGATCCATATAACCAGATCTTTATGCCTACACAGAGATCCAATAAAGGAATGAGGTAAAACTGATAGAAAATTGAAATTTCTGTCCAGTGGAGAAATCCAGTATTTTGACATCTGTTTTTGTCCCAAATCAAGATGAAAATTTGAAATATCAAAATTTTAAAAACAGGACAAAAAGTTTGGAAAATTTTGATTTGGAAATGTTGAAATGAAACATTTTGATATTCCCAAATCAAAACATTTCATTTCTATTTGTCAAACCATATTGAGATGCTTTGTTTTGATTAAGTTCAACATAGAATTGTATCTGCCTAAGCTGCTGCAGTGCCTCATGTAGTTTAGTGGCACATGAACCACTTTTCTCTGTGGCCAGGATCCCTGGACAGACTACATCTCACATGACGTATATTGGTCATGAGACACTGTAAGCCGGTCGTGCTGGGGCTCGTCCCCCTCAGGCACGGCGGGGAGCCAGGGCGCCTGTCTACACACAGCAGTTCGTGCAGTCCGAACCCCTCGGCAGGGGTTGAGGGAATAAAGGGTCTGTAACCAAGGTAGAGTCCCGGCCCTCCAGCAGGCGGGTAAGCACAAAGTCTATAAGCCCAGGCCCTTGAGCAGGGTGTGGCAAGAAGCAGTTCAGGCTCAGCTCCTTCAGCAAGGGGCTGAGCACACACAGTATCTGAGCCCAGGCCCTGGGGCAGGGCGAGGCAGTCAATAGTTCAGGCTCGGCTCCTTCACCAAGGGGCTGAGCAAACACAGTACAAACAGTGAGTCTATACAGAAGGCCTCCTCAGGCCAAGGGGAGGGGGAATCTGCCACCCTTGGACGGGTGGCAGTGGGGACGCAGGCCCTCCCACTCCACTGCGTCCCAGCCCGGGGCCCTAGCAGCGGCAAGGGTTCGCTGCAGTCAGTGGGGAATCCTGGCCGCAACACACTGACATTGGTTTAAAGTCCCCTGGAGCCAGACTGGGGTCAGCTACCCCCGGGCCACTTCCAGTTTCCCCCTCTCCAGGTACCTGTCCTCTGCTGGCGTTGTCCGGCGGGTCCCAGACCATGGGTTCCTCTGGATACTGGGTGGCGGGATGCTCCGGCAGCTCCTCCAGATACCGGGCGCAGGGCAGGTCCAGCCAGCGCTCCTCCGGATACCGGGCACGGGGCAGGTCCAGCCAGCGCTCCTCCGGATACCGGGCACGGGGCAGGTCCAGCCAGCGCTCCTACGGATACCGGGCACGTCCTCCGGATACCGGGCACGGGGCAGACTGGGCCCAGCGGGAGCTCGGGCCTCAGCGTCTGTCCTCTTCAGCAGCCTGCTCCCAACTGCTGGGGCCGGGCTTTTATACTTCCTGTCCTGCCCCTTGACTTCTGGGGGGCGGGGACAGGCAGTGGTGGCTCCGCCCACTGAGGCACCTGTTCTGGCTCATCGCCCTCAGGCACGGCAGGGAGCCAGGGCGCCTCCCTACAGACACCCAGGAGGCACCGGGGTGGTTCAACAAGAGGCAGGTCTGCAGTGCGTCATGAAAGATGTAGTCCAGTCAGGGAGCTGAGCTGTAACACGGGGTGCTGACTCAAGAGCTAACTCAGCACCCTGTCACTCAAATCTCTACCAGTTTATATTAATTGAGTCTGACTGAAAAGCAAGCAGTTGGCAGAGGAGGCCAAATAACTGAGTGAAGATACAGCTGGGGGAGCTAATTGATTGGAAGTATCCCAAGCAACTAAGACTAGATAAGCAAACAGGAAGGATGTGGTGGGAGCCTGAAGGAAGGCAGAAGTAATCAGGACTTGCTGTAGCAGCACCTTCCTCTTCCCCAGAAGAAAAGGGGAAGTTGGCTATTGATTGTAAATATAATAAAGCTGGTGCAGGTTAAGAAGGCTTGGAGTGGTTGTGATCACTGAGGTTGGAAAAGGGACACTCCTTCTAACACCAGCCCATAAAGGAGAATGGGTGCCAGGAGACACTTCAACCCCAACTTCTATGAGGTACTGCTGCAATTCAGGCAGATCCTGATTCATGTTAAATGGAACTGAAATGAAATGTTTTGATTTGACAAATCAAAATGTTTCACTTAGGGCAGGCTAGACCTGAAATGAAATATTGTTTCAACTTTCTTAACAGAAAATTGAAATTTAGCAAAAAAATCAACTTTCAGTTGAAAAAGTTGATTTTGCAGAAACTGCATTTTCCAAAAAACAAAAACACGGACCTCTTGACCAGCCAGTCTAGAGTGAGGCCGGAGTTTGTATCACTTCAATACTTGCAAAAGGCACTATGGAAATCAAACAGTTAATATAACAATTTTTGCAGTAGGAGAGAGGAATGGATTTAGAGTGCCTAAGACGGTAAACCAAGAAAAAAATTACCAAACTCTTTAAAATTCTTTTTACTTTAAAAAAGACATTGTTCCTTTGAAGAACAGCTCTTGATATTTTAGAAATCTAAATGGTCATTGGTATTACAAGAAGTAAATATAAACCAAAATGCTTTGAAATCAATGGGAGCCTTTCCGTTGACTTTGGTGTGCTTTAGATCAGGCACTTCAGGAGGAATGGTAGCATACAGCTGATGCTGAATCTTCATACTGTGACACCATACCTGGGTTTCTGCCACACTGTGTGGCTTATTTGTTGTTGTGCACTGTTAATAGTGAAATGACCAAGTGCTACAGCAGAAAGAACAACAGGGAAAAGGTTTTATAACATTGGGGTGGCAACATATCTAGCTGATATGGCACTGGACAGGACAAGTCATTTCATCTCTCCATTTCGCCTCCCAAATTGTCTGTCTTGTCTAGATTGTAAGACCTTCAGATGAGATGGCCTTTCACACAGCAATTGTCTAGGACAGAGGGGCCAAATCTCAGCCGGGGGCCTTCACCTGCTACTATAGTATTAAGAATAATAAAATTTGCAAATTCTCAGTCACATTCAGATTCAAGTCACGTTTGCACCATTTTTGTTCACTTTTCAGAATTAATGAGCATGAAGATTTGCTCATATGAATGTTTGCAGCAGGTGAATTTTCTGCACATAACCAAAATTCAATTCAATCAATAATTTGTTTTGTGAGAGTGTAGTTTATAAGATTATACCATCAATCAAGAACATAAGAAAGTAGCCAGTAACAAGTGAATTACAAATATCAAATTATAGTTTGAATATTCACTACAAACAGCTCACAAACATAGGCAAACATTTGTTCATGTCAATTATTTGATGAACAATTTCAAATTACCAATATTTGTAAAATTTGTGATCTGCAAAGAGAAAAAGAGATTAAAATTGCCAGATCAATTGTTTGTAATTAATAATGTGACCAGTTCTACCAAGTGCTATGAAATGGCCTGAGAATTTTTCTTTCTTTGTCCAGGAAAAAAATGTGCATTGATTTTTTTTAATTTTTTTTTACTTGCCATGTGTAAGAAAAATTAAATGAATGTTCCACCTTTTATTTAGTGAAGATCTGTGGGGGGCAAAGAAACCAAGCAGATAGACAGTTACTCAGATATATTTTGGGGGCCTGATCCAATGCTCATTTAAGTCAATGGGAAGACTAGCATTGATTTGAATGGCACTGAATCAGGTCTGTTCATTCCTTAAGTGTATAGAGGTGTGAATCCACTTGACTTAACTACATAACTGATAGTTTAACATCCATACGTTCTTGGCTTCAACTCCAAGTTTCCAAACTTCAGTTAACAGATTTATGGAGTGTCATCAACCTTGGCTATGATTTGTATCCATTCATTAGTTTGTTTGCTGTGGCAATTTGTATGTAGCTACTAGCAAAAAGCATTAGCTGCTCCTGAAAGTGGCATCCAGACAATAGCAGAGGTCAAAAATTATTGGAGTTTGTGGTGGCATAAAACATCACTAGAAGAGAAGGTCTGAGGTGACAGAAAAACAACCTAACACAGCATTTGGCAAGACGGGGTCCTAGAAGAAGAAAGAAAGAAAGGAATTCATTTTGGTAAGAACATGGAGCGAGAAGAATATAAAATAAATATCCTTAAACTAAACTGTGATTACAAAATCTGTGAAATAACGTGTTTTAGAACTAAAAGGTTTTAGATCATGACTTTCAGCTAAAAATTTAAAGTCAGGAATTACAGAACAACCATATAAATCAGTCCATTTTTATTAATAAAACAGGTATTTATATCCAAAGTATAAAGTACAGTAGTGACTTTCAAACCAGCTGCTTGACTTATATGTGAGTGATACAACTTATAAATCAGGCACATGAACTATCCAGCATTTCCTACACTTATAAATCAGTCTTCTTCACAAAGCAGTTCCCTGACTGGGAAATCACTCTCTTGATTAATAAATCAGTCACCACTAGATATATAAATAATGGATATGAATCATAAATCTCCTGGCTATCAGCCACATGTTTCATAAATCAGAAACTCAGTATATAATCAAGCATTTAAGAACACTTTTTATTAACAATTTAGCAAATCAACACCAAAATTGCATTCCACAACACGCACAGCACACTCTGAGAGACAGATGGTGTACGCATACACCCAAAAAATAGGCTCTTCTGCAGCCCCAGTGCAATTTGCCACTACACTGGGAATTTACGGTTGAGTGTTACTATTATAAGCTGAATTTTTTTAATTGGGAAAAGTCAGGAAAGTTCTTCCCTATTCCCACTCCTCATGCCTCCCCTCCAAAAAATCAAAATCAAAACAAAAGAACCCAGAATTCTGAGAGTCTAAACCAGCCAAAATCTGTATTTTCCATTCTTGTATATATTTTTCTGTGGGCTGCATTATTAAATATATTACAACACGTTCTTCCTCCCCATTAGGTAGCTGACAAATAAATTACTGTATGTAAGCTGAGAGGTAACTGAATTATGAAACTCCTTCAGTTCAGTGAGAATTGGTAAACAGATTGTATCATTTTCAATAGACCTGTGTGTGTGTGTGTGTGTGTCTGTGTGTCTGTGTGTCTGTGTCTGTGTATATATATATATAAGGAGGACATGGAGGCTGCCGATGTGAAAACCCGGAAGCTCCTCACAATGCACGGAGGTTTCCACCCCAAGTCCAACACCCAGAGAGTGTATACCAGCCGGAAAGAAGGCAGGCGGGGCTTGGTGAGCGTCAAAGCCACTGTCCTGGATGAAACCCAGAACATCCAGGAGTACATCAGTAAGATGACCCCCAAAGATGAGCTGCTGAGAGAATGCCTGAGGCAGCAGCAGACATGGGAGGAAGACTCTGAGTCAGATTCTGCAACTTTAGCATTTACTCCTGGGAGTTGTCCCAATGACTTCAGTTGGACTGCTCACCTAAGTACTATTCCAGCCTGGTCTACTTAAAACTTGGATTGACTTAGCTATGGTACTCAGGGATATTAAAAATCTACCTCCCTGAGTGCCATAACTGTGCTGATCTAACCCAGTAACCCCAGTGTAGAGGCAACTAGATCAATGGAAGAATGCTTCTGTTCCTCGGGGATGTAGAGTTCCTACAGGAATGGAAAAGCCACTTCCACCAGTGCAGTCTGAATCTACATTATAGCAGTGGTGATCAATTTTTTTTTCGCAGACCATTTGAAAATTGGTTAGGGTCTCGGTGAACTGCTTAATGATCTTTCCAAAGGTTGTTTGTGCTGTTAGCTAACTATTGTAAAGCACTTTGGATAAAAGTGCTATATAAATAAAAACAATAATAATTAATGTTTTTTGTTCTACAAATAAAAGCACACAACTCATATTTTAATATCAGTAGTCTTACCTTTCTAATGCAATGGATGTGCCTTCTCTCCCCTGCCGCGGCAGCCCCCGAGCTGGGGCTGGGAAGGAGAGGAGATCTCTCCCTCTCTCCTCCACCACAGCAGCCCCCGAGCTGGGGCTGGGCATGAGAGCCATGTCTCCTCAGCAGTCACAACTCTGGAGCTGGGGAAAGTCACCTCTTTCTCTGATGGCCGCAGCCCTGCACATCGCAAATTTCCCTCACCCCATCTTCTCACCCCACTGCCCCCTCCCACCTACCTCCTACTCCCCCCCAAGGCCAGTACTTCACCTTACATGTGCATCTTCTCCAGGGTCCAGGCACCTAATTAGTGGAGCTACGCCTGCACGGGTCCACTAATTAGGTGAGTGTCCCTGCATTGTCTCATGTGCAGCCACCCAGGCACTCACCTTAGAGGCAACTATCCACAGACCATCTGAATGGAGCTCGCGGACCACTGGTGGTCACAGACCACAGTTTGAGAACCTCTGCATGACAGGGTTATACTGGTATAGGGACGGCACTATAGCTTTGCCACTATAAATCCTTGTAGTGCAGGCATGGCCTCAGTGTAAGTGTTGCAGGCTCAAGTCTTGGACAGTTATGTATGTCACAAATTGTCACAATTGTTCGCAATCTCAGTAGGGAGACCAAGGAATGAATGGGTCGTAGTGAGTTAACTACCCTTTTATCACTGGAGATGGTACCTTAAGCGTCATTAAGAGGCACATGGGCAAAGCAATGTTAGATGACCTTGCGTTGCTGTCCTTGTTCTGTGGATAGAGGACTCCACTCTGATGGCCCAGCACTTTTCATGAGCACTAAATTCACACAAAAATATACTTTAAAGAAAGAATATGCAGGAAGCAGAAATCTGAGGGCTAGAGGTTAATGAAAGAGTCATAAATACATGCTGACTGTTCATAAATGCTGTCCTTGTGTAAAGTTTCTCAGATTAAAGTTGAACATTTTTCTTTTGTTAAACAGGGGGACAGATTTTGCACAACAGGCTGCAATAAAATAAAATGGCAGCCACAAGTGGCAACTATGGATAATAATAACAATAATAATGAGTTAAACTACTGCATTCTCTGAACCATTCAAGAGCAATGGTTAAGACTGTGTGTGAAATTTCACCCTATGTTATAGTTACCTGATAGGATTATTTACATGTAACTGTGACTAGGATCAAGTTTTATAGATGGTTTTTTTCTAAGATCTAACTCTATTATTATTTTGTGTGTGTGAGTGAGTGAGTGAGTGAGGTTTGAAAAACGGGAAATAAAAATTAATGAAACTAGATTGAAATTGTTAGCACTTTGCAGGGTTCAAAAAGGACTCATTTTCTTTTTTCTTTTTTTTTTTTTAAATAAATCTCTAGTTTATCAAAACGTGGGGGGCATGGGGTTTACTAAAACCAAGGTTTCAATAAGTGAAAAAAAATAAAGAATGATATTGAAAAACTATTTTGATAAAATTTAACAAAAAATGGAAATTTTCAATGTCAAGTATTGATCATGAATAATTTGATTTTTAAAAATAAAGGCATTTTGTGATGCAAAAATATGTGGAAAATGTCATTATTTATATGTGTATATTATCAGCAGAAATGGAGGCACTACCTGTTAAGACTGCGGATCACTTATCATTATGAAACCCTGTTTTCAGTTGCTTATAAATGTATTAAACTTCAACTATTCAAGCTGAAATCTTCCATATTGTGTGTCTGCCTCAGGCTAAATTTACTTCAAAAATTTCAACCAAAATTGTTTCTAGAAATGAGGTTAGGGAAAAATAAATTGGTTTGTCCATGTTAAAAAATTCTGACAACCTTTTATCTGAAAGCTTTCAGCAACCTACTTCTTGGGGGTGGTGTCTATGATGGGCTTTTGCTGTCTCTGTGAAAATCCACCCAAATTGTAAGCCTTTGAAACATTGTGGTTTGCACATGCTCACTAGTGACCTGCTAGAGTTAAAGAGCTTAATTCCCCCAAAAGATTCTGTCCACACTGAGCATGCTCCAGCTGAGGTCAAGCAGGACTTTCTCTGCAATTACAGCTCAGGTCCAAGTATCTGAACTGCGAGCACTGTGCCCTCAGTGTCCTCCCTTTTGGGTCCGAGCAGTGTGGAGAAGGAAGCTGCTTGGTTCAAATTCAAAGGGGGCAAGAGCCAAGTCTTGTGGAAAAAACAAGAATATGTGAACACGCAGCTGAAACTGTATCATAATATTTGCACTCATGCGGGCAGAGTTAAGGCAACTTTAATTCTGACATTTATTATTGAATGCTTAATTTTGCAACTTTAATAACGCTCTTTCAACCTAGTTTTCTCTGTGTGTGATATATTTTATACACACATACATACACACAATATCTATTGCTTTGTTCAAGGAAAAATGAGAAACACAGAATTTGTAAAAGCTAAATAACTAGCTTATTAACAGTTTCAGTCAGTTGGTACCACACTTACACCTAGACTATCTGTGGTTCAAACCCCGTGTTGACAATTGAGTTCCGTAATGAGGGGAGGTTGAAAAGTGTGCTGCTCTGTAAAGTCATACTTTGGATGAGACATTAAACCAACATTCTTATACCTGTCACTGCATCTCTAGGTGGATTTTAAACAATTCATGGCAATTTTAGAAGAGAGCACCTGAACTGAATTTCTTCATGTATTGAAAACAGACTTCAGAGTCCAAGGCTGTGTGGGAGCTATTGCTGAGTCCATCATTACTGCCACATTTACCTATATGGTTGCTGCACTACCAGTATCTTCTAACTCATTATTGTAAAGCACTCTGGGGCACCTTGACTGTGAAAGGCAATATATAAAACACAATTCTTCCCTAGCTAAGTGCATTGCAGAAATATTTCCTCTGAGCAATTGACCTTTTCCTGTCAGGTATATTTTCTTTGCCTTTCCTGAGCTAGTCTATATTCTCACCCAGGAACAAATCCTAATTCCTTCTTCGTGGCTATATTGAATCCCAAATAGAACAGAACCATTGCAGTTCTACTGCATTGATGGGAGGGGCAGGACTTTGAGATGCTATGAGGCAATCTGAAACCTCTGAGCTATGGAGTTCAAGACAACAGGGAATTTCTGCATATCGCCACACATTGACACTTGAGGAAGACATGGGGGCTATGAAGGGCAAGGCTTTTGGATTGATCGGCCTATGCCCTCTGTGAAGCAGAGGCACAGGAATGGTATGAAATCTTGAAGTTTCAGTGTGGGCTAGCAGCCACAGAGATGATCCACTGCCACTCTGCAACCTACCAGGCAAATGAACCACCCCAGGTCATTGCAGATGTTCCCTGCAACATCTCCAGGCTGGTGCTGAGAGGAAGACTTAACCCACAAACTGTTGTTCCCAAATCTCAGCTCCAAGAAAGCTGCCAGTCAAGTTCCATGGAAGTTTTTTCAAGTGTCATTCAAAATTTGCACACAATGAAATATACCCCACCCAGCCAGTATTACTACAAGCTTAATCAGGCAGTCCTTGGAGGATAAGCTCCCACTGTATTAAATGTGAGTTTGCCACTGTAAGTCCCACAAGATGAGGAGCTACATTCAATTATAGTGAAACTCATCCCGGTAAAAAGGGCCAGCACAAAGTCTATGCATCACTTAAACCCTATTTTGGAGGTTCAATAGGACTTAGTTGCGCGTGGCCATTGTGCATTTATTCTGCATAGAAATGAACTTTACTCTTTATGAATGACAAGTGAAAAAGATTAGGGCTACAGACAGGGGAAAATACCAAAAGATCAGTAATGAAAACAGATCATTTCATGGTTATTCCCTGGTATAAGACATCATTAAGCTGGAATTTAGGTTGATTAGGGATGTCACTAATCATTTTGCAAAGAGCCTTAAAAGAGCATTTCAGTAAAAAAGAAAACAAAAAACCTAAACTTTCTATAGCTTGGAAATTTAACTAGGGACCCATTAAGAAAGAGAGAAATATTGGAAATGCACAGTATGGAGATCGATATCTCCTCATCTGCATTACAGGTGTTCTGATCTAGGGTTTTGGTTTGGTCTAGTATTAAATATAAAGTTAAATTGCAATGTTTAGATTTCCATCCTAGTTATGGTTTCAAAGAAAGTGTAAGCGGGTTTAGGATTCTTCCGATCCTCAGTTTTTATTCTGGCCCATTTCTAGAAATAGCTTTTGCATAAAATATGATAATTGAATGCACCTATCAAGCTGTTCACTAGACTGACATTGTAAAACAAAATGGAAAAGAGAATTAGAAACTGCATCCAATTTCCCAGGTCTTAATGGAGAATTATTAGCATAAATCACTCTGATCACTATAGCTTTCCTTACACATAGAACAAAAAAAAATTAATATCTTTTAAATGCCCCATCATCACATGTGTGTTATCTTAAGGACAGATTCTGATACCTTTTCTGATGGTGGATAGTGCTTTACTCAACAAGTGGTCCCATTGGTAGGAATGGGGTTCTCTTGATTTGGAGTAAGCTGCTATTTCCTCTAAATATGAGTGTCAGAAACTGGCCTACAGAAATTAAGAGCTGAATTCTCTCCTCCCATAGAAAAAAAGACAGTAGAAAGATGAATTTAAATGTGCATGGAATTCAAGACCTTATTCTCTTGAGTGGAAGAAAGGGTTGCAGGTTTGGGAAGGTGCAGAGATTGTAGCTCAACTACCACAAAGATGACTGGAGACTGCTCTGTTCATTCCCTCTGGGGAACCTGGCATTGGCCACTGTCGGAAGACAGGATACTGGGCTAGACGGACCTTTGGTCTGACCCATTATGGATGATCTTATGTTCTTAAGTTCTTACCTATAGGGATATCCAAGTCTAAATCAGAGCATCTGCACGGAAGTCCAGCCACTTTGCTATTCCCTGGGACCTTACCTTTCTTCCTGGCAGCACAGCCAATGAGGAACTAGGCTGCCACTGAGAGAATGTCCTATAGGCCCAGAGCTAGAAACAGTGGCTAGACTCTCCCCAGACGCAGTTGGCTTGGAAGTCCATGGGACCCAGTGGTTGGGTCCACTCACAACAGACTGGTAACTGTACAGGGGGTTACTGGGCCAGGTTGTTACAAACTCCATAACAAGAAGGCAGCCATGTACTGACCAGATCTGCACTAATTTCATTCCATCCATATATAAGAGTAAAAGGCCCCGATACTTCAGCAGTGATATCAAGCACAGGATCTAATGAGATGATACGTCTCCAAGTATAGTCCTACCAAACAATGAAATACAAGAAGCTGGAATGTGAAGAGATGCTAATTTGGAGGGATTTCATTTTGATTGATAGCCAAACTGTTTCATTACTCTTTTAATGTGATACCCTTTTATATCAGCCCCTCCATATGAAACATCAATGTACCCAATTAAAATCAGTTGAAAGTGTGTTTCTCATTTGCTGCATATTTTAAAGGCTCTAATACAATAAAATAGTATTTGCATACAAGAGAGTATGATAGATGGGAATACAAAGGTAAATCATATTATCTACAAAGGCCATCCTGGTCTTTCAGAAGAAAGATCTGGGCAGGAAGAGAAGGTTAATGGCAGAAATCTTTGCATTATAACATGATTGATTCCATTGCTCTGTGTCTTATAGACAGGCGTCGAGTATATCTAGGGTGACCAGATGTCCCGATTTCATAGGGACACTCCTGATTTGGGGTCTCTCTTATATAGATTCCTATTATCCCCCGCCCCCTGTCCCGATTTTTCACATTTGCTGTCTGGTCACCCAAAGTGTATCCTTGAATGCTTCTAGTGATGGCAATTCCATAATTTCTTAGGCAGTTTGTCTAGTTGCCTGATCCCGCTGAGAAGTTAATGTTTGTCTCAACTTCCTCCCCCCCAACCCCTGGCCCGACCCCAGCTTAAGGCCATTAATTCACATTTTGTGTTGTCAGAATAATTACTCTCTGTGTCATCTTTATAAGATCCCTTTCCTTTGTACATTTAGGGCTTGATCTTGCAGTTTTAGCATTGACTTCAGTGGAAGCAGAATCAAGTCCTTATAGACCTTGGGGAAGATTTTCAAAGACGCAAATGCCAAATAGGGACCTAAATACCATTCATGCCTTTGAAAATCTCCTCCTTATGTTTCCCCTCAGTATTCTTTTCTCTAGACTGACTACGGTCCACTTCTCTTAATCTTTCCCCATACCATAGACCTTATTTTCCCTAAAGTCTTTTATAATTTTGTTGCTTTCTCTATGTTTTCTCCAGTTCTTAAATTCTCACATCGAACATGCATCAGTTAAAGCTAATTAAGTCCATTAAATTAAAGGAGATTTAAAGCAACAAGGTGACATTAAACTCAGACCAGTGCTTCCAAATTTTAAAATCAATGTAGAATGATCAAGCGTATTGAATGCTTTACACAAATCTAAAGCAGCAGTATAAATTTTTTAAAAGCCTCGATTAATGGCCCGATCAACTCATTTGTTAATTTAAGTAATGCTGGAGTTGCAGAATGATTTACTGGCCATGCAGGTTTTAAAGAATGTACCGTTTTGTGCTGAGTGATTCAGCAATTTGAACAAGAAAACTTCCCACTGCCAGCCCCCTTCTCTCCAATCATTTTTACAATGGCAAACATGGTGCCAAACAATTTATGCCCACCTTTAGGATTTGGAATAGAAAAATGAATGGGCTCATGGAGCTGGTAATGGAATAGAGAGACTTTCATTCCTTGTTTATGGTGCTATTGGGGACTGTGCCTTTAACAGCTTTTCTTTCCTATAGAGAGGCTGGGCAGGGAATTGTAAAGTTGTTGTTATGCAAAACCATTTAGGATCCAACACAGAATAAGCCAGCTCTCTTGTAAGGACCATAAACACTGAGTGATCACTGACCTAACCCAAATTACTGTTTCCAAACTGATCCAGATCGATACTAACAAGAGACATTAACAACAATATTGTGCTCTGTCTTTTGAGGATACAGAGTGCTTTAAAATATTTAAAAATTAATCATCACAAAAAAGATTTTGTAAGCATTGTCATCTGTTACATACTGGAAAACTGAGGCACCAAGGAATGAAAGGACTTGCTCAAGGTCATGAAGGAATTCAGTAGCGAAGTCAGGAACAGATCTCAGGTTTCTTTACAGCTGTCTTTGCTGTAATCACTAGACAACACTTTCTTTGAAGGATCAAAGAATCAGCAGTTCCTCACAGGGCTTAATCCCACTTCCACAGAAATCGGTAGTTTTCACATTGATTTCAGCATGAGCAGGCTCAGGTTCAGAGTTTTTTGTATGAATCACAGAGTTAGAAAGGGACTCTGGTCATCTACGCCAATTGCCTACATCAACCAGGAAACACCCTCACCTGAATCCTCAGCTGGAGTAAATTATCATTGCTCTATTGACTTCAGGTGAGCTATGACAACTGAAGTGGCCTCTCAATGCTCCACTTTTTTATGAGTATTTTTACTTTAATAAAAATAATTGATATGGCACCTTTTATTCTGAAAGATGTCAATGCACTTTAATTCATGGATTGCTAAATACCCACTTCTAGAATCTTTAAACAATAACTGTAGCACTTAGGTACAGAGCTAGGCCCTGATCTGTCAATGAACTCCACACTGACAGACCTCTGCATGGAGCTCATTGAAGGGTCAAGGTTTTCGACAAGAAGTGAAGGATAATATTTTATTCAGTTAAAATACAGGAGGGATTTAGTTAGGCCAAGTACTTACACTAGTTGGAATTTGGCCAGGACGCTAGTGTTAGCAAGCTCTCTCCGCTATTGTTGCAAAAATGCTACAACAGACTTAGTAACTACAAGTGATCAGAAAACCCTGGCTTCAGGTCTACTTTTAAAAACACTGTGGTACAGCAAAAGTTACATTCTCAGGGGAGAATTTTTTTAGCAGTCACAAATGAATCAGTGACAATAAGGCTGAGTTTAGCCTTCTTTTCACTGAGAAGGGGGACCTTTTCATTAAAGATGACAATGGTGCCATTTAAAAGGGAAATGTCTCTCATGGATAAGCTTGTGGCCATTTACTAAAACAGTAGTGGCTATTTAATCTAGGTTGCAGATACTAACTGTTTCCCCATCCCTGCTTCAGACAAACAAGAAATCAATGATGAAAATCATTTGGGCATTTATTCTCCTCAGAGATGAAAAATCATTTTTTGTGTTCATGCTTAATATGGTAAGACCAATAAATGGTCCAATCTTGCAAACAGTTTCTACAGGACTTATCTTTACTCCTCCATGGACTTCAGAATGACTCCATGTAGGAATAAGGATATGCAGACTAGTAACTTTTTTTAAACTCAGGCCCTAAAATTGTATGAAAAATGAAGCATCAGATTTTGATACACTGGCTCACACCGAGCAGTGGGTTTCATACACACAATTATTTGCAAATGTGCCTGGTGAAGCACTGAAGTACAGGAGAGGTAAGTAAGCATGCCATGATTCATCATACATTTCTATGTCTGACCACATAGGAAAAAAGTTGTGTATTGTGTATACCAGTCAGTTTCCCTTGCATGTTAGTATGGCTAAGACGGGTATTGAATTTATGACAATGTGTGTCAACTGCTACATGCAGTAATCTCACTTATAATACCTTTATCACATACTCTAACGTAATATTTAAGTTTTTGCTTTATGATTGTAAAAATTGTGAACCAGTCAGGAGGGATCATCTCCCGCTCATTAAGAAGGCTATCAAAACTGAATGGGCCATTGTGGGATACCAAAATACAAAGATGTTGTTATTTGTAGTTTCATATCCATGAAGAGGCTATGTGCAAAACAGCTCATCTCATCAGTTTAAATTTTGGATGAAAGAAATAAAAATATCTGACAAAAAATTTTTTAATCTCTTTGGATGTTTGAACTCTCACAGAACTGGACCTGCAAACAGATCCCCAGGGTCAATCTAAGTTAGCCCTAAAAGATATTTAGTGCTGACAGATGACTACAACTCTGTCGCCTTTTGGAACCCTAGACCATAACTCACTTGTGTGTGTATATTGCATGCTTTAATCTGTAAATAACTCTCTCATTTCTTTTTTCCTAGTTAATAAATCCTTAGTTAGTTTACTATAAGATTGGCTACAAGTGTTTCTTTTGTGAGAAATCTGAGCTACAAACTGACCTAGGATAAGTAACTGGTCTCTTTGGACTGGTAGCAACCTGAATCTTTTGTGATCTTTGGTGTACAGCAACGAGGTATCACTAAGTCCAGCTTGCCTGGGTAGCAAGATAGACTGGAATGCCCAACAGAACTGTCTGTGACTCCGTGGTAAAACTGTTATAGTGCTTCAGGAGTTCAAGGAGTTCAGGGTTGGTAAAATCTAATTATAGAATGTACAGCCAGTCTGGGGCCTCTGCCCTGGTTTGTTGACAGTCGGCCCTGAGGTAGGCACTCTCAGTCATGAACCACTCCAGACAGCATGACATAGACCTCAGGATAAGTATATAGGACAATACAGAACTTCAAGTTTCATTAGCTCCCTGCAGCAACCTCTTCTTGAGGATTGAGAAATCTAGGGAATTGCCACTCTCCAACAGCCTTAAGAGCCATTGGCTCAGGGAACTTTGAACATATCCCATCTCCAAACAGATCAGTATCATTCATGTTTGGAAGAAACTGAACTCCAGAAAAATCTGGCATCACTTAATCTCTAATTTCTTACTATACTCCCTCTCCCTGCAAGCTTTACCGAAGCTGAAATTCCTGAGGCATCCTGAGATGAAGTAAATGGATGTTGTGGGGGTCAGAAGAGCTAGTTACAACAACAGAACTAAGTTTCCCTTGATAATCAAACCAATCTGGGATGTCATTTCCTTCTAGGCTAGAAAGGAACAGTTAGAATAGTCAACCCTATGCCATCCTTCATCCAGATTTCTAAAATACCCTTTGTGGGGGGGGGGGGGGGGGGTTGGGAAGAGGGGGGGGGGGGGGGGGGAGATTGGGAAGAAGGAGAAGGATTGGAGGAACTCCATACATCAAAGGAGTCCAAAAGAACTGTGAATGCTTCAGTCTACAGCAAGCAGATGATTCTCTCTAAGAATAGCAGCCACATATTTTAGTATTGAGTAGCCCAGATGCGAAGAAGGAGCTCCATTTCCCTCTGGCATAACTCAGAATATTTTCTATTTTAAATCCTAGTTCCCTGGGTAAAAGCCTTGAGGAAGGATTGATTTGTTTGGTTTTGGTTGAGCTTTTGTTTTTTTTAATTGCCAATGTGTTACGAACTAGAATGGGACAACATAGCACAAAACATCCACCAAATGTTCATGAGAATACAACCAATCACTTTGATTAGCTAATATTCATAAACAGCTGTAATTTTCTGCTTACAAACAGTTGGGCAGGTGAGGTTCAAACATATGGAAGAAACTCCTATTAAGGTGAATCCTCTTATTCATGTCTTAATGTTCTTGAATGAACTAGAACATTTATATGTGAATAAGAAAATTCATGTCTGGATATTCTTGTTCACTCAAGAACACATTTGTGCTAGAATCTATAAAAGTGGTGGTCATGCAATCAGACAATAGAAACAATACCAAGTGACTCTGGTAACCAAATCACACAATTTGAATAGCAAATTCCAAATAAATAGTCATAGATTTTAAGGCCCATTGTGATCATCTAGTCTTTCCTCCTGTACAACACAAGCCAAGTAATTCCCACACCAAGCTCATAACTTCTGGTTGAGCTAGAGCATTTATTTTAGAAAGATACTCAGTCATCATCTGAAGACTATAAGTGACATCATGTCCTTTGTTAAATTGTTCCAAAGTTAATTACCCTCAGTTTCAATATGTGCCTTATTTCTAGGCTGAAATTGGCTAACTTCATCTTCTAGCCATTGGATCTCATTATGTTTCTGTCTGCTAGATTAAAGCAGCCTCTGTTACCAAAAGTTTCGTCCCCATGTAAGTACTTTGACATCCTTTGGGTACCAGGACTGGACATACAATATTCCAGTAAAGGTCTCAAACCTCATTAATGCTGTATACAGACAGAATACCACTTCTCTATTCCTACTTGATATTCTCTTCCTTAAACATACAAGGGTTGTGTAAGCTTTCTCAGCCACAGCATCATACTTGGAGCTTCTATTTGGATGGTTATCCACAATGACTCCTAAGCCCTTTTTAAAGTCACTACTGACAAGGATACAGTCCAGCAATCTGTGTTCTTAGTTCAAAGATGTATGTCTTTGAATTTGGCTATATTAAAGTGCATGTCGTTCAAATGGTTCTAGCTTACCAAGCAACTTAGATCAGTCTGTATAACTGACCTGTTTGTATCATTAGTTATCATTCCACCAATTTCTGTGTCATATGCAAATTTTACCAGCAATTATGTTTTTTCTGGATCATTGAAAAGATATTGAATAGCATTGGGCCAGGAACAGATCCCTGAAGGATTCTATTGAAAAAACACTGAAGATACTGGTTTACAATTATTTTGAAGTCTATCAGTTTGCCTTCATTTCATCTTTTTAATATGTGCTACATTGATTTTGTACTGTGCTAATTTTTTCATCAGAATGTTGTGCTGTGGTAAGTCAATGCCTTACAGAAGTCTAGGTATATTCCCAGAGAAATACTACATTAAGGTCAAATTAAGGTTGAGAGTACATATCAGTAGTTTAGAACAGAGTACATTACAGGCATGTAGTAATTATCTCCCCTTCCCTACCCCTCAAAAAAATTGATATAAACCCAGGAAATTCACAGTTAAGGTTAAAACTTTAAACGCCACCATAGTTATGTCATAGTCACCTGTATCAACCAAACTTGTAATCTCATCAAAATGATATCAAGTTTAAAACCTATTTTTACATAAAATTATGTCATTTATGCTACCATCGATTACCTCCCTATTGACTGCATCCCAAATCAGCATTTCTATGAGTCCAGCAGGAACTGATGTCAGGCTATGTAGGTTACAGTTGTCTGGGGCATCCCAATCACATTTAAAATATTGGCATAAAATTAGCCTTTTTGCAGACCTCTAGAACTGTGTTCTGTGTTTGTTAAAAGTGAATATTAATTGTTCAGAGAGCTCCTTGGCCAATTCCTTTAAAATTCCTGTGTGCAAAATCTGGAAGTCAGAAAGATCTAAGCAACATTTCACTGCTTAAGTTCTCCCACTCTGTATACATCTTTTATAAACCGTCTTTATTTTCCTTTCATCATTCCAGCTGCTCAGCTCCAACCTAATATACCAGAATAGGCTGAATTTCTTTGCACTCTGACTGCTTCACAGACAAGAATTTCCTGGGCTACCAATTTGTTTTCAATGCAAGCAATAACTGACACTACATTCTCCTCCTAACTAATGAGCCTCATTTTATAGGATTCATAGCTAATGTAAATTGGTGCAGCTCCATTTTCTTCAGTGGTGATTTATCAGTTTACACTAGCCAAGAATCTGACCCACAATATAAACATACTGTACTTTTTTATATTTGTTTGACTTCCTTCTGGATCTTTGCCCATTTTTCAACACTTTCCTACTTATATCCCTTTTTATTTCCCTTCTACCATCTTTAAAGATACTACACTGTGAAAACTCTGTCTGGTTAAGAGCAGATAGATTAGAAGCCTATTAGCATTTATCTGACTGTCTATCTGAGGGAGTTACTTGAGAGTTACTCTTGGGGAATTCTGCATAACTGATAGTGCGCAGAATTCATGTGCCCCCATTGCTTCCCTGCAGAAAAATTACTTCTGATGAGGAAGCAAAAGGTAGGCACACGAGCAGTCTTGCACCCCTCACTGGCAGCACAGGCAGGTTGGTTTCGGTGCCTGAAGTAGCCAGTAGAGACGTAAATCATTGCTGTGGGGTAGCAGTCCTGCGTGTGTGAGAGAGAGAGAGACACTCTGTCCTCCCTGCTCGCTAATGCAGCATGCTCGGCATGGAGGGGCAGGGCTTCGGGGTGTTTTTGACGACATAGGTGTGGGGCAGGCTCTGTCTTCTCAGTCAGAGGAGAATGTAGCAGCCTGTCTCCTTAGTGAATTGTTCTCATTGTCTATGTGAAATCCCACAGGAGTATAAAATAGGTGTAAAAGTTTTAAGCCTTCTTTACATTTCCAGAGTGGTATAAAGGATAGTATGGCCTTATAAATGCTTATGGTACTTTAGTTATTAGAACTGGTCTAAATTTTTGAACTGAAAAAATTTCCTATCACAATATGCTCCATGAACTGTTTGTTATTGATCTTTCTGGAGATGGTCAGTAGCCAATATAAATTGTGAGCTTGATTCCCCAGCCCCCACTTGCCTATGATGTGAGACTGAGCTGCATATATTTGTTGACTAATAACTAGAACTAAAGGATCGAACCTAGCTAGATTATTATTAGGCAAGGGGGATTGGGTATTTCCTCCAGTGTTCCCCCTCCCATTTTCCATCCATTGAATTGTGGTTTAAAAAAATTACAGAAATAACTGAAGCCAGAGTGATTATATTGCATTATTTTGACAAATAAAATATGCAAAATTTTGCAGATTTTTTAAATATTGTTCGCAGAATTTAATTTTTGGCACCAAATTCCCCCAGGAGTAGAGTGGCAATTTCCCTTCTTTGAAACAGCTCCCATACTGCCATTGATGCAAACTATGGTCACAACCCTGTAAAAACCTCACAGGCACAGGGACCCAGCTGTTTGGAGTTCATTGCAGGATCAGGGCCTATGTTATTTTTCAGCAAGCAAGACATCCCCAAATGCCAACTCAGAAGAGCCCTTCATTTCCAACTTTATGTTCAAATGCATTGTTTCATCTTCAGTTTACTCATAGTGAGATGAGCTTTTGACCTTTTAAACTTTCAAACATCTGGGCACAGGAAAATGGCTAGAGTTTTTCTTCTGAGAAATGATTAGGGTAGTCAATGGTTTCCTTCACATCTGCTACACATTATTAGTTGCCTGTGGCAGGATACTCCTAGAGAGGCCTTAATCAGCGCCTGCCACTCCAACCCCCATCGGGGGATTGGATTGGGGCTGGGTAGATAGCCTGATGCTTGTTGTCTGGTAACTGCCACACCTACCAGCCTCGTTAGCAGGAGCTATAAGGCTGGGAGGAGGTGTGACCAAAGGCATAGAGGTCAGGCTAGACTCGACTCAGAGGGAGTGGGGAGTCTGCTAGTCTGTTGCTGGCTAGGTCTGTGGTAGGCCAAGCTGTTGTAAAAGGCTTGTATACAGTGGTGGTGGGGACTTGATCACAAATAAAGAACAAGGGTGTCACACAAGCTTGAAGTGTCTCTGAGAAGAGGGGGAGAAGGACCAAACTGGAAGGGCACAGCATGTGCCCCGTTACAGCACTATATGAAGTCTAAACCAGTGAAACAAAAAAGAGACCATCTAATGCCCTATAGCAAACAATAACAGTATGTCTTTTCTCTTCCATCATGAGTAAACAGTCTTTCCATTACAGAAAAGTAAAAACAAAAACCCTTTAGAACTTCTACAGCATCTTTCATCGGTGGATCTCAAAACACTTTGCAAACCATATTTAAACTACACATCACCCTTTGAGCTACAAAATTATTAATCTCATTTAGGAGATGGTACAGAGAGAATACATGCCCCTCCAGTCACATTACATACATACATCTGCTCATAGTGCAAAGCCCCATAGAATCACATCACAATGAACTTTAAACATACCACACAGGAGTTACTGACAGCTATCTTCCTTCACATTTCATGGTCTTCACACAGCCTTGAGAAGTGTGCCATACAGCATCCCATCCAGTCATCCACATCATCAAACCACACTCGCCATGGGTGCCTCCTGGCACCAGATTTGTCAAAATTTGCTTTGGCAATCATCCTCCACCCATACAACCCACTTGTCCCACAAATTCAAATTTTCTACCTCTTATCATCTTGACGATATCAGATATCACTCCTGTTATGCTGTATATTCAGGCAATTTACCTCCTCATTACTCATACGGAACAGGTATAACTAACATGCAGCAATCACCTGTAGTGTTTCAATTCAAAAGCATTGAATTGTTTCTTTAACGTCCATGCCTCACATGCATTTAGCAAGATTTTGAAGACAAGACACTGCAGCAATTTCAGTTTATAATTAATAATAATACATTTGCTTCTCCATATGTGGCTGAGTGTGGCTACAGCGGTAGTTGTGAGTCCAATTCTACGTCAGATCTCTAAGTGATGTTTAGTATTTTTTGTTGTTACACTACCCAAGTATTTGAAGTGCACTCTAACACCACTTCAGATTTGGATAGGGATATCTTCACCTTTTCAATGGATTTAGATGTCATCATAGTCTTTGTCTTTTTGTGTGATATCTTTAGACCTAACTTCTCTGCTTTAATCGCTACTCTTTCTAGCAATTTTTGCACCACTTCTTGTGATGATCCAGTCAGGTCAATATAAATAGACCTGCCAGAGGGAGCACAAGAAATAAAACAATCATTCTTCAGCTTGAGACTAAGGCCTGATACTTCAGATTTGTGCCAAAGTGGGATGATCCTAAAGCTGTGACCATACTAGTAAATAAGTTAGAGACTGAATAGCTTTTTTAAAAATTAACACATATAGCAGAACATATAAAAGCAATTATCAAAACTATCCCTGATAGTGATTCAGTTTTGAGTGAATACAGTGCTCAGAAAATTTGCAGTTGGGCCAGACTGGCAGACAAGAAAATTAATTAATTAAAGTAAAATATTTCTCCCATATTCATATCCGCCAGTTTCATTGCCTTCTTCAGCCCATGATACAGCTATATGTGCACTGATGGATTTGGGAGAGTAAGGAATAGTGAGTCTTTATAAGCTTCTGAGAGAAACAATTCTTTAAAGTGATTATCAGGGTTCACCTTACAGCTCAGGAATCTAGATACAACAGTGTCTTACTTTCCTCACCATGCCTCAGTTTCACTTCGGGATTCCTGCCCTCCCAGGTCGAACAGAGTAGAAAACAAGACACAACACACTTTCCCTTCTTTGCAGGAATTTCCTTCTCCCCTTACATCAAGAGCCAAGCCATTGTTTATTCACATTGGGCCAAAACTTCATTTTCAGTCTCTCTTCTTTGTTGCAGGAATTCCACATCACTGTTCTAGATGGCACCACAGAGGAGAGCAGGCCCTCCCTATATTCCAACTTCCAGTCCCATGTCAGTCCACACCTGACTCCAAGTGTCCTGCTCCACTATAGACAGTGCCATTTCCTGATTCTGCATATCACTGTCTTTCCCTGGGACTATGCTGCTGGTCTTTATGTGGCCCCTTTCCAGGCTCCTTTCTTCCTTTACCCAACAGAAAAAAAACCACACCTATTTGCCTTGGATCTCTCTTACAATGAGAAGGGAACACTGTATTCCTGTAAAAGGAGCAGAGAATCCTGTGGCACCTTATAGACTAACAGACATTTTGGAGCATGAGCTTTCGTGGGTGAATACCCACTTCGTCAGATGGTATTCACCCACGAAAGCACACGCTCCAAAATGTCTGTTAGTCTATAAGGTGCCAAAGGATTCTCTGCTGCTTTTACAAATCCAGACTAACACAGCTACCCCTCTGATACTTAACTGTATTCCTGCTGCCACATGACTATTCTGTGTCACATGATCTGGGGAGAAATTTAGATATGGGTGGGGACTAGTCCTGAGCAGCCTCTAAAGGCCTCACTCACTAGGTGACAGTGTCCTTTTAATCTGAAAAGTGAATGTAAAAATGTCATCATGGTATTCCATGTTTATTTACATAGCGACAACCATATGAAATTTCCTTAATTGACAATTTACCATATTATATATATATATATATATACGCCAAGATTTTAAAAAAATGGGTGTCACCCCTTCTGCCTTGGCTAGCCTACTGTTTCATCCTTGAGGGAAGAGGAGAATGATACAGGTCTGTGCTGCAGCTATTTGTGGATGCTTTCAACAGCATCCTTCCAGTAATTTATTTCTGAATGAAGATAAAGGATAGCACTACCCCCTAACAATACCTTCCATATTCCATCGATAATGCAGAAGTAACTGAAGCACACTTTAAAGCAGTGTGCAAATGATTTCTGTACAGTCAGTGTTGCCATAATGTACAGAACACACTTGGTGCGATAGTGTAATAAAGTGTTCGTGAAATCACGGCAGACTTTCCCTAATAGAAAAAGTCTGAGGATCTGGAAATCCTTTGAGCTGATGTTAGCTAGAGACAAGATTGATATGCTCCAAACTTACTATATATCATCTCTGAAATGTTCCATTTATGTACTCTGCTACAAGACAGTAACCAGCAGTATTTCTTCACCTTATGCAACAGTATTTCCTCAGTTTTAATAAGGTTGATTGGCCCTTTAGATGCCAGGATTGGAGGCAAGAGAGTATCTTAATAAGAGAAATTTGAGTATTTTCAGACATCTGAAGTAGCAGCATAAGAACATCAGAACGGCCATACCGGTCAGACCAAAGGTCCATCTACCCCAATATCCTGTCTTCCAACAGTGGCCAATGCCAGGTGCTTCAGAAAGAAGGAACAGAACAGGTCAGCAACAAGTAATGCATCCCTTGTCAACCATTCCCAGCTTCTGGCAAGCAGAGGCTAGGGACACCATCCCTGCCCATCCTGGCTAATAGCAACTGATGGACTTATCCTCCATGAATTTATCTAGTTCTTTTTTTAACCTTTTAGGTTCAAAAACATTAACAAGAACTTAGTGTGATACTTAGGCCAGGTCTACACTGCGACTTTAAATCGGTTTAATGGCCGATATACCGATTTAACGCTGTATCCGTTCACATGACGTCGTCATTAATATCGATTTTACCGCCTCCTTAAATCGATTTCGGAACTCCTCCCAAACGAGAGGAGTAG
>NC_133769.1:169841992-169846198 GCF_003597395.2 Chelonoidis abingdonii | reverse complement strand
GCAAGCAATCGATTTTGTGATTGCACTGTGGACGCGCAAACCCGATTTTATAACATCGGTTTTGTAATATCGGTTTAAACTACTTCGAATTAATCGTGCAGTGTAGACGTAGCCTCAGACTATCTTACTATCAGTCTAGAAGCTAAGCAGTCCCTCTCTACTATGCAGTGATGAAGGCAATCTCCTTTTGCTGAATTCCCTGTAACTGGATCAGTTGGCATTACTGTTCCAAGCCGTTTCTTTTTATAGAACTGCAATAAAAAGGAACTCACCCACCGCTACCTACAATTAAAAACTATGCTCATCTTGAAGTGCTTTTATAGGCATTCTTTTGCGCGAAGAACTATGCAACCAATGCACTGGAGCCAATCCAGAGATAGCTGCAGTAACAAAATTGACAAGTGCACTGACAGGGCCGTTGTTTGATATAGTGTTTACTAATTACAGTACTTGCCACTTCACAGTACTCTTCAGGATCAAAATGACTTGTAAACTTTGAGGACTATTGGCGACTGTGTACACTCAGTGACTTCTTTGGGACTAGTGTTCAGTAACTTCTCATCAGTGTGAGGGAGGATTGCACAGTCTAGTCCCAATTAATTTTCAGTTCTTATACCAACCCCCCTCCCACTCCTGTAAGGCAGGTACAGTAAATATTTTTATTCTCTCTATTTAGATGGGGAAACCGAAGCACAAAGAGGTAACGTGATTTGTCATCACATGTTGATGCAATCATTGCAATAGTACAAACATCAAAATGACAGGACCTTGCAACATGATTACTTTGTGGCTGTCTGTGATTTTATTCAGTAAAATCTCTTTTTTCCTGGTTTTCTGGCTATGTACAAAGAGCAAAACATAATTTCACTTCAAATTACTTTTGTTTCAGATTAAGGAAAAGAAGACATAAAATCTCCATATGAGAGATCAAACTGAGTATATATGTCAAAAAACTTCATCTTGAATCCCTTCACTGCCCTAGCAGAAGCAGGCATATGTCTTACATTAAACGCTCCAATGCACGGAAAACAAAAACATATCTATATTACCACGATGGCATTTCTCCTTTCCTGCCTGTCAAGTTTTCCCAGATACAAAGAGCAGCTGTAAACTTTCAATCTAAATGGCATTTGTTTCAGAAAGCGGCAACACGAGTGCAGTAACATCTCCATAATACAAAGCACCAGATGCGCATCACCACTAAAACGGGGACAAAATGGCTGCTACCTCCACACAGAGATGTAGTTGTTAATGGAGATTGGGGGGCAGAAGTTCACAATGAAGGGGGGAGCTTAGGAGGGGCCGTGGGGGGAACTACCAAGACTCGGAGTGGGGAAAGCCAGTTCCAGGCTCGGAAGGAGCATCCCAGCAGTTCCTATGGCCATTCCTATGGCATTTCCTCCATGACTGGAGCCCTGTGCTCTCCCCTTCCCTGCCTCCTAGTAGCTGCCTGTGCACCAATGCCCCCTGCCCCTCCCCTAACCTGGTAGCTAGCTCACATGCTTCTGCCCCTCTCCTGGGTCAGGCATCTCTGTCAGGACCCTTGTGGCTAGAAGGTGGGACTGGGCTGGGGAGTCACATGAGTGGCTGCCTCTCCTGGCTGACTGGGAGGCATACACTATGCCACCACTGCATGGTCCCTGCATGCCAGCTTTGGCCAGCATGGCTACTACAGCCAACTAAATGAAAGAAAATGGGAAGAGGAGAGCTGTTCCTATCTGCTCGCTAGCAGCCAGCCTGATCCTGTTGCCATGGTGGCCACTCCAGTCCCTCCTTTAGGTCCTGCTGTTATCTCCATGAGATATTGTGAGGGTAGAAAACACTGTGGGAGCAGAAACTTATATCAGCCCCCACAATATTTCCAATGTGAGGACACTAGCTGCCACTGCTCCTCCTCCCATTCTGCCGCCCCGGGTTTTTTAAAAGGCACCACTGTTTTGGTCAAGTTCTCTCATCTCCACCTTTTCCTTCTTGCCACTAGGAGGGAGGCTAAACAGGATTTATCTTCTGACCAATAAGGTTCCAGATATTTTATTTATTTGGAAAAGGGATCCCAACAGTAACTGTAGATATACTGAACCTGACCTCTTCTACTGCTGCTAATAGTTGAAGTGCTGTTTTCCATGTTCACTCATCCCCGCACCCCTCCATTACACCTATTCATTGCTGTTTTAAGGGACAGAGACAATCTAGCAGCTCTGAACAATTCACTCATCACTTCCCTCTCTATCATGAATGTGCTGGACAATGCAAATGTGGTGTGTGATCAGAGTGAGACAAGCTCTGAACAAGTACCTGGATTCAACAAAAGCCACTCTGCAGCTCTGGTGTCATAGATCAAATACCCATCACGTGTGCAGTCCTGGAGCATCTTGCTATTTTTCTTCTGCTGTGTATATATCCGCTAAGTGCCTAATCTGCTTAACCTCAGGTCAGAGTATCTTTCTTTGAGGCTTTCATGTCACCATCTCCCAGAACTTCTGATGCTTACATCTGAATTATCACATGGACTGGACCCACCAAGAACCCAAAGCCAAAGCCCTATAGCCACCGAATTGCAGCTGCCACTAAACACACCATCTTTGCCTCTTGATTTTTCTTCTTCCTTAGGAAAATGTTACACAGTTTAGATTTATTTTTAAATATTTTGCTGCATAATTCCTAATGAATTAAGCATAGAGAGACAGAATCAAAGACAGCGTAGCCAGTGGCACTAGGATGAAATAAAACTGTCAAGGCAAGTGAGGAAGCACAGATGTATCAAAATAATTTCTGAATCTTTTTGAAGGAGTTTTTTTCCATCTTATATGTGTATTGCCTCCAGCGGTTCATTGGAACTGGGAGCTGGAATCAAAAACTTGGCCCACTTTGACTGTCAAAGGCAAACAGTACATTATCCTTCTCACTAAATACTGTCCTTTGTAAAACATATGCAGATAAAAAGGCATGGGGAACAAAATAATTTTAATGCTACCATATTACAGCCAAATGGGAGTCACTAATAACAGTTTAGCCTTTATTTCAAACCTTCGGCACATCATTAAACTGCTAATAAGATGCTGAAATTGTATCCATTTAGATAAAATTTTTGGATTTTATTTTTTACATTGAGACAAATTTTGCTCTGATACCGTGGTACAAATCCAGAATAAAATCCATCAATCTCAATGCAGTAACTCCTGATTTACACCTGAGTAACAAAGAGCAGATTTTGCCCCTAAATCTTCGTAACAGAGTATATAAATGAGACATAAAAATCATTATTTCTCTTCCATCTCCTCAGATTTTAAATGGTGTGTATATGATATATAAAACCAAGGGCATGGAATCATTTAATAATCCAGCTGCAGACAAGGATTCAGTTAAAACAAAGGATGCTTTTAACGTTTTGGTTTGGTTTTTTGAGTGGTTAGAGCACAGAATTACTATTCCTGCCTCTGTAACCTGCCCACATCGTTGCCTCAGACAAGTAACTTATAGCCTGATGCAACTATCACTAAATTCGGTAAAGACTGACTTTAATGGGAGTTGGATCCCAATCCTTTACCTTCTCTTTGCCTCAGTTTACACATGGAATGCTGCCTACTTCTCAAGATAGTTTGAGAGACTCAGGGCCTGGTTTTGTACCTCTGGGAAAATTCCCATTGACTTTGATGAGTTCAAGTTCAGATAACTCATGTTTGTACAGTGCTTTGAGATCCTTACATGGAACAGAGCTCTAGAAAAACAAAGTGTTATTAAATATTCAACTCTGATTTATGTATTATATCATTCATGGTATTTAAAAAAAAAGGGGAAAAAGAAACCCACTGATCAAACAGAAGCAATAGATCTTCTATATGTACTGGAAGTCCATGGTCACACAAATACAGCTTGATGGCACATATCTTCCATGTTTATCAGCTTTCTTTTGTTTCCATTTCAAAATTTCAGGCAGTCAGGAGGGATGTAGCCATTGTTCATAACTTTTTTCATCCCCAAAGCATTGACCCTTTAGGAAAGAGCCATTTATCCGCACTCCCTGAGACAGTGACCACTCTGGCCACAGGTTTAAACAGCGCTGCCCAAGGCTCACAGAAAATGGAAGCCAACCCACCCTTTAAAACCTGTGGCAAACTCAGGACAATTAGCTACCAGAAGAGGGGTAGTAATTGGTCCCAGAAGGCTTAGCCCTAGAGGAATAAGGTTCAGCTGGGACAGGGGTTA
>NC_133769.1:169827508-169836500 GCF_003597395.2 Chelonoidis abingdonii | reverse complement strand
GAAAAAAAAAAAACCTTCAATCGCACAGGGTCGGCTGATCCTCGTCTCAGGACCAGCCCTCTGCTAAGTTTCCTCTCCTTCATGGGAGACATGCAATCTGCTCCAAGGAGAGTCTCAGAGTTTAGCTGGCCCTACTTGCGCAGCTACTCTCCTCTCTCCCTTATCCCCCTCTTCCCCTGCCAGGGGTTTTAAAAAGGTCTCCAGCAATTGGAGCAGCTGAAACCTGATTAGTCCCCTGCTAACTCTCCCAGCTGAACCTTATCCCTAGGGCTAAGCCTCCGGCGAAACCTAAATTCTATCCCTTTCTGGTACTAATTGTACCTGAGTTTTTGCCACATATCCCCCTCCCCACCCCGCTCAAACACTACGGGTTGGGCTACTTGGTCGGAAGCAGTGCACCTCTGGACAAGGCCATGCTGTATTGCCATGGGTTCCGAGGTTGCAGTAAGCCGCGGAACGTGAAGTGGAGGTGTTACGCGATAGACCATCTCGTTACTCGGCGCATCTTGCCTTGTTTGGTGCATTCCACTTTTTCTTTTGCCCAAGCCTGTGTCTCCGGGGCTAAAAGGGACTGAGCTAACAAACGGAGAGGCAGGTACTTTGCCACAAACCCCACACATGTTTTTTAAATGCCTTTTCTTGATTACCCATCTTTGCAAGCACATCTAGCAGCTCGCCCTTGTTGTGTGCAACTGTTTAACCGAACATGCTCTCTCAATGCACTAGATGTGCTTCTGAAGTAGACAAAATATTGGGCCTATGGGAAGAAGCAGCTGTGCAGGCATAGCTATGGACTAACCCTAAAAACATGGCTATCTAGGAGTTTTCACAGTGGATGCAGGCACAGGCATACAACAGGGATCAGCTGCAGTTCCACACAAAAGAAAAGGAATGTTCCCAGGATACCACAAGGCCAGAGAGTTCAACACTAGATCTGATGATTCACCACAGACCTGCCATTTTTACAATGAGCTGCATGCCATACTTGGTTGAATCCCATCAGCACCCTACATGATTCCTTGCATGATTCCTATCCCATCACTTCATGAATTGGAAACTAAGTTAAAGAGAATAGAGAGGACTGGCATGATCAAGAAAATCTCTGAGCCAATAGCATGGTGTGCCCCCATGATACCAGTTACAAAGAAAAATGGAAAAATACACATCTAAGGACTTACTAGAGTGGTTGAGAAAGAAAAATATAACCTCCCAATACTGGATATCTTGCTCCGCAAAGCAAAAGGAGCTGAAGTATTCACCAAGCTAGATGCCTCAGACAGATTCTGGCAAACTGCTTTAGTCAAAGGAAGTGCTAAACGGAGTATATTTGTCACACCCTTTGGGAGATTATGCTTTCAAAAATTTCTCAAGAAACTGAAGTGCACTTTTGTTCACTTCAGTATTCCAGAAGAACTAGGGACAGACAACAGACCACTATTCACTACAGCAAAATTTAAGTCATTCCATATTACCCACAAGCAAATGAAGTGGCTGAGGGAGCTGTGCAGACAACCACGAAATCCTGCTCCTGCTCTTCTGTATTACAAATCAACACCAATTGTGGCTACTGGATATAGTCCAGCACATTTTCTCATGGGAAGACAACTCAGAACTACTGTCCATCTTTGGAAAAGAACCTATTTCCATGGTGGCCAAACAGGAAGAGAGTAGCTAAATAAGATAAAAAGGCTAAAAGAGCTTATGAACACTTTTACAACAGACACTCAGTTAGAGAACTGCCAACTGCCATGAACTGGTGTTCATGTCAAACTGGATGGAGAAGAAGGATGGACAGCTCCAGCTGTTGTGAAGAAAAATAATTCACTCTCACATGATTTGGGTCCTGAGACTGACAGTGGAGAGTTAAACAGACACTGTCGATATCTACAGTTCATTCCTCAGACAGAACATCAACAGAGCAAACTCTACAGTTGGCAGATGTAAAATAAGACGGTGATGACTCAAGGATTCCAACCGACCACAAACAGTAATTGCAACTAACGGACAGTCAGATGACCAAGTTGTTACACATTGGATCGTGTAATTAGAAAACCAGTATGATTCAGAGACACTTAACAGATTGATACATATTAAACTTGAAAGACAGTGTGATAGTGTAATATTGTCAATGGCAGGAATGTGGACCTTAAGGGGGTGATGTAATGGAATGCTAAACTATTATACTGTTCACTGTGTGTAATGAACCTCAGCCATACCAGGCAGAGCATTAAAGGATCTTATGCCTGACAGTGTGCATCTGGTGTGTATAAGCCAGCTCCATACACAGTCCATATCACGTACAGGAATATGAGAGGGATGTCCCTTTTAATTTGAGAATTTTGATGAAACTTTCATACTGTGCAATCTTCTCCTGAAGGTTTCTAAGGATGACCACCTTCTTTCTTCCTCTACGGTAGGACACTTTTCCCATGCCATTCTGTAATGAGTTTGGCTGGCACCATTGCAGTAAACAGGATAGCGGCATATGGGCCCAGGTAGTACTGGGATGCCTCAGAAGTGAGCTATCAGATAAATCACCACTACCTGCAGATATTAATGCCAATAGTCAGTGTCATTCCCCAGAGCTCATATCCATGGAATACAGACCCTAATTTTATAGCTTCATTCAAAAGAAAATTATTCCCCCTCTCATCCCTGGTGGGCCATACTCATCATGACCAGCAAATATGACTCGTGCCAGTGATAGTTGGAGCAGTCATCTTCAGCAGTGTTAGTGGGCATGTTCAGTTCATGTGGCTTTGTACAAGCCCAGCACAGCAAATCCAGGAAGGTGAAAGGGGGAGAGCATGTGACCCTAGATGTCCCCCTTGCTTCTCCTCTGATGACCAGGGCTGGAGAGCAGTGCTGTGTTATAGCTCTACAAAGCTGAAGAGTCAATAAGTATTTCTGATTTAAAGTGTTTATGGAAATAAGGGAAGAGAGTTTTGAAACTTATCTTTCCCTTTCCTTTGTGATTGTAAGTTTAATGGTAAATCTATCTATTTTTATCAGCAGCTTTTGGCATGCTAGCCTTGAGGGGTGCCACCACCACACCCACAGAACCCCTGACCCTGAGGAGGAAGAGAAAGAAGAGGATGAGGGAAGACATGTTCTGTGAGATCCTGCAAGCCCTGCTGCCTCAGACCTGAACAATCAGACCACTGGAGGGCAAATATGACCATCAACATGGAGAAAGACAAAGGACAAGAAAAAGACCCAGGAGTCCGAGCAACATAGAGAGAGAGAAATGCTCCAGGACATAATGGGTCTTCTCAGTCAGACCTTGGTTGACCTACAGGTCTAAAAATTCCAGACCCTCCACTCATCGTAGTCCTTGGAGAACAACATGGTCATCTCTCCCTGCAGCCCCTAACATACCATACCATGTGGCATCAATATCCCCATCATTCCACACTGGAGCACAGCAAAAAAAAATCTTCAGCTTTGTATACGCCAACCATGGTTCTCACAGGTCAGAGTACATGAAGCCACGACAATTATATCTGTGCACTCAAATGGACATATATGCTTACTTTATTTCTGCATTTATTTTTTCACCCCATTAAGTTTTGTTATAAATTGGTACAACATCGTCAGTGTGGTTTTTTCCTCCCACTCAAAGTTCTATTTTGGGAGAGTGAAATTGTCTTTATTGGGGTTCCCAACAAATATTGCAGAATGCATAGTGGTAGTCAAAGAACATAGTACTTGCAAATGCACACCAAGCAGCCCATGCACTGAGCAGCACAGTATGGGGAGAAGGTGACCAGCCCTCTGTGGAGAAAGAAGAGGTTTGGGACTATTTAGAAAAACTGGACAAGCACAAGTCCATGGGGCCGGATGCGCTGCATCCGAGGGTGCTAAAGGAGTTGGCGGATGGGATTGCAGAGCCATTAGCCATTATCTTTGAAAATTCATGGCGAACGAGGGAGGTCCTGGGCGACTGGAAAAAGGCTAATATAGTGCCCATCTTTAAAAAAGGGAAGAAGGAGGATCCAGGGAACTACAGGCTAGTCAGCCTCACCTCAGTCTGTGGAAAAATCATGGAGCAGGTCCTCATGGAATTAATTCTGAAACACTTAGAGGAGAGGAAAGTGATCAGGATTCACCAAAGGCAAGTCATGCCTAACTAACCTAATTGCCTTCTATGAGGAGATAACTGGCTCTGTGAAAGAGGGGAAAGCAATGGATGTGTTATTCCTTGACTTTAACAAAGCTTTTGATACGGTCTCCCACAGTATTCTTGCTAGCAAGTGAAAGAAGCACGGGTTGGATGATTGGACTATAAGGTAGATAGAAAGCTGGCTAGATTGTTGGGCTCAGTGGGTAGTGATCAACGGCTCTATGTCTAGTGGGCAGCTGGTTTCAAGTTGAGTGCCCCAAGGGTCGGTCCTGGGGCCGGTTTTGTTCAATATCTTCATTAACGATCTGGAGGATGGCATGGACTGCACTCTCAGCAAGTTTGCAGATGACACTAAACTGGGAGGAGTGGTAGATATGCTGGAGGGTAGGGATAGGATACAGAGGGACCTAGACAAATTAGAGGATTGGGCCAAAAGAAACCTGATGAGGTTCAACAAGGACAAGTGCAGAGTCCTGCACTTAGGACGGAAGAATCCCATTCACTGTTACAGACTAGGGACCGAATGGCTAGGCAGCAGTTCTGCAGAAAAGGACCTAGGGGTTACAGTGGACGAGAAGCTGGATATGAGTCAACAGTGTGCCCTTGTTGCCAAGAAGGCTAATGGCATTTTGGGCTGTATAAGTAGGGGCATTGCCAGCAGATCGAGGGATGTGATCATTCCCCTCTATTCGACATTGGTGAGGCCTCATCTGGAGTACTGTGTCCAGTTTGGGCCCCACACTACAAGAAGGATGTGGAAAAATTGGAAAGAGTCCAGCGGAGGGCAACAAAAATGATTAGGGGCTGGAGCACATGACTTATGAGGAGAGGCTGAGGGAACTGGGATTGTTTAGTCTGCAGAAGAGAAGAATGAGGGGGGATTTGATAGCTGCTTTCAACTACCTGAAAGGGGTTCCAAAGGGTCCTGCTTTGAGCAGGGGGTTGGACTAGATGACCTCCTGAGGTCCCTTCCAACCCTGATATTCTATGATTCTATGATTCTATGATAATTCAGAGCTTATGGAAAATACAGTCATAGAATCAGAAGTTAGGACTGGAAGAGACCTCTAGAGGTCATGTAGTTCAGCTCCCTGCACTCAAGGCAGGACTAAGTCATAGCAGCTAGACAATTTCTGACAGGTGTTTGTCTAACCCTTCTTAAAAACCTCCAATGACAGATTCCACAACCTCCCTGATGTCCAACCTAAACTTCCCTTACTGCAATTTAAGCCCACTGCTTCTTGTCCTATCCTCAGAGATTAAAGAGAACATTTTTTTCACCCTTCTGGTAACAACATTTTATGTACTTGAAAACTGTTATCATGTCCCCCCTCAGTCTTCTCTTCTCCAGACTAAAACCAAGTTTGTTAGTCTTTCCTGATAGGTCATGTTTTCTAAATCTTTAATTATTTTTGTTGCTCTTCTCTGGACTTTATCCAATTTGTCCATATCTTTTCTGAAATATGGTGCCCTGAACTGGGCAGGACACTCCAGCTGAGGCCTTATTGGCATGGAGTAGAGTGGAAGAAATGCTTCTCATGTCTTGCTTACGAAACTCCTGCTGATACATCCCAGAATGATATTTGCTTTCTTGCAGGTGTTACACTGTTGACTCATATTTAGCTTGTGAGCCACTATAGCCCCCAGATCCCTTTCTGCTGTACTCCCACGTAGGCAGTCATTTCTCATTTTGTATGTGTGTAATTGATTGTTCCTTCCTAAGTGGAGTACTTTGCAGATTTAAAAATATACAGCAAGCAGTACACAGTTCTTAGTAGCACCCAAAGCTCCAGTCCCAGAGAACAGTCCAGCACAGAACACAACTGTGGCTGAATGTTAAGCTGCTCTTTCAAAGCCTACCTCAACCATATAGCTCAGTGTTGGGCTCTTGCAATGACCCATTTGCCTGGTTGTTAAGTGTCAGCAGACTGCTGCCCCACCTCCACCCTGGTGGCAGTTTTTCCTCTGTTGCCTCGCAGATATTATGCAGAACACAACAGGCAGCTATAATCATTAAGGTATTTTTCTTACTGAGATCCAATCTAGTGGATAAATAAAACCAGTGTCCCTTCAATCCACCAAAAGCACATTCAACAGTCATTCTGCATTTGTTGAGCTGGTAGCTGAACCTTTCCTTAGTACTGTCAGCATAGCCAGTGTATAGCATTCTGAGCCAGGGGAGCAAGGGGCAGGCTGAATCCCCTAGAATAACTATTGGCATTTCAGTATCACCAAAGGTAATGTGTTGGCTGGGAAATATTGTTCTTTCTTGCAGCTTTCTGAATAGTACTGTGTTCTTAAAAAGGTGAATGTCAGGCACCTTCCCTGACCACCCCCTTTGGATAATGATGAAGCATCCCCAGTGATCCAGCAATGTGTACACAGCCATAGAAAGTATCCCTTTCTGTTGATGTACTCTGTGGAAAGGTGACTAGTGCCACAATAGGGATATGCATGCCATCTATCGCCCCACCACAGTTTAGGAACCCCATTGCTGCATAACCATCCACTATGTCCTGCCCATCACTGAAAGTCACAGTCCTGCAAGCATAAGACAACTAATGGCCTGCACATTTGCATGACAATGACCCCCACTGTGGATTTTCAAATCCAAAATCATTTCTCACTGATTGTTAGTAATCCGGCCTTGCAAGATTCCAGAGTGATTGCCACTCACTTCTCCACTGTCAATGTAGCTTTCATCCTGGAGCCTGTGCTGAAGGGCTGGGGCAAACTCAATACAAGATTCAGGAATGTGGCCTTTTGCATTCGAGTTCTACAGCCACTGCTTATCATCCCAAACCTATATTACAATATGATCCCACCAGTCAGTGCTCATGCCCAGGCCCAGAATCATAGAATCATAGAAGATTAGGGTTAGAAGAGACCTGAAGAGGTCATCTAGTCCAACCATCTGCTCAAAGCAGGACCAACCCCAGCTAAATCATCCCAGGCAGGACTTTGTCAAGCCAGGCTTTAAAACCTCTAAGGATGGAGATTCCACCACCTCCCTAGGTAACCCATTCCAGTGCTTCACCACGCTCCTAGTGAAATAGTTTTTCCTAGTATCCAACCTAGACCTCCCCCACTACAACTTGAGACCATTGCTCCTTGTTCTGTCATCTGACACCACTGAAAGTAGCTTAGCTCCATTCTCTTTGGAACCCCCCTTCAGGTAGTTGAAGGCTGCTATCAAATCCCCCCCTCACTATTCTCTTCTGAAAACTAAATAAGCCCAGTTCCCTAAGCCTCTCCTCATAAGTCATGTGCTTCAGCCCATTATACATTTTTGTTGCCCTCCGTTGGACTGTCTCCAATTTGTCCACATCCTTTCTGTAGTGGGGGCCTGTGAGGATTGACACCCCTTGTCACAGGGCAACACAGCCTAGTAGCCAGAGTCCATAGAATTGCCCCTGGTTATGGGATAGCACGGCCCAGTGGCCAGAGTCCACAGAATTGCCCCTAATAGCACCATAGGACCTTGCCACTAACTCAGCATGGGGGGTCCTACTGAAGTACACTGAGGCTTACCAGGGGCAAGGTACCAGTCTTTCACACCCCCCGCCCGGGTTGCTTCCTACCGAGATGAGAGTTGCGGTCTCCCATGAATCTCCAGGTTCTCCACGGGCCTCCAGGTCTGTCTCCTCCTCAGGCTCCACCCGCAGCCAGCCTTCGTGCTGGCCAGGGGAAGCTTCAGGTCCCAGCGAGTTCAAGAGTGGTGGTTGGTTCTCCGCAGGAGCTTCCCAGGTAGTTCCTTCCCCTGCGACCGCCACCCCAGACTGAGCTGAGTTCCCTCCTTTTATACTCCCAGAGCACTTGGAGCATGCCCAGTATGAGCAGGGCTGGACTTCTGCCACCAGAGCTACTAGTCTTACACTGCTGGGGCTAGTGCAGGGCGGGGCTGCCCCATCACAGGGCCCCAAAACTGGATGCAATACTCCAGATGTGGCCTCACCAGTGCCGAACAGAGGGGAATAATCACTTCCCTTGATCTGCTTGCAATGCTCCTATTAATGTAGCCCAATATGCCATTAGCTTTCTTGGCAACAAGGACACACTGTTGACTTGTACCCAACTTCTCGTCCACTGTAATCCCCAGGCCATTTTCTGCAGAGCTGCCACTTAGCCAGTCGGTCCCCAGCCTGTAGCGGTCCATGGGATTCTTCCGTCCTAAGTGCAGGACTCTGCACTTGTCCTTGTTGAACCTCATCAGATTTCTTTTGGCCCAATCCTCCAATTTGTCTAGGTCACTCTGGACCCTATCCCTAGCCTCCAGTGTATCTACTTCTTCCCCCAGCTTAGTCTCATCCACGAACTTGCTGAGGGTGCAGTCCATCCCATCATCCAGATCATTAATGAAGATGTTGAACAAAACTGGCCCCAGGACCAACCCCTAGGACACTCCGCTTCATACCGGCTGCCAACTAGATATTGAGTCATTGATTGTTATCAGTGATCCTGACGATCTAGCCAGCTTTCTATCCACCTTATAGTCCATTCATCCAATCCATACTTCTTTAACTTGCTGGCAAGAATACTGTGGGAGACTGTATCAAAAGCTTTGCTAAAGTCAAGGTATATCACATCATCCACTTTCCCCATATCCACAGATTCAGTTAGCTCATTGTAGAAGGCAATCAGCTCATTGTAGAAGGCATTGTAGAAGGCAATATGGATTCACCAAGGGCAAGTCATGCCCTTGGTGAATCCATATTGGCTGTTCCTGATCACCTTCCTCTTCTCCAAGTGCTCCAAAATGGATTCCTTGAGGACCTGCTCCATGATTTTTCCACGGACTGAGGTGAGGCTGACCAGACTGTAGTTCCCCGGATTCCTCTTCTTCCCTTTTTTAAAGATGGGCACTATATT
>NC_133769.1:169786580-169825901 GCF_003597395.2 Chelonoidis abingdonii | reverse complement strand
TCTTCCACGATAGGTAGAGGAGCGAGCAAGTCGCGAGTGGCTCAAAGGGCGGTAACATAAGCCTGTTTAGGACCAAGTTGAGGTCCCAGGAGGGGGCAGGGTGATGAGCGGGGGGATAGGTACGCTCCAGGCCCTTAATGAACCGAGAGACTACTGGGTGAGATAATACGGAATGACCACCCTCTCCTGGATGGAAGGTGGATATAGCTGCCAGGTGCACCTTCAGAGAGGAAGTCGCCAGGCCCTTCTGCTTAAGGTGCCAGAGGTAGTCTAAGGTCGTGGGGATTGATGCCTCTAATGGAGAAACGTCCCGAGACGCGCACCAGAATGGGAAGCGCTTCCACTTGGCTACATACGTCCGACGGGTGGAGGGCTTCCTGCTACTGAGGAGAATATGCTGCACCGGAGCGGAACAGCACAACTCCTCAGCGTTCAGCCATGCAGGAGCCACATCGTGAGGTGGAGGGCCCGCAGGTCCGGATGACGAAGCCTGCCGTGGTTCTGTGTGATCAGGTCCGGGAAAAAAGGGAGGGGAACTGGAGCGGCCACTGACAGATCCAGCAGGGTGGTGTACCAGGGCTGCCTGGGCCATGCAGGCGTGATCAGGATCAGACGCGCTTTGTCCCTGCGGAGCTTCAGCAGGACCTTGTGCACCAGAGGAAACGGAGGGAAGGCATAGAGCAGGCGGTGGTTCCAGGGCAGGAGGAACGCGTCCGTTATCGATCCGGGGGAGAGACCCTGGAAGGAGCAGAACTCCTGGCACTTCCTGTTCGAGCGGGAGGCGAACAGGTCTACGAGGGGAAACCCCCACCTCTGGAAGATGGAATGTATGACGTCCGGCCGTATCGACCACTCGTGGCAGAGGAACGACCGGCTCAGCCGATCTGCCAGGGCGTTCCGGACCACCGGGAGAAAGGACGCTACTAGGTCCACCTGGTGGGCTACACAGAAGTCCCACAGTTGAATGGCCTCCTGACACAGGGGAGACGAGCGGGTCCTCCCTTGCCTGTTGATGTAGTACATGGCTGTTGTGTTGTCCATGAACACCGAAACACAACGACCACGAAGATGCTGTTGGAACCTCTGACAGGCCAGACAGACGGCTCTCAGCTCCCGGCGTTTATATGGAGGTTGAGCTCTTGGGCTGACCAACGGCCCTGGGTACGCAAGCGACCTAGATGGGCCCCCCATCTGAGGGATGACGCGTCCGTCGTCAAAGTTAGTGATGGCTGCTGTGGATGAAAGGGCATCCCCGCACAAACCAGGGATGGGTTCAGCCACCAGTCAAGGGAGTGTAGGGAACCCGAAGGAACTGTGACCAGTACGTCCATGGAGTCCCTGCTCGGGCGGAAGACTGAGTGGAGCCACGTTTTAAAGGGCCGCATGCGGAGCCTGGCGTACTTGGTGATGTAAGTGCATGCGGCCATATGCCCCAGTAAACCGAGGCAGGTGCGAGCCGAGGTGAGAGGAGAGGCCTGCAGACCCCGGATGATTGAGGTGATCATTTGGAAGCGGGCCTGGGGCAAGTAAGCCCTGGTGAGCGAGGAGTCCAGGGTCGCTCCTATGAAGTCCAGCCTCTGAGTAGGGACCAGTGTGGACTTCTCCATGTTGAGTAGGAGGCCCAACCGGGCGAAGAGGTCCATGATTACGGCGACGTGCTGACGGACCTGGGCTTGAGAGGCGCCTTTGATGAGCCAGTCGTCCAGATACGGGAAAACATGTATCTGCTGCCTGCGGAGGTGTGCGGCGACGACTGCCATGCACTTTGTAAATACCCTCGGGGCCGTGGAGAGGCCAAAGGGGAGGACTGCGAACTGGAAGTGCAGGTGGTTGATCGTGAACCGAAGGTACTTCCTGTGCAGAGGAAAGATGGCAATGTGGAAGTACGCGTCCTTCATGTCGAGGGCGGCGTACCAGTCTCCAGGATCCAAAGACGGGATAATAGTTCCCAAGGAGACCATGCGGAATTTCAACTTGAGCAGCCACTTGTTGAGTCCCCGCAGGTCTAGAATCGGCCGGAGGCCTCCCTTGGACTTGGGAATTAGAAAATAGCGGGAGTAAAAACCCTTCCCCCTCTCGGTTATCGGAACCTCCTCTATGGCTCCTGCGGTAAGGAGAGACTGCACCTCTTGCAAGAGGATTTGCTCGTGAGAGGGGTCCCTGAAGAGGGGCCGGGAAGGGGGGTGGGAAGGCGGGGATGAAGCAAATTGGAGGTGGTATCCTTGCTTCACCGTGCGCAGCACCCAAAGGTCCGAAGTAAGCTGGGACCACGCCGGGAGAAAGTAGGAAAGGCGGTCGGAGAAGGGGGGAGAAGGATCCTGTCTTGAGGCTGGTACGCCGTCCCCGGGCGCACCTTCAAAAGTTGGCCTTAGGCCCTGGCGGAGCCTTAGAGGGCCCTTGGCTCTGCCCCCCTTGGGGGCCGGATTGGCGCCTCCGCGCACCCCGCCCGCGCCTCCTACTGAGGTCCTGCCTGTTCCGTGGTGGAAAATACGGGCGGCAGGGTTGGGGCCTAAAGGGCCTACCCTGGGTCACGGGGGTATGCATGCCCAACGACCTCATGATGACTCTATTGTCCTTCAGGCTCTGCAACCGAGGATCAGTCTTCTCCGAGAACAAACCCTTGCCCTCAAAGGGTAAGTCCTGGATAGTGTATTGAAGCTCCGGGAGTAGGTTAGAGACCTGGAGCCAGGAGATACGCCTCATGGTGATGCCAGAGGCCAAAGTCCTGGCAGTCGAGTCGGCCGCGTCTAGGGAGGCCTGGGGAGAGGTTCTGGCCACTTTTTTGCCTTCCTCTATGAACGCCGCAAATTCTTGGCATGAGTCAGGGGGTAGCAGCTCGGTGAACCTACCCACCTCCGCCCAGGTGTTATAATTATATCGGCTCAACAGAGCCTGCTGGTTGGCCACCCGGAGCTGTAGGGCACCCGCCGAATATACTTTATGCCCCAGGAGGTCCATTCGCCTAGCCTCCTTAGACTTCAGGGCAGGCGCCTGCTGATCATGGCGCTCCCTTTCGTTGACCGACTGGTCAACTAATGAGGAGGGGGGAGGGTGAACATACAAGTACTCATACCCCCGAGAGGGTACCATGTACTTTCTCTCGACCCCCTTCGCCGTCGGTGGAATGGAGGCTGGAGACTGCCAGAGAGTGTCGGCAGTAGCCTGGATGGTCCTGATGAACGGCAGTGCTACGCGGGTCGGGGTATCCGCGGCCAGGATGCTCACTACCAGATCCTCCACCTCCAGGACTTCCTCCACCGGGAGGTTGATATTAAGCGCCACCTTTCAAAGAAGGTCCTGGTGGGCCCTTAAGTCTATCGGTGGAGGCCCTGAAGAAGAGGTCCCTGCCACAGCCACATCCGGGGAAGAGGAGGAAGATATCCCGGGAATGAGAGGGTCCTGGATGGCACCCTGCTCCTGTGGTGGCTCCTGCTCCAGCTGCCCATGGGAGTCCGGAGGATGGGTGACATGCTCCTCTGACTCATCCGGAGGGGGGCGGGATATGGTGGCTTCTGGTGCCCTATGCTCTGAGGCAGCAGAGTGGGCCAGGACCAGGGGAGCACCCTGGGCTTGATGATACGCCCAGGGTGTCCAAAAGGACCACTGTTGAGGCCCCGCGTCCTGAGGATGTGTGTCCTTAAAGACTCCCACGGGCACCTCGGTATCACGGTCCCGGTCGTAGTAGCTGTCCGCCTGCGAGGAAACAGACGTCTGTCTGGACGGCCAGGGAGGGGCAGCAAACGCTGGTGCTGAAGTGCCAATCGATCTTGCACCTCGGGACCGTGGGGACCGGTGCCGGTACGCAGAGTGGTACCGAGCGCGAGACTGGGACCTGCGACCAGTCCGGTGCTGGGAGGTTGACCGGGATCTCGAGCCCCTATGGCGAGATCTGCTCCGGGAGGAACGGTGCCTGTGGCGGTACCGGGAGCTGGAGCGGTACCGTGAGTAACAGGACGAGGAACGAGAGATCGACCGGTGCCTGGAGATTGACCGGTGCCTTGAGGCTGATCAGTGCCACGAGCTCGACCGGTGCCATGGGGAGCGGTGCCGGGATTGAGAGCGGTGCCGAGATGGAGAGTGGTGCCAGGAGCGGGAGCGATGTCGCGATCTGGAGCGTTCGCGGGACCGAGACCTCGTGCGGTGACGGTCCGGCACGCTGACAGATGACGGCCTGGTCAGGATCGGCTTGCCCATGGAGGGTGTTACTCACACCGGCGGTGCCGGGGGTATGGGCGGTGCCGGATAGGTCATAGCGATCAAGTCTCTGGCTGCCATGAACATCTCCGGGGTTGACGGCAAAGTGAGCTCTACCACGGCCGGTGCCGGGGAGCTTCCAGGCACCGGACTCGACGGCCCACGCGGGGCTGGAGTCGACGGAGCCGGCTTAGGCGGTGCCGCAGCCGGAGTCGGTGCCGGATGGTCTGCCTTAGACGCAGTCTCTGTCTGCAATGCGGGCGTTGTCGAGCCCATCTGAGCTTTTGCCGACTTCGACCTCGGGGAAAGGGAGAAGCGCGTAGTTGACTTCGGTTCCGACTGCGGACGGTGCCGGGAAGCCTTAGGCGTACCGACAGTGCTCGGTGCTGGAGGGGCGGTCTTGCTCATCTGCTGGCTCGTGCTCGGTGCCGAAGGCGAGGGTGCTAACGCTGCTTCCATTAGGAGCTGTCGCAGCCTAATGTCCCGCTCCTTCTTTGTACGTGGCTTAAAAGCCTTGCAAATGGGGCACTTAGATGATAAGTGCAATTCCCCAAGGCACTTCAGACAGGAGTCGTGGGGATCTCCCATCCGCATCGGCCTATGGCAGGCCGCACATTGCTTGAAGCCCGGTGAGCCAGGCATGGCTCTGGTACTGGGCGTGGGGTAGGGGTTACCCCCACACCCCGCCAACAAATACTAACGACTATAACTATAAACTACAACTAATCTAATTAACTATGTAAGAACAAACAACTATAACTATTATCAAAGAACGAGGATAAGCGAGTAGCTAGGGAAAGGTGGAGGTCAGCCAAGCCGCACTCCACTGTTCCAAATGACCGACACGGACGGGCCGGTAAGAAGGAACTGAAGGTGGCCCGGGTCGGCTGGGGTATATATGCGGCGCCGTAGCGGCGCCGCTCCAGGGGGCACCCAGCCAACCCGCCGAGTGTTGCTAGGGTAAAAGTTTCTCCAACGAACGTGCACGCGGCGCGCACACACCTAACTGGAATGGATATGAGCAATCACTCGAAGAAGAAAGTATGTTCCTGTGCCCTCAGTAAGGCTTCTTTAAAATACAGTCAGTTGTCCTGAACCCCTTTCCCCCTCATGTTAGCCTGCCAGGGGATCTTGCCCATCAGATCCCTAAGGGAGTCAAAGTCTGCTTTTCTGAAGTCCAGAGTCTATATTCTGCTGCTCTCCTTTCTTCCTTTTGTCATGATCCTGAACTCGACCATCTCATGGTCACTGCTGCCCAGGTTGCCACCCACTTCTACTCCCCCAACAAATTCTTCCCTGTTTCTGAGCAGCACGTCAAGAGGAGCATGGTCCAGCACTTGCACCAGCAGTAGCACTCCATCATCTACAGTTGTTCCACAACCATTGACAACCACCCTGAATATGTTTTTTGCTATGCCCCCCAGGAAACTGTCCTTGAAGAAATCATCATGTCCCCCGTTGTTGTGGTACTTCCTGTGGGTCTGCAAAATAAAGGAGATGTATTTGCAACATTCATGAGAATAGTGCAGAGCTCTGTGGACTCCATGTTTTTGTTAGAGATAACTACCAAAAAGGGTTGCATGGGTTTGTGGGATTTTTTTTAAAAAGGCACAAAAATTATGGGATATGGATGGCATTATGGAATGGAGAAAGTTCCATGCTTGACCCTAACTCCCAAAGATCCCTGGGTGAGTCATTTCTATCCTACAACACATAGTGAAAGTTTCCCAAGAGGCATTGTTCCTGATCGTGGCACGTGGCACAAAGATATCTACCCATGGTGCACTGCACGTTACATCAACACAAGCACTTCTCGTAAGTACATGCAGTATTGATGCAAGCACACACTCAAGTAATATACAAATTTTGGTGGCTACATGCCAACGTAACATATATTGACCACTGTTTGTAATGTAGATGGCTTAAGGCTCTAAATTCTATTCCAGGATTGGATGACATATAGTAACAGGACTTCTTCTCCATTTGTAAATTCTGCATGTGATTTAGTGGAGGGACAGTGGGCCAAATATAGCCCTAGTAAGTAAATACAAACTGTGTTGATTTTAAGGGATTTTTCCCCGGCTTACACTGTCCCCCAGTGTCTGTCTGCATGTAGCCATGTAAAATTAGAGTAAGTATAGAATGACATTTTCAAGAGTACTCAGCCTGTTGAAGTAAACAAGAGTTTTACCATTGACTTCTATGGGACTAGCACTAAACTAACACTGATTGCTTTTGCAAATCTCACCCAAGATCTCCACAAAGTTTCACCATTACCGATCTGCAGATATGTGTTGTATTTTATTTAAATGAAGGTCCTTTTGTAAAAAAGCCAAACAATTTGTAAAATAAAGAACTAATGATTAGAGACAGGGCAAATCTACTAACTTATCATGATTTGGGATCCCTCAAAGTTCAGAGTGATTTGGTTCCTGTGTTCCAATTCATACCCATCTCTCATGAGGTTGTTTGTAGGTGAAGGACACATTTAAGGAGCTCTATCTGCTATGCCAATGGAATAAAATAGAGATGCAGCACATTACAGACTATGTTGTCATTTCATGAATATTTCCTAAGGAGTCTATTCTCCCTTCACTATGCATGAGACTGAAGAGAAGAATAGACATCTTTAACATTTATTGTTGCTGCCAGCCACCACCTTCCCAAAGGCCTCAGGAACAGTAGTAAAAAGGTAGCTCAGATTTATGTGTCAACCTTCTAAAACAATCACTTATAAAATAGAAGTAAAAAGTCTTTTTTTTCCTCCCACATACTGGCAGGTATTTAAATATGCCCTTGTTTTTTCTGCGCTGAGCCCATCCATCTATATAATGTTCTAGAGAATTTTCCAACTTTAAAGCTCATGTGGGAATTTGCTGACAGAAGAGAATTACCAGATGAATGTTAAAAAAATCCCTTCTGATTAGCTGCTAGCTCTAGAGATAGGTAATTTTCCAGCTTTAAAAACCTACATGGGAATTAGATAAGAAAAGAGAATCACCAGATGAGTGTTAAAAAAAAATTCCACATGATTAGTTGATAATTCCTGGAGATAGATAAATCAACTGTTTCCTCTTCTGGGGAAAAGACCTATGTGTTAGCAGCTACCAGCTGCACAGCCAACAGCTCCAAGCGAAGAAGGCTGGTGCATTTGCTAGGACTGTGACTTGTAGAATTATGCCCACAGTAAAACTGATTCTGCTTCCTACTTGTGAAAATTCTATACAGGGAAAGAAATAAAATATGTAAGAGTAAGCAAGAATTTTTGTCATTTTTTGCTTCCTATTATTTGTAGAGCTATTCTACTTTAAACTCTATTATAATTTTTTTTCTTCTTCATTCTATGTTCAAAACTTATTAAGAAAAGGGAATCTTGGGTCTAGTGGTTAGAGCCTAGGACTAGGAGTCAAGACCATGGGTTCTATTCCTGGCACTAGCACACAGAGTGCTGCTATTAGAGTTGATAACTGTAAATTTCTAAGATTCTGGGATGAATGCAGCTATTTAGTGTAAGGGTAGAGCATTATTATTGTACATTAGGGTTATTGCAGTGAGTGTGGATGATCTGTAATTTCCATTGAATTCAGCAGCTATTAGAATTTGGCCCAGGCGAAATACATTTACGGTAAAAGATGACTGTATGTTTATTAAGATCTCCTTATGCTTATGATATAGGTCCATTTCTATTATAGAGGTATTATTATAAAACAATTCTCATTGTTATTGAAATATTTTCAAGCCGCTTATTTTTTGTAAGCACACATGAAGATAAAAGTGTTTGCTGTGTGTCATCAGAGGGGGAGGCACCACTGCACCCAGTCTCCAAGCATGCCCTGCCATGCCAAGTTCCAGTCCCAGTCCCAGTCCCAGTCCCAGTCCCAGTCCAGGCGGTTTATTCTTACTTAACAAAGGTTAACCAACAAACAGAAGGCAATCTTAAATCAATACCTCCCCTCCCCCAAGGTTCAGAGCCACCCCACCCCAGTATCTGTGGCTCTCCAGCTCCTGGCAGCTTCCTTATCTCCTCCAGCTCGGCTCCACTGTTGGAGCCACATCCATGGGGTGCTTCTCAGAGCCCCTGGTTCCCCTTGCTCCAGGGACCCACCACAGGAATTAGCTCTACTCCAGTATTGCCTTTCCTGACCTAAATATGGCCTTAGCCTGTCTCAGTCCTTCCTCCCCACCTGCCTACTAGCAGCCCTTTATAGGTCCAGGTGTAGCCCAACCCTCTAATCCTTAGCTGGATTAGATTCTCCTAATCCAGCCCAGGAGAGCTGGGCTCAGTCTATCCACAGAGACCAGCTACCCTGTGACAGTATGATATTGTCATTGAGATGGCTACACAGTATGGAAGTTAATGTTAGAAAAATGGGTTGTGGTGGACAGGGGCAGCTCCAGGCCCCAGCAAGCCAAGCACGTGCTTGGGGCAGCATGCCACGGGGGGTGTTCTGCCGGTCCCCGGGAGGGCGGCAGGCAGCTCCAGTGGACCTTCCGCAGGCGTGGCTGCGGAGGGTCCACTGATCCCGCGGCTTCGGTGGAGCATCCGCAGGCATGCCTGCGGGAGGTCCACCGGAGCCGCGGGACCAGTGACCAGCGGAGCACCCCCGACAGCGTGCCGCCATGCTTGGGGCAGCAAAATGGCTAGAGCCGCCCCTGGTGGTGGATATTTAAGGTAAAAATACTAGTAGAGCAATTTTTCATCTATAGAGTTCTCAGGTAATAATTATTGTTGTTTTACAGAGATGAAAATTGAGGCATATGCAGAGAAAATGACTTGCTCAGCATTACACAACAGGTCAGTGTAGAGTCAGAAATTAAACCCACACCACAGTCTGATGCACATGAGTAACTTTATGCACTTCCATCAATTCACATTGTTGCTGCAGCAGTAATACTGAGCGAGTGAAACAAATATGCACACACAAGCCAGTTTATGATTACAATTTCATTCACAAATGGATTGCATTGTTTTCTTATTTGTTACTGAGGCCCATTTTCTTCTGGCTAATTTTTATAAACAACAAATTCTCTCTTAAACCACATCCTTTCTCCCAATGACCATCGCTTCCTCCAGTCTGCTGCAGGATAAACATTTAGGAAAAATTGACTGTTCTCTATGAGGTGGCAGGATACATGGCATATGTCCTAAAGTCACACAAGCGCCAGCTTACTGAAGTATGTTTTCAAAATAATTCTCAGAAAAATGCATGTGCAAATCCTATTGTAACACACAAGGATTTAGTGTCATAGAGGTTAAGGCCAGCAGGGACCATCAGATCATATAGTCTGACCTCCTTTATATCACATGCCACCTACACCTCCCAGCACCCATACACTAAACTCAATAACCAAATTTAGACCAAAGTATTACAGCCCACAAGAGACGATACTGGACTATTATGTGTCACAGACAGAGAATGAGAGAAACTGAGGTACATTAATGCCCAAAGCCCCTTCCATGGCAGGGAATTAATTAAATGAGATATAACCAGATAATCCTGGCATGGGAATCACACCCACACACATCAAAGGAAGGTGAAAAAACCCCAAGCTCATCTGACCAGGGGTGAAAAGTCCTTCCCAACCCCACATATGGTGATCAGTTAGACTCTGAGCATGTGAACAAGAACCAGGCAGCCAGACACACGACAGACAGAATGCTTGGTGCCATCTCAGAGCCTGCTGGCATGTGTATGTGCAATAATTCCTAAGTACCACTTTGTAAATCTATCACATACTGTTTGTGCGGGGACACTCTGTGGAGTTGAGTACTCTAGAAGTAAAGGATTTAAAAAAAAAAAAAAGTGGTTTAATGTTTTGCATATTAATTGAAGATACTACACTGCTGAAAGTGAATACACAGAGCACTCAGACTATTATTCCATACTTTTAACAAAGAAACTTATACACATTTTTTATAACAATATATTGCTTAAAACAATACATTTTCCCCAACCAATATATTTTCACTGAGATGAGGCCTGATATTTTACTCTTTTTGAAGCCAATGCTACTAGCTCATGGAAAGGAAGGCTGTAGATACAAACTTTAAGCTGTATATATTTTTATTTGCTGATAACTAGTTTTATTAGTGTTGTACAAACATAAAAGATAGCATACTCTTGGGCCAAATTTTCAAATTTTTTTAACAGTGCTCGAACTCCCACAGCTCTCACTGACCTAGTACAAGTCTGGGTTTTGGTTTCTATTTTTAATGTTTATTTTTGCCTACTTCTTTGCCTTGTATCTTCCAAATATATTCCATTTATATCTGTTTATTTGAATTTGACTGCATAATTTTGGGCAGAAATCAGTTATTTCATTAGCACTAACATAAACATGTATGATTTATAAATGCTCTTTTAAACAGTCACACTAATGGTTTGCAACCTGTGTTCCCATACTGTGTACAGCAGCCTACAAAAATAAACCTCACACAACCCTACCTCTATGTGCCACTAAGGAATGAACTGTGGAGAGCATGAACAAAAAGTGATAGAGGCTGTAATTTTCTAGAACACTGCAAACGATAAATGCAACTGACATTCTCTTTAAAGCAAACGTGACAATTTCTGTTTTCTCCCCTGGGGCTTATTTTAAATTAAAAAAAAAAAAAAAGTTCATGAAAATGTATGATCAATGTGTTTTATCTTTTTGTCAAAACTAGAATCCCTTGCCATAAATAATCAATGATAGTTCAACCTTCAAGAAGATAAGATGTCATGAAAGCATCATAGTTAAACATCTTTGTGCATTTTTTTGAAATTCAGAAATGTCCCCTTTTTGTAAATCAGGCAATCTTTTGACTTATCAAAATAATCAGAATCTGAGAAAGATGTCTTTTAAGTTCTAGGACCCAGATTCATAAAGCTACTTAAGCACCTAAGCCCCAGTCTTAGGTGCCTAAGACCTGAGTTTATATGTCTCAGGTCCAAGTTTTGGCTCCACTGTGAGTCATGGAAATCCTGCTGAACCCTATGATAACTCACTCAGTGTCTAAGTTTTCAGTGTAAAAGTTCCCTAGGTTTCTGTTTCTGGACATGTGCATTGCTGCCTCCCTCTATGCATCCAGATGCCTAGCTCCTGTCTTACTCAAGAGCTACACACAAACTGGAAGAAGACAGGTTTTTAGCGCCTAAGTCACGTGTGGCAGAATCACACATGGGATTCTATCCCATTCAAAATCCAGCCGGAGGAGGATTAAATGGTGGTGCCTATTTTATAATTTTTAGCCTAGTGGCTAGAGCATTTGCCTGGGATGTGGGAGACCCAGGCACAATTCCCCCCTGCCTGAGGGAGATAAAACACTTGCACAATTGTCTCATCCATCTCAGAAGCTACAAACTAATTTGACATAGGGTTCCCTCAGTCTCTTCTGTTGAAGCTGTTTCTCTGTGGATAACTAAATAGTGATGCAACAAGACTGAGATGCTGTAGTCCAGTGGTTCGGACATCCCTGGAATGTGTTGGAGATCTCCAGTCCAGTACCTTTGCTCCAATCATCCTTTCATTATTTATCCACAGTGGAATAGCTTCAACAAATGATCCAGATAGCAATTAAAATGGATAGTTTGTGTGACGGTGTACTGCTAGTGGCTATGCAGGCTCTTTTGGGAACCAGCATCCTGGTCACTTAAAACATGCAGAGCATTGGGTTAATTAGAATCAGAGGGAATTAGGTAGTCTGATTGGTTTGGAAGGTTAGTGTGGATCACTTGCACCTTCAAGGAGTCTGATGATCTAATGAGGTAATTACCTCACCAGATGGATAGTGTGGACAGGAAAGCAAGCCATGTAAAAGGCTGAGCCAGAGAACAGGGACCCTTTTATCTGTTACTAGATTGCATTGTACCTGAGGTATAAGGCAAGAAATAATAATAAAGACCCTTGGTGAAGGCTCCAAGTGGTATATGTGCATGTGTGTGGGTGCTGTTTAATCGCCAGGAGGGCTTATCAGCTGGGATTTCCGGGGCTGGAGGGAACATACTCACACCTTGCTTTAGCCAAACATTCCAAACAAAGGGATCTTTGTCAAGTCTCAGAAGTGCATTTAATGACAAGGGTTGCGTGGGGGGGGACACAGTAACAGCATCTGATCTCATAAAGGTCTTAGTAATATTCAAAGCCAGAGCACCAGCTGGTGTAAATCAGCATAGCTCCACAAACTTCAGTAGAACCCAATTGACTGACACCAGTTGAGGAGCTGGATCTCTATGTGAGTATATACGAGAGGGGATGGGAAGCAAAAGAGGGTGAAGTCAATTTTCTTTCCATAACAAGACCAAATAAATAAATTCTATCACATTATAATCAAACTGCTTAACTTCTCAATGGGGCTAAATGATAGATGACAGCGAGAAATGTTGGGAGACTTCACTCTTCTATAAATGCAACAGGTTTAATTACTTCATTATTCCACTCACTTGATGATTCACACACACACACAAATTGGCTTCCCCTTCCTGCTTCCTAGCAAAGTTTTAATTGCAGAGAGCTTTAGCCAGGTCTCATCTTAATAATGCTTCATTATTGTTAGTGATGAATTCAAGCCCAAAAGTCAGATCCAAGTTTTTAATTCTGCCATTAGCGAAATTTGAATCCACATCTGGGTTTGGATTTCAAATATTCCCAAAGTTTGGGAGGGCTCAGATTCAGGCTTTTGATTCAGAGCCATATCTTAACTATGTTTATAAAATACATTTTCTATTATATTAGTAAGTAATCTAAAAGTATTAAAGTTAAAATGTCAAGTGTTAAAATAGAGGAATAAAGCATATATTGTTTCACATTCTTGCATTTTACTGCAATTCTTTACTTAATAATTTCAAAATTCAGTAATAGCCAACAGATCTCTTAATCTCTTGTATGAACTAGCGGAGTTCTCCTATAATTGGAAGATACCAACATTTCATGCTGCTTGTAGCTTGTCTGAATAAATTCACTTTTATAGAAATTGGGAGGAAAAAGTATTGTTATCATGCTGAAAAAATCAGTCCTCATTCTGGCAGCAAATGGCTAGGTAGGAAGAGAAGCAGTTGTTGACTTCCCTAAAACCTGCAGAAACAAACCCTGCAGGTGCATACTGCCAGTCAGATGAGCTAATCCAGGCTGGTATTAAATATCGGGGAGTCAGTCAGGGCATTTTGGCAAGTATGCTCCTTTATCTGGCTCCCCATATCTGTTAGGAATAATCTGAACGGGGGTGTCATTAAAAGCCGAGATACTGGTTCACAAGAGCCCTACTTTTGCTGCAGTAGTTGTATGTTAATTGTGAGGAAATGGGGCCTAAATTTTGCTAATATTATAAAGACAGCCTGAGGGACAAAATTTATCATCATGGATTCTTCTCTCTTTCTAACCAGGCCAGATTAAGGAGGGATCAATGAGAAATACTTTATTTGACCTTAGCATTAATTGAATCTGCTTTTTTTGAAGAGTTGCTTTGAGATTTGAAAGATTCTTAGCATCCAGATATTTAATACCCACAGAGATCTGTTTAAAGGGAAATTAAGTACATAATAAAGGGCAGTTATGAAAAGTTAATAGGAAAAATATTTCACATTTGTCCTAGTTAACTTAGTCATGAGGTAATGTTTCTGTCAGATCAAAGAGATGGTCAATGGAAGTGTTAGTGTTAAAAAAAGAAAAAATTATCAATGGGGTAAATTTAATAGATGCGTCAACCAGCCCAAAAATAAGGGAAAGCAGCAAAGTAGTCTAAATTTCACTAATTTGGACTTCATTAATTGTGCAAAAATGATGACATTCAGCCTGTACACAGCCGCTTTTTAATGTTTATGGTGGGGCTGAAATACAGTACCTCTGCTCGGAGGTGAATGTAACTCAAGGTACTTGCCTCCACTTAGTCATCTAAATGCTAGAAAAAGGGAGGCTGTAACTTGCGTAGATGTGTACCAGAGTTATGTCAAATGGGTACGATACCCAAAGGTGATCAGCACCTCCGAAATTATTTTGCATGTTCTTTGCCAGTGAATCCTAACTTGGCTTTATACCCATGAAAAGAATTTACATGTGTGTGAACTTGAGTAACATCTTTTATTTCCATCTGCACTTCTGATTTTGTATTATCTGTAATACGAATGGCTTTTTAAAGGTTCTGAAAGGGGGAAAACAAACAAACAAGCAAAAAAAAAACAGCCTAGGGCACTGCTTACAATGCATATATGTAGACTCATAGACTCATAGGTCAGAAGGGACCAATATGATCATCTAGTCTGACCTCCTGCACAAGGCAGGCCACAAAACCCTACCCATAACTTCTATAACAAACCCCTAACCTATTTCTAGTTATTGAAATCCTCAAAATTGTGATTTGAAGACCTTGTATGTATACAAGAGAAGTTAGTTGTATCCACATATGGAATAAGAGGTCTCATTCCACCCAATCAAATGTACTTTGATGAAGAGGCCCAAGGGAGGGTGTGCTTTTATGGCACAATAAATGGCTCTCTATGGGTCCAATCCTATTCCCCTTCAAGTCAACAGATGTTCTGCCATTGGTTTTAGAGGGAATGATGTAACCGCTGTACATATGCAGTCTTGTTTCCTGTCTCTTCAGACAATAATTTCATCATTTTCTTTTGAAGACTATTACCCAGCAATGTAGTTGTGACAGATCTTGCAATTGCAATCCCATGCATTAACTTTGGGAACCATTTTGTATTAAATTTACGTACACTGAGCCAGGGATTATATGCAACTCCAATAGGAAGGATAATCACAACTTCTCCAGGGATTAAAAAAGAGTAGGGGGAGGATGTGGGGGGAGAGAATTAAGGTTAATCACTTATGTTTAAATATAAGGGCCAGCCCTTGCAAAAATAGAATGGTTAGGACCACACAAAGAGCTTTCCCATCTCTTGTGTCTGTCTTGGCCAGAACCCATTGAGCAGTGGAGTCACTGCTCCTGTCTAGTAACTCTAAAAAAGCGGCCTAAAAGGAAGATGAAAAGATGAGGATAAGAACGGCATTTGCTCTGTCCTCTACTCATTATGCACCAGCCAATATAGCTGGCCAGAGTCAGAGGGGAACAATACTGCACTCTCTTTAAGACTGATGTAGCTACTGTTTTCATTTCCTCTGCTGGGGAGCCACCAGGAGGAATTTCTTTCAGATGTTGGCCAGAATACCTCTTGGGCACTTCTGCTGCTCTTTGGTCTCTCCACGCACCTTCAAATAAGCCCAATAGTACATAAGCAAAAACCTAGTCCTAAATGACCAGTTTTCTTGTGTTGTCTGTGCCTTGCCAATCTAATGTGTATGGGGATATACTGTGAAATGAGGGATGACTTTTTGATTCTGGAGTCCAGTGGCCAGATGCTCAGCTAATGTATCAATTGTAGCAGCTCCATTTGCTTCCATTGAGCTATGGCAATGTACACAAGTTTAGATTTTGGCCTCAGGATTTTGGGATCAAAATTCATCAAAGAAATTAAACTAAAAGAGAGGGGAGTGTAATCAGTTTTGGGAATTAAAGTGAATCTATCTTCAGCAAAACTTTCTTTTAGGTTAGTTTGGCTTTTGAACAACAGCATTCTAATCTGGAAGTTATTCTAAGCGTTTTGTAAACAAAAATCTTACTTATTGTTTGTAAAATTCAGCAATTAAGCCATATGGACTTCATGCTTTTGGGATTTTAGTGACTTAATTGCCCGTATTATATCCCCTTCTGTGATAGGAAAATACTATAATGAAATAAGATTTTTGTCCATTTGTTTTTTGGAAGAAAGTGTCAAAGAATTTGGAAGAAGACAAGAGGGTCCATAGGGGATTCTAACTTACAAAGCTTTTGTGTAGTAATGAGCAAAGGCATCTGCGGTTTCATTTTCTTTAGAGACTAAATGGCTATCAGGAGAATGAATACAGTAACATTTTGTTTCACAGCTTTTGATGTAATTAGCCAGGAGGTGAACAGCTTTGTTAAGAGACTAAAAACGGTTTGGATTTCATCATGAGAAGGGTGAACTTAAGAAAGTCACATTATAGGGCAATCATTCTTTCATTATTTATCCACCATGGAACAGCCTAGATAGCAGAGCCTGAGGGAGTCCCTCAGCACAGCATCCTATAACTCAGCGGTCAGAGCACCCTAGAGGGGGTGAAGACCCCTATTCAAATCTTTTCTCCTCCTCTAGCATGAGGGGATTGAATCTGGCTCTCCCACATCTGAGGCAATACTCTAATCACTTAGGTGTCTAAACAATCTGACTTTGGGTAGTGGGTTCCCATCCATGGATCGTGAAGAAGAGATATGCACCTAGTTTCAAGAAGGGGTAGGGCTTAGAACACCCCTCTTGTCAGCAGCTCCATGCCTAACACGATGGCTTTTATGAATTGCATTCTAAGGCTCATACCTCTCCCCATTTATTGTATAGGGAGTCTAGGTGTCTAACTCGGGCTTTGTGGATTGTGCTGTTGTTCTTGTGATTTTTCTAGGAGCCTGAAAGTTAGGAGTCATGATGCTGAATGTTGCAATACATAAGCCTCTTTGTGGTTTCCAGCTTATGTGCCTATCAGCATCCTTGGGTGCCTAAATACCTTTTAAAAATCTTACCCTAAATCCTTAGACTACTGCAGCTACCTAGATTTTCAAAGGTCTAAATGAGAGCAGAATTTGGCTCATATTCAGTGTACTTTCATCTCTGCAGAAGCTTATTTCCTTAGATTTAAGGCTCAGATCCTCAAAGGTATTTAGGCACCTATTGATCTGGGCCTAACCAACCATATTCTCTTTTGTTTTGTTTTTTCAAACAGTCCTAGTCTCCTTCAAGTCAATGGATGTTCTGCCATTGGTTTCAGAGGAAGTGTTGTAACATCTGTACGTATGCAGTCTTGCTTCCTGGCTCTTTAGACAATAATTTCATCTCTTTCTTTTGACGACTATTACCCAGAAATGTAATTGTGAAGATCTTGCAATCCCATGCATTATCTTTGGGAACAATATTGTATTAAGTTTATGTACACTGAGACAGGGATTATACGCAACTCCAATGGGAAGGATAATCGCAACTTCTCCAGGAATCAGAGAAAGAGAGAGAGAGAGAGAGAGAGAGAGAGAGAGAGAGAGAGTGTGTGTGTGTGTGTGTGTGTGTGTGTGTGTGTGTGTGTGTGTGTGAAAGATAGAGATTAAGGTTCATCACTTAGGTTATAAAACCTTCAGAGAGATATCACCTCTTGGGGAGTCTTGCATATACTAGTTCAAACTGGGTCTTCTAGAGACCAGAAGACAAAGAAAGGGCTTTTGGCATACAAAGGCTATGTTTAAATTGACACATGGCCTTCTTTCTGCTCCAGCAACTGGACAGGACTTTTTGTCCAAGGAAAGACTTGCAGAAAGGTTGGCAAGACTTTAGCTTACTAGGGCCGCCCTGATTGACTTCCTGAAAAAGCACAAGAGCAAATCCACATAAACAAACCCATACAACCCCGAGCAGGGGTATTCTATCTGCTACCCAAGATCCATAAACCTGGGAATCCTGGACGCCCCATCATCTCAGGCATTGGCACCCTGACAGCAGGATTGTCTGGCTATGTAGACTCCCTCCTCAGGCCCTACTCTACCAGCACTCCTAGCTGTCTTTGAGATACCAATGACTTCCTGAGGAAACTACAATCCATTGGTGATCTTCCAGAAAACACCATCCTGGCCACTATGGATGTAGAAGCCCTCTACACCAAAATTCCACACAAAGATGGACTACAAGCCATCAGGAACCATATCCCTGATAATGTCATGGCAAACCTGGTGGCAGAACCTTGTGACTTTGTCCTCACCCATCACTATTTCACATTTGGGGACAACATACACCTTCAAATCAGCAGCACCACTATGGGTACCCGCATAGCCCCACAGTATGCCAACATTTTTATGGCTGACTTAGAACAATGCTTCCTCATCTCTTGTCCCCTAATGCCTCTGCTCTACTTGTGCTACATTGATGACATCTTCATCATCTGGACCCATGGAAAAGAAGTCCTTGAAGAATTCCACCATGATTTCAACTATTTCCACCCCACTATCAACCTCAGCCTGGACCAGTCCACACAAGAGATCCACTTTCTGGACACTACAGTGCTAATAAGCGATGGTCACATAAACACCACCAGAAAGGTACTGACTGCTATACTTACCTACATGTCTCCAACCTTCATCCAGACCACACCACATGATCCATTGTCTACAGCCAAGCTCTACGATAGAATCACATTTGCTCCAACTCTTCAGACAGAGACAAACACCTACAAGATCTCTATCAAGCATTCTTAAAACTACAATACCCACATGCTGAAGTAAAGAAACAGATTGACAGAGCCAGAAGAGTACCCAGGAGTCACCTACTAAGGACAGACCCAACAAAGAAGGTAACAGAACATCACTAGCTGTCACCTTCAGCCCTCAACTAAAACCTCTTCAGTGCATCATCAAGGATCTACAACCCATCCTGAAGGACGATTCATCACTCTCACAGATCTTGGGAGACAGGCCAGTCCTTGCTTACAGGCAGCCCCCCAACCTGAAGCAAATACTCACCAGCAACCACAGACCTCACAACAAAAACACTAACCCAGGAATCTATCCTTGCAACAAAGCCCATTGCCAACTCTGTCCACATATCTATTCAGGGGACACCATCATAGGATTTAATCATATCACTCACGCCATCAGGGGCTGTTCACCTGCATATCTACCAATGTGATATATGCCTTCATGTGCCAGCAATGTTCCTCTTCCATGTACATTGGCCAAACCAGACAGTCTCTACATAAAAGAATAAATGGACACAAATCAGACATTAAGAATTATAACATTCAAAAACCAGTCGGAGAACATTTCAATCTCCCTGGTCACTCGATTACAGACCTAAAAGTCGCAATATTACAACAAAAAAACTTTTAAAAAACAGACTCCAACAAGAGACTGCTGAATTGGAATTAATTTGCAAAATGGACACCATTAAATTAGGCTTGAAGAAAGACTGGGAGTGGATGGGTCATTACACAAAGTAAAAAGAATAGGAGTACTTGTGGCACCTTAGAGACTAACAAATTTATTTGAGTATAAGCCTTTGTGGGCTGCAGCCCACTTCTTCGGATGCATAGAATGGAACATATAGTGAGGAGATATATATATACACACATTCAGAGGGCATGAAAAGATGGCAGTTGTCTTACCAACTCTGAGAGGCCAATTAAGTAAGAGAAAAAAACTCTTACTTAATATCTTACTTACATAAAATCTCAAGCCTACTTTTCAGAAAGGAAAAGCAATATCTTGAGCTGTTACTGCGAATTCCCAGTCCAGTTCCTTTTAAATTTTTTTTTTTTTTAAGTCACGTCATGTTATTGCAGGTTCAAAAGAGCCTCTGGAACTATTGCAATGAAAACCTCAAGAAATTATACTGGGCAATTTGCTGGTATCAAACATATTTTAGCATCCACTCAAACACTAACAGTGGCAATTAGCTCAGGTAGAGAGTCCTGGCCTACACCAATACTGGAATTAAAAGATCGATTATAAAAAAATCCTGCTTAAATAAAAATACAATGTTTTATAATCAGGACACTCTACTAGCTATATAATACTTAGTTGTAACCAGATTCCAGATGAACAGGGAGACAAAAATGCTTGAGGTGCCAAGACTGCTTCCAATTTATACTTTTAAATGTCCTCACTAATGGCCTGCTCATTAGCATTCAAGGCCTGCAGTGATTTCAGGTGCTCAGCACCTCTCCAGATCATGGTCTAAGATTACCCAGGGAGTTAAATGGGACCTCTTTTACCATGTAAAGAGAAATAAATCTTTCATAAGAATGGCCATACTGGGTCAGACCAAAGTCCATATAGCCCAGTATCCTGTTTTCTGACAGTGGCTAATGCCAGGTGCTTCAGAGGGATAGAACAGAACAGGTAATCATCAAGTGATCCATCCCCTAATGCCCATTCTCAACTTCTAGCAAACAGAGACTAGGGACATTTCAAAGCATGGTGTTCCATCCCTGCCCACCCTGGTGAGCAGACATTGATGGACCTATCCTCCATGAATTCATCTAATTCTTTTTTGAACCCTGTTATAGTCTTGGCCTTCACAACATCCTCTGGCAAAGAGTTCCACCGGTTGACTGTGCATCATGTGAAGAAATACTTCCTTTTGTTTATTTTAAACCTGCTGCCTATTAATTTCATTTGGTGACCCCTAGTGCTTGTGTTATGAGAAGGAGTAAATATCACTTCCTTATTCACTTTCTTCACACCCATCATGATTTTAGAAATGAAGCCAAAGGCTAATACAGCACCACTTATTGTATAGCATATAGACAAAGTGAACTCAGTTCATTAAACTTACTCCACCAGTATCTTCTAGGTGCCTAATTCTAATTGCAGTCTGGGTATGATTTTTCCTTAGAGACTGCAGTTGAAGAGTGAGGGGGTTTAAGCTTCTTAGGCTCTGTAGTAATGGACCAGAATGGGCACAGAATGCAGAGTTAGTGGCCTGGTCTACACTACGCTGTTAAACCAATTTTAACAGCGTTAAATCGATTTAACGCTGCACCCGTCCACACTACATTGCTCTATATATCAATTTAAAGGGCTCTTTAAATCGATTTCTGTACTCCTACAAAACAAGAGGCATAACGTTAAAATCGATATTACTATATCGGATTAGGGTTAGTGTGGACGCAAATCGACGTTATTGGCCTCATTATTTTACAGTAGCTACCCACAGTGCACTGCTCCAGAAATCGACGCTAGCCTCGGACCATGGACGCACACCACCGAATTAATGTGCCTAGTGTGGACGTGCACAATCAACTTTATAATATCTGTTTTATAAAATCGGTTTAAGCTAATTCGAATTTATCCTGTAGTGTAGACATAGCCAGTGAGAGGTCTGAGACCAAGGAGAACTGTTGCCTGCATTCATTTAAGGAGGAGGAGATTCTGTTAGGCCTTAATGTGACAGGCAGGGCTAGGTACTGAATCCCCAAGACTCCTTCAAGAGAGATATGAGATGGCGGTTAGCCCTTGGGAGCGGATTTTTGAAAGGCTTGAGACTGGTTCTGTTTAAACCAGATCACTTGGTTAAAAATCATCACTTGAAAGCCAAAGAAATGTTTGGCTACTGAGTTGACTCACATCCTGGGAGGAGAAAAATCCCTCCTCATTAAATAAGTTAAACTTGGTGCATCTATTCTGGAGCCTGCCATTTGGTTTTGGTTCCCTTTTAAGACAAGAGGCTGAAGCATGCCACCACCAGATGAACACACTGCTGTTACTTGAAGGAGCTCATACTCTATTAAAAGCGCTATTAATCTGAGCAGAAGAACACAAATTTACCAATGCATTCTTTTTCTCGAGGGAGGAGTTTCCAGCTGCACAGAGTGGCTTCTTCTGAAAAAACTATATGCAGTTGCCCCATAACCCATGATTAAATCTACATAGGTCGGGACACATATACACACACACTTCCAGTCCCTCCATATTGTTCCTTGTCATAGCATGCCTCACTCAGAAGAAATGTACTGTCATTGGTCATCCAGCTCCAGACTCCCATTACTTCCTGCTCCAAGGAACATTTAGGGGTTAATTTCTTGGTTTTAGAATAAATGATCCAATATGGCCACTCCCCAAGTATTCAAATATTACATGATTTTTGTAAAGAAAAAAATAATTTGTGTGGTTTTTTTTATTTGCCTTTTGGTGGAGTGGTTATGGGTCACCTTACAGCAAAAGATCTGAATCTCTGAAAGCTAGAAACTTTATATGTTTTCAGTGAAAGCAGAGCATCTGAGATCATAACATAATTCCAGCAGCTGAGACTTAAAGAAAAAAACATGGCACCAAATATCAGGAGACTCACAAATAAAATCACGAGGGCTAGCAACACTGGATAATGCTGCTGGTACAGCAGTTGTCCTCCCCTGCTTGCAACTTTCTCTGAAATCACACACTACTCCACCTATAGGAAGAGGTTTTTGTGAAGGGGCTTCTATGATCTTGAGTGAAGAATGCACTCACAGGTTTTGCTACTCCCCCAGCTCCATGCTTATAGCCAGAATTTGTGCTAGTTCATTATCATTTGTTCCTCGCAGTGGACAGTATGATATGGCCCTAAGTCACACATTTTTAAATGGACTTCAGTGAACCAGGACTACAGACTCACTGCCCTGCATAGGGTGACCAGACAGCAAGTGTGAAAAACTGGGAGCGAGAGGGAGGGGTAGATAGGAACCTATATAATAAAAAGACCCCAAAATCAGGACATCTGGTCACCCTAGTCCTTCATGGCATGATGCAGTGGAATTTTTAATCCTTGAGTTTAGGGCAAAAAAAAAAAAATAATTAAGAGGAGATGAGGGAAGGAAAGGAAGAGAGAATATGAAAACCTCCCTAGAGTGTAATGCCATTGTTCTGATGCTGCTAAACAGTTGTTTTATTATTGGCTAAAATGGCAATTGAAATATTTGTAAAGCTTTCAAACCCTACTTTTTGCACTGATGTACTTGCTTCAAAAGAGAAATGGTCAAATCCAAAACATATTTGATTAAAAATTAAGATACCCTGTTCCACTATGCACTATTATGAAGGGGGAGGAAAAGAGAGACTAGAAGAAAACATTTTAAAAAACCCCTGAACCGTCATTATGTTAGAATCCCAGGGGCAGTTTTTAGCAAGACTCAAAATGAATATGTACAAATCTTAAGCGGAGAAGGTATTTTTATTTATTACTAATGGCTCAGGTAATATGTTTACACAATATGATTGTGACTTCAATAATTAAAAGTCTATCATGATTTAGAAAGAGACCTTTAAAATCTAGCACATTAAAGTTAAAGTCTATAAATTGCCCAGCTTGATATGTTACATTTAGGTTTTAGAGAGGTAGTGACGAAGTACAGATTGATTTTATTCCTGTTCTTTTTAAATTATATAGTTTGCTACAACTTTTCAGATCAGAACAGTCTAGACACTCTATCCACTAAATTACTGTGAAAAAATGAATAATCATTTGACGAGAATGTGCAGCAATTTAACATTAGACAGAACTAACATTCCATGCCAGCAAAAACTTGCTGCTCAACAGAAAGAACTCATGGCCTTATAAGGCTGCTGGAAGTCACTTCTCTTGCACGATGGTAAAGCTTTTCCTGAGGTTTCAAATTCCCCAGGAATGGAAAGGCAATCATATTGCAAAGTGACGTACTTATTCTCATGGGAGTTCTGTCGGGAGGGAAAAAAATATCCAAACCCAGATTAGTAACATCAGCATTGTTTCCTGTTCCTGTAAATGTTAAGGGATGGGAGGGAGGAAGAGGGGGAAGGGGCACTCATTCACAAAAAGGAGTAGAAATATATACCACATGGGAATGAGCCATTTTACGGAACAATTCCAAATACTTACAAGGCTCAGAAATTACGAAGTCCCTTACGTCAGTGGAAGGGGGCGGAGGAGTGGCATTTGTTGTTTTTTTTTAAAAAAAAAAAACTATGAATCATGAAGCTTTGGAGCAGATACAGGGATACTCCTAAAACACCAGTGTGGATTATAATGCAAAGATTGTAAGTGGAACAACATTTACGGTATCCCTTTAATTCCTGCTGCCTCAACCCATTTCTCCTACCAAGTGCTTTAAAATGCCAAGTATCACTATGAGATCAAATAAATTCATTTAATAAACTAAATGAATTAAGTATTCAAGTGTATATGGGATATTTCACTATTCTGATTTCAATGGGATTTTTCAGAATAAGATACTGTACTACCAATCATGAATAAAAGTGGCAGAAACCAGCCCATAGCATATAAAAATGTGCTAGGTATTTTACAGAGATGTAGAAAAATCCCTGTTCTAAAGAGCTTGCCAGTATAAGGGCCATTTTTATACACTGCTTGGAATGAAGATTTGAGCAACTGCTTATTGAGGAATTAAAGTGCTGACTTATTTATGTGAGTACTTTCTACTACTACCATTTAAGATTTAGGTACTATAATCTCTCATATTATACTGTAGGTCTTTGTAACAGGACTGCCATTTCCTGAACAGTCCTTTATGGCCAGAGTTCCCTTTGCAGCAGCCTTCTTCTGTTCTCCTTTTTCAGAGCCCCCTACAGACGCTCCATAGACTCTCTTTTCAGTCCTACCATCCATCACCGGGGGATGATTTAATGTCTTCAAAACAGACCTACCAACAAAGTACATCACTGCAATCCAAAGGGTCACGTGGCTTACCTCTTGCTCTTCTGCCATCCACACAGACCTCTTCCCGTGCCATAGCCCACTCTTCATGAAGTTGCCTCTCCTAGCTGTCTCTCCCTGGAGTTCAGCCTGCTTGCTTTCTTCTCTTGCCAGTGTCTCCCCTGTTCTGTGGGACAAGGCAGACTATATACTGCCTTCCTCCAGAGATCTCCTTCAGATTGGCTGGAAGAGAGGGGATCCCTGCCTTCCTCTATACTACAGGGCCCCTTAACTCAGGCCCTTAAAAGGAATTGTGTCCTTGGGTTTTCTCCCCATCCGCAACCTGTAATTCCCCCCATCCAACTCCTAATTCCTCTCTTTGATTACCAAGCCATTTTCTGGGCCTTTGTTCATTCCAACTCCCTGGAATGGGGTCTTCTTGCCCCTTCTACTTTAAAAGGGCCAGTATATCCATTACAGTCTTGTATTTTGTAATGAAATAAATACATTTTTGGTTAAGGAAGAACCAGTGTCTCAGCACTTGAGTAATTTTCATTACTTTTCATTTCATTACCAGCTCAAATCTGCCCAAGTTTGACCGTGATCAGTATTACATGACATTAGTGGTCAGAGTCTAGGTTTTACTGAATGGGATTGCTATGACAATAGTGCCATGACATTTTGCATAAACTTGCACACCTACTTAGAGTCCAAGAACAGAACAAGCCTGGAGACTAAATTATCCTCTTAGCCAGGGTGCAGACAGGTGTGTGGAACCATGTCAGGAAACATATACTTACAGCTGTCCATGCTGTACATGACCTGTGGATAAACAGAAGATTTCAGGCTGTCAGGTTAGCACCATTCAGCAGTGTTGAAAATTCTGCTCCAATAAAAACAATTGGCACCTTGTTAGCAGTCACAACAAGAGTGCCAAAAGACTAGGCACAGAGACTAGAGTATCCTGAAGTTTGCCTTTTTAGTTCGAGATTGTCATATATTGGTGCAAAGAAGCTTGTGCTGCTGCTGCCTGTCCCTATCCTGTGGTTAAGGAGATATCAGTTTCTCCTGCTGTCATTCTGATACCAGCATCAAACTAACAGAGCATCAGGAGGCTTCTAATTAATTTTGTCTTTGTATACAACAATTCTTCCCATCCTTGCCTACACACTGGGAAGGAGTACTTGTCACTCAGAGAGTGCTACTTGTAGCTTTTCCAAATTTCTAAAGCAGAAAGCATTATTACTGGAAAATACAAGGTAATGTATTTTCACATTTTATTACATAAGGACCTCAACTGTCAGTTAAAGTAACATTGGAGTAGCAAGAGTTCCTTGGACAGGAACAATGCTTCCAGGAGCAGAAGCTAGTGTGGCAAATTTTCCATCTTCTCCCAGGAAGCTGCAACACTCCTCTGATTGCAGACCAGTACAGAAAGCCTTGGTTCTGGTAGGTGGCCAGTAGGTATTGCAATATCCATTTTATTTACATATCTTATAAGTTAAATAAAGTTTTAGCTATATGTTCCCAATACTGTTACCCTCCCTCTCCCATTTTAAGTCTCAGTCATGCACCCATGTATGTGCTTAACTTCAGTCATGAGTAGTCCCATTGTGCAATAAGTCTGTGCATGTGCTTAAAGTTAAACACATGCAATTTTTTGCAGGATTGGTATATTACACCCCTTTATGAGCTACCATGAACAAAATATAAGGGATAAAGTTTTCAACATCATTTAGTCAAAGTCCCATTTTCAAAAGCTACAAAATAAGCACTTAGGTTCTTACACATCACTGAATGGAACTTGGGTTTCTAAATGCCCAAGTTATTTCAGAAAATGGGACTTGAGCACATTTGAAAATTTTAATCCAATCTCGTCAAGCTAGAGGCTATGTCTTCCTAAATTTTCAAGGATAGGTGCTGACTCTGTGGGTGCTCCAGGAGCTCAATACTCACCTGCAGCCCCAACAATCAGCTCCTCCCTCTTCCCCCCCATCTCCTGTCATCCAGCAGGTCCTGCCAATCAGCTCCTTCTCCTCCCCCCCAGCACCTCCCACCCGCTGGTGATCAGCTGTTCAGCGGCATGCAGGAGGTGCTGGGGGCGGGGGAGGGAGCAGAATGGGTCAGAAAGAGGCAGGGCTTTGGGGGAAGGGGTGGAGTGAGGCATGGCCTGGTGCAGAGTAGGGGTCCAGCACTCCCAGGGAAATGAGAGTCAGTGCCTCCTAGCACAAGAGGCCATGACTTTTCTTAGGGATAGAAAGATCTCTGGCTGTCACTGCACTACAAGTAGAATTTCTTCAATGATTTGGATAATTGGAATCTGCAATGACTTTTTGATAATCAGGACAACTGTCCAACATCTACAAGTAAACCGATATATATTTCTTTGTAATTTTTTTTTTTAACAGCAGCTGAATTTTGTCAGCTCACACTGTATTATCTTTGCTGACTACTACCATTCAAGGTCACCAATTGTTTGAATTGCACACATCCAGTAAGTCTTGCATTTCCAAAGGTAATAAAACTAAGAGCTATGAGTGTTTGACAAGTGCACAATGAAATTATACACACATGGGATACCTTTTTTTGGCAAATGGGAGGATAAATTGAAGTTTTGCCATATAATCAGTAGCCTAGTTCAAACAGAAAACAGCACACAATCACATTCTCCAAAAAAAATCATAACTCAGGCTGGACTGTCAATTTCATTATTAGCTTACTATATGGTCATTTGTATACTTAAACAAAGAATGTTTGGGGCTTGCAAATGTGTTATTTCTTCTTGGTCCAATAAAAACGTTCTCTCTCTGGAGGACCACTTCAGCTGCTACCATTTACCACAGCTAAGAAAGCTCTCTCACTTCATTCTTTCCATATATAATATAAGCAACCCAGGAATGGGACTCCATTTAAAAAGAAAACAAAGCACTATGCCAGTTATAGAAAAATACATTTCTTGTATATCACCTCAAAAAATCAATGACACAATCATCTTAAGAGATTATACCCAAGCAGGATACAAATTCCTGGCTATAAATGCATGACTCCTTTTCAGTATTACAGGACACATGAGCATGCGCCCAAGAGCAAAATTTGATCCAAAGCTTGTTTATAGCATGTACAGCAAGGACACCAGAAAAAGAAATACACTGGAAAATGGGGTTGCCTAAGGAATATGATCTATTAGATGAATACAGTTTCTGTGTATCAAATCAAAATGTATTGGATAAAACAATGCATGCTTCTTAACTGAATAAATTTGCATACTTTATACTTGTCAACATATTTTTCATAAGGCAATTCCATTCACAGAAACCCTGTTAAATGATTTCCAGGGAATACTTATTTGTAGCGTTGGAGGGATTCGATTGTTTTTATTATTAGATGTCAGTCAAAGGTCAATTTCACCATACACACACACCATCAAAACATATCTCCATTGATGATAATCAAAATTTACAGACAGGCAGAATAGAAAGAATGGTGCTTGAGAAATTAGAATTTGATTTAAGGATATTTACTTGTATATTTTGACTCGTGATAACAATTTGTGTTTTAACTGTTATAAAGCTAACTTTTTAAACCCAACATCTACTGTCGTTAAAGTTATTGTCTGGCCTCTCCATTCTCCGAGAGACACAAGGTGGGTGAGGTAATATCTTTTATTGGACCAACTTCTGTTGGTGAGAGAGACAAGCTTTCTGGAGACCTGAAGAAGAGCTCTGTGTAAGCTCGAAAGCTACACTACACTGTGTAAGCTATGGCTACACTTGCAGCTGTACAGCGGCAGTGCTTTGAAGTGCGAGTGTGGTCGCAGCGCCAGCGCTGGGAGACAGCTCTCCCAGCGCTGCAGGTACTCCACCTCCCTGTGGAGATCAGCTTGCAGTGCTGGGAGCTGCGCTCCCAGCACTGGGGCACTGTTTACACTGGCGTTTTACAGCGCTGTTACTTGCTGCGCTCAGGGAGGTGTTTTTTCACACCTCTGAGCGAGAAAGTTGCAGCGCTGTAAAGCACCAGTGTAGCCAAGGCCCCCGTTACAAATGCCTGACTTTGTAACATATGGTAGTTATTCAACTGTCATCATCATCATCAGAGGTGAGCTCCACAAACTATTCTCAACATCTCAGGATTTCCCCAGGATGTTCTAATGTGGAGGAACGCCCAGATACCCAGGAAAGAACTTTAAAGAAATAATGGTCAACATTCTGGAGTGTATGTCAATAAGAGTTTCCTGAAGATATCAAAGGTAGAAAAGTTTATCTCTGAACTAGAGAGAAGATGACTGATCTCCAGTAGAGCTTTATGCTTATAGCTCCAAGGCATAATAGTATTGAAAGCACATTGAGGATTGTAAAAATGTTGTTTTTAAAATGATAATCAGAATAAGATGCCTCCAGCCCACTACTGAAAGCTTCTCATAAATAAAATAATTCAGTGAAGTGGATAAGTACCCCGTTCCTATAGCAACTATATTGTTGCAAAGCTGGGCCTTCTGGGAAAAAACATTACTAACTACTGACCTGATTATTTCATGAGTAGTACAGAAGAATTGTTTTAGATTGCAAATAGTGAAAGCTTAAACTAAATATACATGCATCCAATCTAATAGTAAAATTCTGACAATGTACAAATCTATTAATCAGTGCCTATTAATAAAGAATGGCTGTGTATCCGAATATCTAAAAAATATTCTCTTACAAATAATTAGTGCTAGATGAACCACAAAGGTTCATAAACGGTGATAGAAGCAGTGGGGAAGAATGAAAAACAAAGAAGAAAAAAAGTGAACATTTCAGAAACTTTGCCAACTTCTAGAACCAGTCCAAAATACAAACCCTTTGGAGACAGAGACTCAGTGTAGTTCTTTTTCTGATGGACTTCATTCACCTGTATAAAATAATGTCCACACAATTTTGTTTCTTCCTCAGCTTCAAGTTCGTAGGTGTATATTTGGATTCAAACCATATCAAAGTCCAAGGAGGCCAGGCCTTTGGATTTGATATTCTGTTTCAGAGCTATCTGTTTAACAGAGAGAAAACTGTTCTGATAAAGCAAAAGGTATTTAGCTTCTGAAAACTAAGTTTTTGGTTGTTGCTTTTTAAATAACCAGTACTCATAAGTTTAGAAATGATTATGCTTTACTTAGCCAGAAGCAGGGACAACATCTGTCTTCTGCGTGTTGGCCATGTAATCTGTTTTACAACTCATTTTTGTTTTTTTAATAAAGAATAAGTAGGATTCTAAGAAGTTCTGCAAGGTATATTTCAGTTGAATTTCTGCTCATTTAATCCTGCAATCATTGCTCAAATGAAACTGCCTTTGAAGACATTCATTTTCATGGTGTGAGCAGAACAATAGCAAGATTGGAGTATCTGGGTACGTCTACACTGCACGATTATTTCGAATTAGCTTAAACCGATATTACAAAACAGATCTAATAAAATCGGTTTAGCGTGTCCACAGTGGGATCACGAAATCGATTGTTTGCGTCCATGGTCCAAAGCTACCATCGATTTCAGGAGCGGTGCACTGTGGGTAGCTGTTCCTCAGCTATCCCATAGTTCCCACTTCCGGGTTGAGTGGCACAGTGCCTGATGGGGCAGAAACATTGCCCGGGATTGCTGGATCAAGCTCAACCCTCCCTTTGTGCAGCGCAGCAGACAACCTCCTTGGCGCCTTTTTTCGGACTGTGCATTGAGCAAACGCCATAGCACAGCGAATCAACCTGGACCTCTGAAATCACAAACGGTATCCTGAACGCGTTGTTTTCAAAACACGCTCGGCGTACTCATCTGCAGGAGCATTCAGTACACAGAGCCGGTGACATTTATAGTACTCAAGGCTTATTATTATTTTACTTTCCATTCACGGTGCGGGAGGGGGGACTGACGAGCTGTTCGCGTGAACCGCAAGACACAACCGTGTATTAAGCTACAGACATTGGGCGCTCAGCAAGAATACAAATAGTTTTCAGAGCACCGCGTGGGACTGGTAGCTGTAGATGCTACTTACCGCCCCTTCCCATCGAGATCCGTTTGAGTCCTCGGCTTCTCCGTTACGGTTGTCACGCATCGCTGTGATCCCTGGAGTTTATTTTTCAATGCTTTGGATTTACCTGTTCTTTAACGGAGCTCTGGTAAACAGATTTGTCTCACCATACGCGTCGAGATCTAGTAATGCCCATAAGGTCATGCAGGAGCTACTTTGCCTTTGAACTGCATCGCCACCCGCTGATCAGAGCTGACCGAGGAAGCAAGAAATGTCATTCTAAAGTCGGGAATTTTCTGTTACCGGCACTTGCCGATCGAGTTCGGATTGCGGACCAGAGCGGTCAGTGGTGCACTGTGGGATACCTCTAGGAGGCCAATAATGTCGATTTCCGTCCACACGAACCCTAATCCGAGTTATCACTTTCGAATTTAGCGCTACTCCTCTCGTCTGGGAGGAGTTCCGAAATCGATTTAAGGAGCCTTTTAACTCGATATTAATGATGACATCGTGTGAACGGGTACAGCGTTAAATCGGTATATCGGCCATTAAACCGATTTAAAGTCGCAGTGTAGAGCTGGCCTCTGACTGACAAAATAAAAGGATTACCAGTGGATGTACCTGCTGCTTTTGCTTAGGGGCTGTCCTCACCACATTTGAATAACACTTCTATCACTTGATAATTGTTTTGTTTATAACACAGGAAGTGATTGAATTAACCAAGGACCATTTGTTCCTGCTGTTGTCAAGTCATTTTGTTTCTTACTGATGGCTAAACATACACTATAATGCAGAAAAACAACAAGGAGTCTGTTTTTTGTGGATACAGACTAACACGGCTACCTCCTGATACTATAATGCAGGTTTCCTATTTGCAGAGATCATTCCTCTTTCAGTTAGCATAAATTGGTATTTTACCAATACAAAAGATCAAGGCCTACATTTTCAAAAAGTGACTATTGATTTTGGATGCACAACTTGAAATGCTTAGATGAGCGGTTGTTCAGCACTTCTGAGAATCAGATCCCCCAGTCTAAGGTGTCAAGTCAGGCAACCAAGAACTGAGACATCCAAAAGCACTAATCACTTTTTTAAAAAATGTAGGCCAAAGCATTTTCATATGATGTTCTAATTACTTTTATGTTGCAGATAGGGACATATATATTTCACTCCCGTCTATCTATCTATATAAATAAATAACAAGCAGGCTTGAAATCAAGATGAGATTTCAAAACACTTCTAAAAAAGTGTTGCATGAAAGGAGAATCTTACATGATCTGTTGTCACAAAAATGTCAATACAGTAGAACCTCAGAGTTACAAACACCAGAGTTATGAACTGACTGGCCAACCATTCACCTCATTTGGAACCAGAAGTACACAATTAGGCAGCAGCAGAGATAAAAAAAAAAAAAAGCAAATACAGAAATACAGTACTGTGTTAAATGTAAATTACTAAAAAAACAAAGGGAAAGATTAAAAAGAAGTTTTAACAGGTAAGGAAACTGTTTCTGTGCTTAATTTAAATTATGATGGTTAAAGCACCATTTTTCTTCTGCATTGTAAAGTTTCAAAGCTGTAGTAAGTCAATGTTCAGTTGTAAACTTCTGAAAGAACAACCATAATGTTTTGTTCTGTGTTACCAGCATTTCAGAGGGTATGGCTACACTTGAAACTTCAAAGCGCTGCCGCGGCAGCGCTTTGAAATGCGAGTGTGGTCGCAGCACCAGTGTAGCCATGGCCAGAGTTACAAACAACCTCCATTCCTGAGCTGTTTGTAACTCTGAGGTTCTGCTGTAGTACTGAACTGAGTACTGAAATGAGAGAAAAGAAAATCAAAAAACAAAGCAAAACACTGCACCCTTCAGGGAAAGAGCTTGTGTAGTCTTTCCTGCAACTATGCATTTTAAAAAAAATTGTGTAGCCTTTGATTTTCCTCAGTCCAGTTCCTATCAGTGTATATTGTCACTTGATTCCCTCTCTCTAATATGCAGACAGGCAAAGTATAAGAACTCTTTTTACCCTTGAGCTTTGGCACACAGGAATAAGCTAACTTCATATCTGCTTGCTGTTTTCCCCAGAGCAGGTAGAGGAGAAGGGGTAGGCACTAGAACCTTGGCTATGTGTGCACACTACCACCCATCCCCTCCACCTGCTGATCAGAGCAAGCAAGCTAGTGCAGAGGGTGACAGGGTGGGAGGGAGCAGAAGTTTATTGCTGGTCTAGGTCATAGGTAAATTACTATCACCAGGGAGCAGGAAGGAAATGAGATAAATTTTGACTCAGTTGTGTGTATGAGTCACAGTGCTTCCCAGGGCTACTCCTGAGGTTACCAGGAGCATGACTGAAGTAATTATGTAACCCATCATGGATGACTATCAATATCACCAAAGCCACCACCAGACCTTGCATGACAGGCAGCTGCAGCAGCATGTTCGAGAGACCATATAAAATTTCAGGATTAAAGAAAAAAAAAGCATACACACTGTTTAAAACACTAGAAAACTTAACATTAGCATTATTCAGAAGCAACACACCATGATAATTTTGCAGGTCACAGAGCCAGCCCTTTTCCACTCTACTTTCATATTTCAAAATTATCTCTTGATTACTAATTCTCTTCCAGTACTCCTCTGAAACTTTACATTTCAATTGCCATATCATGTGCTCCTTTCACACATAGAGAAATGCTTACAGCAGGGGTTGTAATGTCTGCACTTTCTATAGGGAAACACTCAGAATTAAAGGAAGTTGTTGAATTGAGTCTCTGCTTTTGGTTTGAGTTACCTAAAGTAAAGCTTTCTTTGACTGTGGATACTAAATGATTCCTGAATGACATTCTCATAAGAGATGCTGGCGATTCCAGGTACGGTGCAGATTCTTCAGGACAGCTGGAACTGCACTGTATGCTTTTATTCAGGTGCAACTTTAGATTCACAGAGGGTTTCCCCTGGAGCAATAAAAGGTGGCAAACTCAACCCCCATCTTTTTTTTCCTTGATCCCCTCTCCACAGTTTAAACTTGAGCTAAGATAATAGCAAAACAAAATACTTTAAAACATTTCTTGCTTTTGGGACACACGCTAAGGCCACTGGATGACCTCTTCACCTTATCTAAAACCTCAGGGGAAAATTTTAGGGCCATCAATTTCAATGGAGTTAAGCCCAAAGAGTATTTGGCCTGTGATGTTAGCAAAGAAACAAAAGGTGTAAACAAAGATGCAGCATCTGATGATAGATGGGGTCTATTTCTGAGGCTGGATAAACATAGATCATTCTGTATGGTATTTACTGTTCTACAATATGCAGCCAACTACTTCCTAGTATTTCAGCCAGAACAACTCCAATCTACTCCCTCCCTTCCTACCTCTCTCTCAAGTAGTTAATAATACATCACTCCACTAGATTATTGGAGCACATAAGTACTGCCATATATTCTCAGGATATGAAACCATCATGTCAAAGTTCCTTCAAACTGAGTGAAGTCTGCAGTAAAGAAAGTCTCCAGTAAACTGGCACATGTGAAGGGTGAAATGGAACGGGTGTGCTGTGATTTTACTTACCTCTGCCTCTTGTTTTTGAGGGCAAAAAATCTCTTGCACAAATTTTAAATAAAATCTAATCTGGACATTGGGCAGTCAAGGAAAAGGCTGATTAAAGTAAGAGAGAATGGAGGACACTCAATCTTACGCTACTATGCTCCTTTTCATGTTAATTCCATTTGAGCATCAAACATGCTTGCTAATAACAGCAAGTTAGGCAGTAGGAAGGAAGGGCACACAGCTTGAACCAGATCAAAACCACAAAGAACAAAGCAGAGAAATAGCCACTTCCCTCAACAGATTCAGAGCAGGTACTTTCCAGTCTTCTTGGTCTATGCAAAATTATGTAGGGCTTGAGTCTGCCACCCTTATTTACTGAGTAGTACTCTGCTCTGTAACCTGATTGAAATCAGGGGGTTTACTCACAGAGTAAGGTAGTACTCAGCGTGAGTTATAGTAGGAGAAAGGGATCAGGGTTATAATTTTCAACTGGTTCTGAGGAATGCAAGCCACAATAGTGGTGCTATTCTTGTAGATTAGAGATAGATGGTATCTTACACTGGTTATGATTAACTGGCCAATGATGGTAAGGATAGTTGGCAATGCTTGAATCATCACTAGATGGTGGAGAAGGGACAGAGAGAAAGAATGACGCACTTAAATCAAACCTGAGAACTCTAATCATAGGAGTCCACTTTGAAACAAGCCAACCAACAACCCTCAATGCCACGCAATGTACTGAAGTACATTAATCAAAGAAATAATGCGTAAACCTAACATTATTTCCTACAGTACCCTCCCCCCAATTTGATGCATTCTGTGGGAATCAGCACACTGGTGGGGTAGGATGGAGAACAGGGTTCACTTCGTAGTATCAGGTAGTACATGGGGTGGTCCTACATTGGCTGAGAGGCAAGCCCTCTCAGAGGTCCAGGCCACTTCCAGCTTTTGAGTTCCCTAGTCGTAATACAAATAAAAAATGACGAACATAAAAATAAAGTAAGGCACCAAAAAAGAGAGACATAATTTGAATATATTTTTATTTAACAAATGCTTTTCTAGCCTTTCTGTGCAAATGCACTAATTATTGGGGGGAGGGGGTGGAATTCTAGCTTTCATGCAATGTCACAGTTGATACTAAGAATGGCGAGCCCATTCAAACGCTTGTCCCATAGTTGAATGGTTATAGTTCTTTACCTGCTTCAACATGTTGAAGGTGCATTCACCTGAAGCCACTTGACGTCTGTAGTGTGTAAGGTCTTGGAAAAAATTTTAAGGGAGAAAGTAGTTAAGGACATTGAGGTCAATGGTAATTGGGACGAATTGCAACATGGATTTGCTAAAGGTAGATCGTGCCAAACCAACCTGATCTCCTTCTTTGAGAAGGTGACGGATTACTTAGACAAAGGAAATGCGGTAGATCTAATTTACCTCGATTTCAGTAAGGCGTTTGACACGGTTCCGCATGGGGAACTGTTAGTTAAATTGGAAAAGATGGGGATGAATATGAAAGTTGTAAGGTGGATAAGGAACTGGTTAAAGGGGAGACTCCAGCGGGTCGTACTGAAGGGTGAACTGTCAGGCTGGAAGGAGGTTACTAGTGGAGTCCCTCAAGGATCGGTTTTGGGACCGATCTTATTTAACCTTTTTATTACTGACCTTGGCACAAAGAGCGGGAATGTGCTAATAAAGTTTGCGGATGACACAAAGCTGGGGGGTATTGCTAACACGGAGAAGGACCGGGATACTATTCAGGAAGATCTGGACCACCTTGTACACTGGAGTAATAGTAATAGGATGAAATATAATAGTGAAAAGTGCAAGGTCATGCACTTAGGGATTAATAATAAGAATTTTAGATATACGTTGGGGACGCATCAGTTGGAAGCGACGGAGGAGGAGAAGGACCTTGGGGTATTGGTTGATAGCAGGATGACTATGAGCCGCCAATGTGATATGGCTGTTAAAAAAGCAAATGCGGTTTTAGGATGCATCGGGCGAGGTATTTCCAGCAAGGAGAAGGAGGTGTTAGTGCCGTTATATACGGCGCTGGTGAGACCCCACCTGGAATATTGTGTGCAGTTCTGGTGTCCCATGTTTAAGAAGGATGAATTCAAACTGGAACAGGTTCAGAGACGGGCTACTAGGATGATCCGAGGAATGGAAAATCTGCCTTATGAAAGGAGACTCAAAGAGCTTGGCTTGTTTAGCCTGGCCAAAAGAAGGCTCCGGGGGGATATGCTTGCTCTATATAAATATATCAGGGGGATTAACGTTAGGGAGGGAGAGGAATTATTTAAGTTTAGTACTAATGTAGGCACGAGGACGAATGGGTACAAACTGGATATTAGGAAGTTTAGACTTGAAATTAGACGAAGGTTTCTAACCATTAGGGGAGTGAAGTTCTGGAACAGCCTTCCGAGGGAAGTAGTGGCGGCAAAAGACTTATCTGGCTTTAAGACTAAGCTTGATAAGTATATGGAGGGGATGATATGATGGGATAGTTTAATTTGGGCAATTGATCTTGGATTATCAGCAGATAAGTCTGCTCAATGGTCTGTGAGGGGATGTTGGATGGGATGGGAACTGAGTTACTGCAGAGAATTCTTTCTTGGGTGCTGGCTGGTGAGTCTTGCCCACATGCTCAGGGTTTAGCTGATCGCCATATTTGGGGTCGGGAAGGAATTTTCCTCCAGGGCGGATTGGCAGAGGCCCTGGAGGTTTTTCGCCTTCCTCTGCAGCGTGGGGCATGGGTCGCTTGCTGGTGGATTCTCTGCAGCTTGAGGTCTTCAAATCACAATTTTGAGGATTTCAATAACTCAGTCATGGGTTAGGGGTTGTTATAAATGTGTATGGGTAGGGTTTTGTGGCCTGCCTTGTGCAGGAGGTCAGACTAGATGATCATATTGGTCCCTTCTGACCTATGAGTCTATGAATCTATGAGTCTATGTAGGCAAACTGACAAAAATATGCACTGCAATTGTGATATAAGGAAACACCCCAGAGAGTCCAAGTTTGAGTATTTCTTGAAGCAATTCTTTTGGCTTGCAATCCAATTTAAAGTTTGTGGAATATATTTATTTGAGGAAGATGACCTTGACACTGAGATCTTTTGAGATGTCTTTGTTGTACTGTTGCTGAAACTGTTTAGCTGCAGAAAGTAGATCTTCATTACTCAGTCTGTTGAATTGCCAAAGAAACCCCCAAAGGGTATAAATTAGTCGCAGTGACTCAAATTGACGTGTAAGACCTGATTGAATAGAGTCAATGACAATGAGGAAGACATTGACCCTATAATGCTGCTTGGCATCAGATTCTGTAGTTAAATTGCAATTGGTGGAGAACTCAGATGAAATGCCAATATTCTGTGCTACTAATTTGGACTCAGTCAGGATCGCATCCCATTGTTCACGAATCTGCTGAATGTCATTGATAAGACTTTCAATGTTATCCCTCTGAACATCAAGTGTAGCACTGCGTGCTTCAATTACCAGATTAGTTTGGTGGAATCGTAAGTAGCTTCATCTACAAAGATGACATCAGAATGCATTCAAAATTTGGACATGCGTTTCTGAATAGACTGAAGTTCAGTTCAAGCCTGTGCAGTGAGATTGAGAGATTCAAGCTCATTTTAAAGCCTATCTCACTAAATTCAAATGCTGCACAACTGGTTGAACACCATCAATCCCTTCAGACCATCCTGTTTTGGACACCCCATGCAGTGAGACAGGAAGATATTGCTTCAAAATTTCCCACCTTTGTGGACTGCTACTGGAGAGATTATACATTTGCTGAACAGTTCCAAAGTAAGTAATTGCCTCCTTGCATTATTCAGCACAGTCAACATGTACAAAGCTTAGTGTCTGGTTTCCACAGCTGGAGAAAATAGTTTGAATTATGTTCAAGCAGAACTCCTTGTACATCTTTGTACTTCCCCGTCATATTATATCCATAGCCATAGGCTAGATTAATGCAGACTTGAAAAATCTAACTTAAAACCTTCTAGAACTGCTAGTACTCCAGCAGCAATTTCTTTTCCAGTTTCTCATGAAATTATCAAACAAAATAAATCTTTCAATTGAAAATGTTGAGCTGTCTACAATCTTAACTTATCAAATAACCATAGTAGTCTGTTCCTTGTGAGAACAATCTGGAGTGGCATCCACAATGATTGAAAAATATTTGGCATTTTGAATGTCATCAAGAATTGTTGTTTGTACGAATGACTCATATAGCTCAATAAACACGTTTTATATGCATACGGAGAGATAATGGACTTGCATGCACTTTTGACTCTCTTGCGATTCTCGAACATGTTTAACATGCTCTGATAAAAGTAGGTTATATTTGCTAAGGAGCTCAACAATGCCTAGAAAGTTTCCATTTGCAGGATCACCAATACATTGACTGGAACCAAGGAAAGTCAATCCTCGCTCAGAAAGAAAAAGGATGACATTCAGCATGAACTCAAGAAGTTTTTTCCAGTTATTAATTTCTGTAGAGAGTTCAGTCAACAGTAAATTCTCAACTGAACTTTCAACTGATTCTGCCCTACTGGTTCATTTCCATGCAACATAATTTTCTTTGTGTGATGTTGAACTCTCATGGGATGGTATTCGGTCCTTCAACTTCTTCCAACCTCTGTTGATGCTCCATCCTGATTAATCAGAGAGAACTGATGCATTTGCAGAATTTGTTCAAAATGAAGCAGGGTGCACAGTACAGAGATTAAGTATCAGAGTGGTAGCCGGGTTTGTCACTTTTTACAGATCCAGACTAAGAGTCCTGTGGCACCTTATAAACCCAGGGTCAGCAACCTGCGGCACGCGTGCCAAATGGGGCATGCGAGCCGATTTTGAGCAGCTTGCAGCTGCCTGCTGTGGTCCCGGCACCCCGCCCCACTCAGCCCCCACCGCCCACCGCTCTCCCCTGCGGGGGCAGGAGGCACAAGTTTGGTTCTGTGGCAGCCAGGCTTCCCCCTCCCCCGCTTCTTCCCCCAGCGTGATGCTTTCCTGCCCCGCCCCTTCTCCTTCCCTGCGCCAATCAGCTGCTGGCCCTAGCGAGGGGGAGGGGGAAGAGCAACAGCGTGAACACAACTCCATAGAGGATGCAGAGAGAGGTAGGGTCGGAGCCTTGGGGAAGGGGGTGGAACAGGTCACATCCCTTCCAGCCCCCTGCCATGAGCCGCTCAGGGCACGGGGCTGGGAGCACCCCTACGAGCCGAGCACCTCAGCCCTCTGCCCTGACCCCCCCACACTTAGCATTCTGCCCTGCATCCCCCCATACCCTTTAGCCCTCTGCCCTGACCCCCCCACAGCATTCTGCCTGCACCCCAACCCCCTGCCCTGAGTCCCCAACCCTCGCCCTGAGCCCTCTCCCGCACTCCACACCCCTCCCTACACCC
>NC_133769.1:169775627-169786555 GCF_003597395.2 Chelonoidis abingdonii | reverse complement strand
CCCGCAGGCGCATCCCTTGACACCTGATCTGCATTGCTTCCTGAGCTCCAACGATAGCCCCCATTTAGCAAACTTATCCTTCACACCTGACTCTGCCAGTTGAGCCCCGAAGAACCTCTGCCCACAGCAACCTCATCCTTACAGACCGAAGATTTGACCGTGATTCTCTGCCAGCTCTGAGCCACTGCAGCATGAACCCTCAACCAGCCACAAGCTATGCACGCAACCTCTTGCGAAGCCAGTGAGCTCTCTACCAGTCATAACCTATACTAGCCCCTCATTGCCCCTGCCCCTGATCTCTGCCAGTTCTTGACCTCCTCGCAGCAGAACCTATTATCAAGCAAGCTCACTCCAGCAGCACCCTCTTCCAGCCTGACCCTCCCAAGCATGATCCTCATCCTCAGCCAATCTTATCCATGACCTATCCTCTGCCCAGCTTGAGCTCCACAGCAATGATAACTATCCCAGCCAGCCACAACAACCCTTCCCACCCTGAGCCCTCCCCAGCAGAACCCTCTCCCTCAGCTCCAAGTGCATCCTGCACTCCTGATCTCTGCACTTGAGCGTCCTTCGCAGCGAACTCATCTAGCCAAGCCTCACCCAAGCCACTCTTGTAGCTGGCCCAATCATGCAACTCTCATCTCAGCCAAACTTCACACTGACTCCTCCTATCCCAAACTCTCCAGACGTGACCCATCCCTTCAATACAAGATACCATAACCGCAGAGTGCCAATCTGTGTAAACCGCACGCGTCACCCCCAAACAGCTGCCAGCAGAGCTGCACCCAGACCGCAAATTCCATTCAAGCTACCTCTCTGCAGCTAATCCAGCCAGGACATGCCCAACTCCCAGAACCGCCCAGCTAGAAAGTTGGCAAGTTGGGGAACGGGTTGGCACATCCAAATTTTACAAGACTATGCCACTCATGCGCGCAGGGTTCGGCGTGATTTAGAAGCCGGGTCGCACAAAGAGCTCGGAGCGCCACGGAGCCTTTAAATGCAGCAGCCCGCTGCAAGCATCCAGGGCGGGCTGGTGACACCTTTAGGCGGACCTGCGGTTGCCTAGGGTGCTGGGATTGGTTGCGCGATTTTCTTCGGCAGCAAATGCAGCAGCTGGATTTCGCCGCCCGGTCCAATCGGCATTTAGGGGAGGCGAGCATGGGGCAGAGGGACTGCGTGGAGGGCGTGCAGCAAGAAGGGCAGGGGTGAGAGCAGAGGAACTCCAGCCTTAGGTACCGTCCTGCTCTCCCACAAGCCTGGGGAGCGGGAGAAGTGAAGCATCAGAGCATGCTCAGGGTTGTTCGTGGCTCATCGCACTCCGGTGGTGAGCTGAGAGCGGGGGGGTGCGTCAGGTACGGTGGGGAGTTGTGGGGGGGTGGGAGCAGGGCAAGCTGTGAAGTTCGCCCTGGCCGAACAGCAGGGCAGGGTAGCAATGATTTAAAGGGCCGGGGCTCACACGACGGAGCTGTGGCCTTAACAGCACCAATTCGATCCCCCTGCACGGAGCCCGGGTTATTGGTAATATGCGAACCATTTATATTGGGTTGCTTTAATATCGGCAGTAGAGGCTGTGTGTGTGTGTATAAATATTTCATCCTTTGTCCTTCAACTCAGCTTTAATTTATACCTTGATGCTTGAGTTGAATTCAGTGAGAAGGATAATAGCCCAGTCTACTGTTCATTTTGTTTAATAGTATTGCTTTTTAATATTTTCAGCATATGTATCCTCAGCTTTGTTGAATGTTTACTCAGTAAAGAGTATTTAAGTGTAGATAAGTACTTTATCACAGAGAATTTAAATGGTGGATAGGTACATATTGACTAATAGATCTATGAATGGGATTTGAAAGATGGTGCAAGCAAGAGATGGGGGAGGTTTTCAGGGGCGGCAGAGGCGGGGGGGGAATTCAAGGACAGAAGGCGGGGTGGGGCAGTTCAGGGACAGGGAGAGGGCTGTGGTGTAGGGGTGTAGGGCAGGAAGGCTGGTGTGGTGTTGGGTGGGGGGATGCAGGCAGAGGTGGAGAGTGTGCAGGGAGAAGCTGGGTGTGTGGGTTCAATGGGTCGGGAAGGGCTGGGGTTTGGAGTGAGTGACGAAGGGTGTGTTGCAGGGGTCGGACGAGGCTGGGAATGTTGGGTGGGGGATTAGGCATGAGGGCTGAGGTGTGCAGGGAGAAGAAGCTGCGTGTGTGGGGGTCAAGGGTCAGGCAGAGGTGGGGATATGAAGAGTGCAGGGCAATGCTGAAGTGTCGTGAGAGCGGTCAGAGGCTGGGGGATATGGGAGGTCAGGAGAATCCTGAAGTGGTGGGGGTGGGCAGAGGGTGGGGGGTGCGGCAGAATGCTGTGGGGGGTAGGCAGAGGCTGGGGGTATGGGGATGCAGGGAGAATGCTGATGGTGGGGGGTTCAGGGCAAAGGTGCGGTATGGGGGTGCAGGCAAATGCTGAGTGTGGGGGGGTCAGGGCAAGGGCTGGGGGGTATAGGGTGCGGGCGAATGCTGAGTGTGTGGGGGGTCAGGGCAAGGGCTGGGGGTGTTTGGGTGGGGGTTCAGGCAGAAGGGCTGGGGTGTGTGTTGGTTAAGGGTCAGGCAGAGGCTGGGTTATGGGGGGCAGGGCAAAATCTGATGTGTGTGGGGGGTCAGGGCAGAGGGCTGGGGGTATGGGAGCAGGCAGAATGCTGAATGGGGGTGTCTGGGCAGAGGGTGGGGGGTGCAGGCAGAATGCGTGGGGGGGTCAGGCAGAGGGCTAAAGGTATGGGGATGCAGGGCAGAATGCTAAGTGTGGGGGGTAGTGCAGGGCTGAGGTGCTGCGACTCGTAGGGTGCTCCAGCCCGTGCCTGAGCGGCTCATGGAGGGGCGGAAGGGATGTGATGTCACCCTTCCCAAGGTCGATCCTAACTTCTCTGCTCCTCTATGGATTGTGTTCAGCTGATTGCTCTGTCCCTCCCCTCTTAGGTGCAAGCAGCTGATTGGCGCAGGGAAGGGAGAAGGGGCGGCGAAAGCACAGCTGGGGGAAGAAGCGGGGAGGGGGAAGCCTGGCTGCACAGAACAAACTTGTGCCTCGTGCCCGCGGGAGAGCGGTGCGGTTGGGGCTGAGTGGCGGGGTTGCGGGACCACAGAGCAGTGAAGCTGCTAAAATCGGCTCGCATGCCCATTTCCGCGTGCCGCAGGTTGCTGACTCTGGGTTTTAAGGTGCACAGGATCTTAGTCTGGATGTAAAAAGTGACAAACCCGGCTACACTCTGATACTATACTCTGTACTGTGCACCCTGCTATTTTTGACAATTCTGGAAATGCATCAGTTCTCTCTGATTAATCGGATGGAGCATAACAGGGTTGGACAAGTTGAAGGACCGAATACCATCCCATGAAGAGTTCACATCACACAAAGAAAATTTATGTTGCATGAAATGAACAGTAGGGCAGAATCAGTTGAAAGTTCAGTTGAGATTTACTGTTGACTGAACTCTCTACAGAAATAAATACTGGAAAAAATTCTTTGAGTTCATGGAATGTCATCTCTTTCTTTCTGAGCGAGGATTGACTTCCTGTGTTCCAGTCAATGTATTGGTGCTCTGCAAATGGAACTTTCTAGGCATTGTGAGTCCTTGAATATAACTACTTTATCAAGCATGTTAACATGTTTGAGAATCGCAAGAGAGCAAAGTGCATGCAAGTTTTTATCTTCTCGTATGCTATAACGTGTTATGAGCTATTGAGTCATTGAACAACCAATTCTTGATGACATTCAAAATGCAAATTATTTTTCAATCATTGTGATGCACATCAGATTGTTCTCAGAAAGCTATATGGTTATTTGATAAGTTAAGATGTAGACAGCTCAACATTTCAATTGAAGATTTATTTTGTTTGATATTTCATGAGAAACTGGAAAGAATGCTGCTGGAGTACTGCGTTCTAGAAGGTTTTAAGTTAGATTTTTCAAGTCTGCATTAATCTACCTAATGGCTATGGATATAAAGACGGGGAAGCTTACAAGGAGTTCTGCTTGAACATAATCACTATTTTCCAGCTGTGGAAACAGACACAAGCTTTGTACATGGACTGTGCTGAATATGCAAGAGGCAATTACTTATTGGAACGTTCAGCAAGTGTATAATCCAGTACGAGTCCAAGGTGGGAAATTTTTGAGCAATCTTCTGTCTAACTGCATGGGTGTCCAAAACAGGAGTGAAGGATTGATGGTGTTAACCAGTTGTGCAGCATTTGAATTGTGAGATAGGCTTAAAAATGAGCTTGAATTCTCAATCTATGCAGAGCTTGAACGAACTCACGTCTATCATAGAATGTAAATTTTGAATGCTTTGATTATCTTTGTAGATGAAGCATTCGATTCCACAAATATCGTATGAAGACCAGTGCTACACTTGTTCGGATAACATTTGCAAGTTTATAATAATCAGCAGATCGTGAAAGTGATGCGATCTGACTGAGTCCAATTAGTGCACGAATATTGCTTTTCTGAGTTCTAATGCATTTAACACAGATCTGATGCAGCAGCATGTTAAGGTAATGTCTTCTATTGATTGACTCTATCATGAGGTTAAGTCCATTTGAGTCACTGCGATATTATACCTTGCTGGTTTCGGATACGACTGAGTAATGAAGAATCATTTATGTCAGCTAAACGTTTCCAAGTACAACAAGAATCCAAGATCTCAGTGTCAAGTATCTTCTCAATAATATATTCCACAATTTAAATTGTGATTGCACCAGAAAGAATTGTTAGAAATATCAAACTTGGACTTCTGGTGTTTCTTATATACAATGAGTGATTTATTTGTCTTGCTAATGTCATAGACTCATAGCAGGAGAAGGGAATATAATCTTTTTCAGAAGCAGGAAACTACCCATTACATGATGTTATGAATCTAAATTTTAGACTCGCTCAGAATAACAAGAATGCCGGAGGGAGGGAATAGTCTGCAATGCGGGGAGATCTTGAAATATGCGAAGGAATGGATGGGAAATAGACAAAAGCTGCGTAACGTCATTATCACTCTTACGGAATATGGAGACTTCTGGAAATCCAAGATCATGAAATTAAACATCACTAACATCCTAAATAGCTATCCTAACAAATTTGCTAGGTCGATTATCTAATGCAACTGCTATAGTCAAACTCTAAGTTGTAAATCGGTGTCGAAATTACATATTATAGAATGAATATGAGAAGATATCCGACTGAGAACAAGCGCTGATCTTATGGTATTTGATATAGGGTTCGACTGTCATTAATTTATACCTCCTATGGAGCCAAATATTCAGTGAATGACAGGAGATTACGGCAACTCTGCTGGAATGCGTGAACTAAAGATTGCTTTATTTAAGCCTAAAGGGCATTCTTATTATACAAGGTCGCTACGAGGGATATAATTATTATTAATCTAATAATGCTTAATACATTTATATCATATAGTATTAAGGGGAAAATTAATAGTCTTCCGTGTAACATCGACCAATATAAACTAATTGTAAGGTGATAAAAAGTGATTAAAGTAAGTTGGGGACTAAATCTCTTACAGCGAACAGCCTCCATTAGGTCTATCTAGAACAACCCGCTGGAGCAATTTATTCAACCACCTTTACTTAAAAAAAAAAAAATAACGGAACCAAAAACAGTTACTTGACTAAACCACACTCCACTCTAATCACACGCTTACAATAACTCACAATATAAATATCCCCCATCTTTCAATTTAACTAACATACCCTGACCTCTCACACACTCAGCATTCTGCCCTGCACCCCCCATACCGCCCAGCCCTTTGCCCTGACCGCCCCCACACACTCAGCATTCTGCCCTGCACTCCCCCATACCCCCCAGCCCTCTGCCCTGACCCCCCCACAGCATTCTGCCTGCACCCCCCAACCCTCTGCCCTGACCCCCCACACACTCAGGATTCTGCCCTGCACCTCCCCATACCCCCCAGCCCTCTGACCTGACCTCTCACACACTCAGCATTCTGCCCTGCACTCTCATAGCCCCCAGCCCTCTGCCCTGACCCTTGAACCCCCACACACGCAGCCTTCTGCCCTGCACACCCTCCAGCCCTCTGCCCTGAATCCCCCCACCCCAACATATCCCCAGCCCTCTGTCCTGACCCCTGCCACACACTCACCATTCTGCACTGCACCTCCAATACCCCCAGCCCTCTTCCCTGACCCTTGAACCCCCACACACCCAGCCTTCTGCCCTGCACACTCTCCAGCCCTCTGCCCTGAATCCCCCCACCCCAACACACACCCAGCCTTCTGCCCTACACCCCCTACACCACAGCCCTCTGCCCTGATCCCTGAACTGCCCCCACCCCAGCCTTCTGTCCTGAATCCCCTCCCCCAGCCCTCTGCCCTGACCCCTGAAACCTCCCCCATCTCTTGCTTGCACCACTTTCAAATCTCCAATTCATAGTGATCTATCTAGTCAATATGTAGCCTATCCACACTTGAAATATTCTGCTGTGAATAAGTAGCTTATCTACACTTAAAATCTTCTACTGTAAACATATACACAAATGCTGAATGGTACATAAATGCTGAAAAGATTTAAAATGAAGGAATACTAATTAAGAACACAAAATGAAACAGTTAGACTGGCTATTATCCTTCTCACTGAATCAAAACTCAAGCATGCAAGGTATAATATAAAAGGCTGAGTTGAAGACAAAGGGATGACATAGTTATTTATACACACACACACACCCCTCTACTCCGATATAAAGCGACCCAATATAACATGGGTTCGCATATAGCGCAATAACCCCGGGGCTCCGGCAGGGGGGATCGGGTGGTGCTTTAAAAGGCCCACAGCTCCGGCTGCTGTGGGGAGCCCCGGGCCCTTTAAATCATTGCTGGAACCCTGCCACTGCTTGTTTCGCGCCCTAGGCGAAACTTCCACCTTGCGCCGCCTCCCCACCCCCCGCACAGCTCCCCACCCTCCACCCTGAGGCACCCCCCCCGCCTCAGCTCACCCAGCTCTGTGCATGAGCACGAACACCCTGAGCATGCTGTGACTGCTTCACTTCTCCCGCCTCCCAGGCTTGTGGGGAGGAGGCAGGGCAGGGGTGACCTGGGGCGGGGAGTTCCTCTGCGTGCCACCCCCTGCCCCTTCCTTGCTGCAGGCGGCCCTCCCCACGCTCCCCTGCCCCAGCTCCCTCCACCTAAATGCCGGTGGTGACCGGGGCGGCCGAAAATCCAGCCGCTGCAGTTGCTGCCGAAGAAAATGGCGCCACCAAATCCCAGCACCCTAGGCAACCGCCTAGGTCGCCTAAATGGTTGCACCAGCCCTGCCCTGGAGCTGCGGCAGCGGGGCTTGGCTGGCGATTTAAAGGGCCCGGGGCTCCAGCTGCTGTGGGGAGCCCCGGGCCCTTTAAATCACTGCTGGAACCCTGCCGCTGCCATGGGTGGCAAGTTTGTAGAAATTTTGGTGGTGCCCAGAACCCGTCCCCCAACTCTGCCATGACTTGTCTAAGGCTCTGGGCGGGGTTTCTGGGGGGAGGTCTGGGGTGCAGGTCCTGGGCTGGGGATTAGGGTGCAGGAGAGGTGCAGGCTTTGAGATGGAGTTTGGGTGCTGGGTGCAGGCTCTGGGCTGGGGCAGGGGGTGGGTGTGCAGGGGGTGAGGTGGCAGGCTTTGGGACAGAGTTTGGTGTGCAGTGGGCGACTGTTGGGTGGGGGTGTGGAAGGGGAGGTGGTGCACGGTCTGGGAGGGAGTTTGGGGATGTCAGGAGGGAGTGCAGGGGTGAAGGTTGTTGGGGCTGAGGATGAGGGTTTCATGATGTGGGGGGGCTCAGGGGCTAGGGAGAGGGTTGGGCTGTGGGGTGAGGCTGTGGGGCTGAGGATGAGGGTTCATGCTGCTGAGGAGGGCTCAGAGCTGGGGCAAGAGGATCAGGTGCAGGGAATGAGGGTGGGCTGAGGATGAGGATTCATGCTGTGGGAGGGCTCAGGGCTGGGGAAGAGGGTGGCTGTGGGGTGAGGGCTGTGGGCTGAGGATAGAGGGGTATCATGCTGTGGAGGAGGCTCAGAGCTGGGGCAGAATAGGTGTGCAGGGATAAGGATGGGCTGAGGATGAGGGGTTTGCTGTGGAGGGGCTCAGGGTGGGGGAGAGGGTTGGGCTGTGTGGTGAGGGTGTGGGCTGAGATGAGGGGTTCATGCTGCGGAGAGGGCTCAGAGCTGGGCAGGAGTCAGGGTGCAGGAATGAGAGGTTGGGCTGAGGATGAGGGTTATGCTGTGAGAGGAGGCTCAGGGCAGGGAAGAGGGTTGGGCTGTGGGATGAGGGCTGTGGTCTGGGTTGAGGGGTTCATGCTGCAGGGGGGCTCAGAGCTGGGCAGGAATCAGGGTGTTGATGGGGCATGAGGGTTGGGGCTGAAGGATGAGAGGGGTTCATGCTGCGGGGGGCTCAGGCTGGGGCAGAGGATCAGGGTGTTGAAGGGAATGGTTGGGGCTGAAGATCGAGGGGCTCATGCTGTGTGGAGGGGCTGCAGCTGGGGCAGAGGATCAGGGTGCAGTAGGAATGAGGGCCTGTGGTCGGTGTTTGAGGGTTATGCTGGCAGGGGGTCAGGAAGTGGGGCGGGATCAAGGTGCGGAGGGATGAGGGTATGGGCTGAGGATGAGGGGTTTCATGCTGCGGGGGGTATCAGGGTTGGGCAGAGTGATCAGGGTGCGAGGATGATAGGTTTTGGTGGCTGAGATGAGGGTCATGCTGCGGGGGGGCTCAGGTTGGAGGCAGAAATCCTAGGTGTGAAGGGATGAGGGTTGGGGCTGAGGATGAGGGGTTCATGCTGCGGGGGGGCTCAGAGCTGGGGCAGAGGATCAGGGTGTGAAGGGATGAGGGTTGGGGCTGAGGATGAGGGGTTCATGCTGCGAGGGGGGGCTCACGGCTGGGGCAGAGGATTAGGGTGCAGGGGGAATGAGGGCTGTGGTTGGGGATGAGGGGTTTGGAGCGTTGGAGGGCTCAGGGATAGGGCCAAAGGGCAGGGTAAGAGTAGCCTGCCATGCCATTAGGAGATGGCAGGCACTAGGATACAGGGGCAGCAGACAGCAGTTCTGCGTTCCACTCCGGCAGCAGGAGCAGGCAGGGACGTGGTGAGGGAGGGGAGGGGACACGCAGGGGGAGAGGCGGCAGGCGGAGGCCAGGACCTGCTCCAGGCAGAGACGCGGCAGCGCGGGGGGGAGACCCGCAGGGGCCGGGGCCTGATCCAAGCAGGGCCAGGGGAGAGACCCAGCTCCAAATATTGCTGGAGCAGGGCCCCCAGCCCTGAATATTCCTGGTGCTCGGGCACCGCAAATATATATAACCTGCCGCCTATGGCCACTGCTACCCTGGAGCTGCAGCAGCGGGGCTTGGCCGGCGATTTAAAGGGCCCAGGCTCCCCACAGCGGCCAGAGCCCTGGGCTCTTTAAATCACCACTGGAACCCTTCCGCCGCTACCATGATATAATGGGGCTTCACCTATAATGTGGTAGGGATTTTTGGATCCCAAGGACCCAGGATAGAGGTGTATATATATATTAGTAAACAGACACAGATATGGACAGAAGGATAATGTCTAGAAATTTCAAATATGTCGCCTCACAAAACTCACTGTACAAGATTATCTTCACAAATTTTCACCTTGAATCTACAAAAGCCTATTATGATGGCCAAGGTACCAGCCTAGGGCTCAACTAACCAGTCATCTCTTTTAGCTACCATATGAAGATAATGAGGAATTCTCACACATAAATAATTCCTTAGTCAACTAAATGTAAAACTATAAAGACATTAAAATGTAACAATTCTCTACCTTTCAACATGCACTTGATCCAGCACCAGCCACTAGTAGCAGTTTATATAATCAGCTGATCTGAGAGGACACATTCATCACAGTTTTGTGCCATCAGAACTGATATATTTTTATTCATATTTATGAACATTTTTTACTCTTTAATATTACAAAATCTATATCAGTTAACAAAACTATATATAAAGAATTCCCCTCTCACCCCTATGGGTGGTATGTGTCTTCCTCAACCTCGGGTCCTCTACCAGAGGCCTGGGAGTTTGAGGGTTCTGCGCAGTATCTTAGCTGTTCCTAGCACTGCCGTCTTTCTCTTTCTCATATGTTCTTCAGTTACTGTTCAGTTTCTGCTGCTGCGTGCGCTTTCCGCTGTTATTGTGTTGTTGCACTGCAGTTGGAGTACACCTTGGATGGCTGCTTTGAGAGAACAGCGGCATTTACTTTTTTTGGCCTCTGCTCTCTAGTGTATCTCCTTAGGCCTGGTACCGCCAGTGCTGTGATCTTTGTTTAGCAGTCTCTAGGGCTTCAGATGGAGTCAGGCCCTTGTACTTTTTTCAGTAGCCGAGTCTTATCCTTAATCTCTACTACCCTTCTGTAGTTCCGCTCTGCTGACTAACTTCTTCCGAGTGCCTCTGATCTTATCCTTCCAACCTCATTTTCCAGGGTGGGTTATACTGTTGTTCTTCTTGATGTGTAGCCAAGCATCTCCAGGATTACAGAGGCTGTAGCGTTACCAGTTCATTTTGTTTGAGTTATTGGTGGTAGTAAGGGGATTGTCATGAGGGCTCTCATTGGCATCTTCTAACATACTATCTGATTGGGCTACTTCCTCCACTGAGCCTTCTGGTAATCGGTCCGAGGATTGACTGTAGCTAGTTCTCATGATCTTATTGCCTCATATCAGCTGCTGTGCTCTGCAGGGAGGGGTGGCAGCTTCAGGTGTGGGCAACACATCCACTTGTTTCTTTCCAGGTTCTTCTTGAGTCTGGGATTGTAATGTGGGTGGTCTATCTCAATCTGTGAGAAGCAGCTTCCTCTTTTACTATGTTGAGCGTTGGCGTAACTAGCTGATTTCTCAGTAAGTGTGGGCATGTAGCGTTCTTTTTTGTCCATCCATAGTCCCTCATATGTTTCATTA
>NC_133769.1:169678329-169775602 GCF_003597395.2 Chelonoidis abingdonii | reverse complement strand
ATATCCCCTCTCATTTAGGTCCTACTGTTTGTCAGTAGATTCCATCAATTCCAGTTCTCTTGTCTCGGTCCATGTAATGGTCTTGTTTTCAGTATGCCCACTTTATATGATATATTATTATTTCTTTCTACCAAAAATCACATCTCTTTATTTGCCCATTAAATCTACACTCTTCAGCTCAGAGCTGCATCAACGATTTTGCGTCCAATAGCGGTGTGCATAAACCAAGTTGTGAAAACTTATCTAATGCCAAAAAATTAACAAGCTGTCTAATTTGAGGCCCCCTTGAGTTGAGGCCCAGGCCAAATGCGCCTTCCTGCCCCTTCCCCCCTACCCCCGATTGGCCCTGACTGAGAGGAAGGCATCTCACTACATCTCCTCGACAGCCATTAGCAGCAGAATGGCCAGATGAGATAAACAAATACAAGCATCGACTGCAGGAGCAGGGCTCAGGTTAGTAACCAGATGACCAATTTTTAACAGTACAAAGCATTGTTTCAATTATAAGCCACCTACTCATGTGCTTGCAGGTGGAACAAACGTGGTGAAGTGCCCTCTTCTAGTCTTGCCACAAAGGAAGGAGCAGCTGCCATGATAGTGTTACCAGTTGTTTGGTGCCGTTAATGGACAGACAAGCAGCAGTGCAGCCTTAGCTCCAGCCAATACAAATAGCCCATGTGCTGGCCATGGGATGTAGCTTGCTGTGATGTGTAGGGGCTTGATACATGTTACAAGATCCCTCCCTGGAAGCAAGTCAACAATCTAATCTCTGCGTCTACACTTGGGGCATCATAACCTAATGTACTGTCCCTTATTCCATGCTCAGTGATCACCTCCACCATCTAGCCCAATTGGGCGGGGAAGGGATGTTGCTCCAGCACTTTGCAAGGAATGGAGTGATGAGAAAGACATATCAGGCCCGAAGACTTCCTCTCAAGAAGTAACAATAGGAAGTCGAAGAATTGCTTGCCAATATTCCTATTTGTGTATTGGAAAAGGAGCATATTTGCGTCCACCCATAACAAGGAAACAAGAGGATGAGCGCCGGTCAAACAAGGGAGTCTGGCGGGTTGCGTCTTTCCACTTTGCTCGTTACTGTGTCTTCAAACTCTCCAGATCTTAGGGCAAGAGAGCTCAGGAAAACTGTGTTTGCAGATTCCAGCTGTAACCTGTCAACTAATCTACTGTTGTGGTAAGCAAAGATCCCCGCGGTAGTGACGAATAAAGGCGTTATATCAGAAATACAAATTCTATAAGTATCATTAAGTTAGCAACAGAAGGAAAGGGTGTCTTTGGCTGGTTTTTACGGATATTTAGGCATTTCACACTAACATTTCGCAAGTTAGGAATTTTGTTGAAGTTCACTTTAAATGCAGTTTGAGCGTACCAATTCTTGTCCAGTTCTTTGATTCGAAAGAATTTTGGGTGAAAGGCTAGTAAATATTTGACCATTATTTAAAGAGCAGCCATCTCTAAGTACACTAGCCATTTCAGTCATGCTCCCGCTGAGCTGTGTATATATTATTGAAAAAAGCTCATCTGCCACTGAGTTACCTGCTACCCAGATCATATGAAGTCTAATTAACAATACCGATGTTTAGTCAAACAACTTGGACAGTTTTGGCCAGCAGAGCTATGCTTGGCAGCAGAAAAAACTATGTGGAGAAGCAAAAAAATAAAACAACTCCCCAAAACACAAAACAAACAAAACACTCCACACCACAACAACCCCCATAATTCCAGTGGTCTCAACTATAAGTACATGTACCCCAGAGGTATTGCCACGTGTTTCCAGGGGGCTATTCAACTCATCTAGCTACTTGCTAGTTTTACAACAAGCCTACAGAAAAGCTTACTAGTGAAGTTCAGTCACAAACTAAAATTTCACACTAATGACTTATTTATTACTGCTTCTTAATACACTGTACACTTCAAATGCTAAGTACAATATTTATATTCCAATTGATTTATTTATAATTTATATGGGTAACAATGATTAAAGTTAAGCCATTTTTCATAATGTGCCTTGCTGGACATTTTTGTCTTTTTTAATCTGATTTGTAAGAAATAGTTTTCAAATGAGGTGAACTTGGGGGATACACAGACAAAAATCAGACTCCTTGAAAAAAACTAGGTACACTAGTCTGGACAATGGTGAGAGTCACTGCTCGCCACAGACATAATATGTCAGCAAAAATCCCACTGGAGGTGCAACTAGTGGTGCGCCATGAATAAGTGCTTCTGTCATTGTATCTAACCATTATTCAGGGAGATGACTTTACCAAATGCCAACAGAAAAACTTGTCAGGCCTGGTCTGCATCTACAACTACACTACGTTCTGCTGGCTATTAGTTACACCAGCCAAGAAATACTTTGTTGTCTTTGACACAGCCCTTAGTGCATTTCAATATTCATGTTTCACAGCCCATGCGTCCCACCCTCTAATTGGAGGCTAGGACTGGTAAAATTTTTACTGGAGGCAATGACTTTATTTTCAGTGTTCCAAGCAGCGTTTTCTTTCTTTGCTATAAGTAGTCAAGTTTCTAGTTACTTCCAGCCCAGACCCAGCCCAGTCCTTTTGTTTTTCCTATCTCTTCTCTTAACTCTTGCTGGATCCGAGAGCTCTGTGTTGTTTCTGGGATCTGTTTGGAGTCTACTCCCCAGCTTCGGAGTCACCCTGGATAATGCTCTACCACCATCTGGGACACCTTTGGCGCTTCACTTCCACGTCTCTCTATTCTCTTTCAGGCCCTTTGGTACTTCTGCAGCTTCTCATATTCCTTCTTGCCTGAATGTTGCTTGTCACTTAGGTCAGCGATACTCTATCAGTCACCGGCTGTCTTCTCGGATCCTTGTCTATTACCACCGAGTCTGCGTGATGTGAGCCAGTACCTGCATGTCAATCATGGCTCTGGAAGTCCACAGAATCTTAGCCCTGCTCTGTTCTCCCAACTTTGGTGGAATCTCCCTGGTCTTGGTGAGGAGTCTAGGCCATTACGCTGTGCAGATGTTCCTTTGTCCACCATGCCAGCCACTTGGATTGTGCCGTTTCAGTGATATGCTATTCTGCCTATTTGCATCTTACATTCTTGCCTATTATGTGTTGGAATTGTCTCTGAGGGCCTCTCTGCACAGTTGCACCTTGTGGTCTTCTAAGGTGTGGTAGACCCCTGTTCAATGGATCTTGTGTGCTCAGGCGCACTGTTCTGTTGTGCTATGATCAGTGCCTCAGTGCTGTCTTTTAGTCCAGCCTCTTTCCGCTAACTGTAGATTCCAATCTCTGCTCTTCCCCCTTCTCCATCTTTCATATATCCCCTCTCATTAGGTCTACTGTTGTAGTAGCATTCCATCAATTCCAGGTTCTCTTGTCTCGTCCATGAATGGTTTGTTCCAGTAGCCCACTTATATATATATATATGTCTTTTACCAAATCACATCTCTTATTTGCTTAAATCTACACTCTCAGCTCAGAGCTGCATCACATTTTGGTCCAATAGGGATGTGCATAAAACCAAGTTGTGAAACTTATCTAATGCCAAAAAATTAACAAGTGTCTAAATTTGAGGCCCCCTTTGAGCTTGAGGCCCAGGCCAAATGGCCTTCCTGCCCCTTCCCCCCTACCCCCGATTGGCCCTGCTGAGAGGAAGGCATCTCACTACATCTCCTGACAGCATAGCAGCAGAATGGAGGATGAGATAACCAAATACAAGATCGCTGAGGAGCAGGGGGTAGTAACCAGATGCCCAATTTTTAACAGTACAAAGCATTGGTTCAATTATAAGCCACCTTACTCATGTGTGCAGTGGAACAAAGTGTGAAGTGCCCTCTTGCTAGTCTGTGCACAAAGGAAGAGCAGCTGCCATGAAGTGTTACAGTTGTTTGGGTGGTTAATGGACAGACAAGAGCAGTGCAGCCTTAGCTCCAGCCAATACAAATAAGCCCATGTGGCATGGGATGTAGCTTGTGTGAGGTGTAGGGGCTGATACAGTTTACAAGATCCTCCCTGAAGCAAGTCACAATCTAATCTCTGGTCTACACTTGGGGCATCATAACTATGTACTGTCCCTTATTCATGGCTAGTGATCACTCCACCATCTAGCCCAATGAAGGGAGTGTGTGCTCAGCACTTTGCAAGGAATGGGGTGATGAGAAAGAAATATCAGGCCCGAAGACTTCCTCTCAAGAAGTAACAATAGGAAGTCTGAAGAATTGCTGCCAAATTCCTATTGTGTATTTGGAAAAGGAGCATATTTGCGTCCCCCATACAGAAACAAGAGGATGAGGGTCAACAAGGGAGCTGGCAGGGTGGTCTTCCACTTTGCGTTACTTGTCCTTCAAACTCTCCAGACTTAGGGGAAGAGAGCTCAGGAAACTGTGTTGGCAGATCAGCTGTAACCTGTCAACTAATCTACTGTGTGGTAAGCAAAGATCCCCAGGGAGTGACGAATAAAAGGGTATATCAGAAATACAAATTCTAAAGATCAAGTAGCAACAGAAGGAAAGGGTGTCTGGCTGGTTTTTAGGATTTAGCATTCACACTAACATTTGAAGGTTAGGAATTTTGTTGAAGTTCACTTTAAAATGCAGTTTGAGGTACAATTTTGTCCAGTTCTTTATTGAAAGATTTTTGGTGAAAGTGCTAGTAAATATTTGACCATTATTTAAAGAGAGCCATCTCTAGTACACAGCCATTTCAGTCATGCTCCCAGCTGAGCTGTGTATATATTATTGGAAAAAAGCTCATCTGCCACTGAGTACTGTACCAGATCATAGAAGTCTAATTAAAATACCGATGTTTAGTCAACACTTGGAAGTTTTGGCCAGCAGAGCTATGTTGGCTAGCAGAAAAAACTATGTGGAGAAGAAAAAAAAAACAACTCCCCCAAAACACAAAACAAAACAAAACACCCACACACAACAACCCCCCATATCCAGTGGTTCTCAACTAGAAGTACATGTACCCCAGAGGTATGCAGCGGTCTTCCAGGGGGTATCTCAACTCATCTAGCTACTTGCCTAGTTTTACAACAAGCTACAGAAAAAGCACTAGTGAAGTCAGTACAAACTAAAATTTCACACAATGACTTATTTATACTGCTCTAATACACTGTACACTCAAATGTAAGTACAATATTTATATTCCAATTGATTTATTTATAATTATATGGTAACAATGAGAAAGTAAGCCATTTTTCAGTAATGTGCTGTGACATTTTTGTCTTTTTTAATCTGATTTTGTAAGAAAAGTTTTCAAATGAGGTGAAACTTGGGGGATACACGAGACAAATCAGACTCCTGAAAAACTAGGTACACTAGTCTGGAAAGGTTGAGAGTCACTGCTGCCACAGACATAACTATGTCAGCAAAAATCCCACTGGAGGTGCAACTAGGTGGCCAGAAAAGTGCTTCTGTCATTGTAGCTAACATTATTCAGGGAGATGACTTTACCATGCCAACAGAAAAACTTGTCAGCCTGGTCTGCATCTACACTACACTAGGTTCTGCTGGCATAGTTACACCAGCAAAATATTTGTTGTCTTGACAAGCCCTTAGTGCATTTCACATATTCATGTTTTCACAGCCCAGGTCCCACCCTCTAATTGGAGGCTAGGACTGGTAAGATTTTTACTGGAGGCAAGACTTTATTTTCAGTGTCCAAGCAGGTTTCTTTCTTTGCTATAAGTAGTCAAGTTTCTAGTTACTTCCAGCCCAGACCCAGCCCAGTCCTTTGTTTTTCCTCTTTCATTTAGGCTGTTCTAGTAGCCATGACACTCTCCCATGGAAATGGAGATGATGGCGATATCCAAAAGATCATTTCTTTTCATCACACTATCTACATGACAGGCAAGAGGGAATGGACTTATTTGGCTGCTTGGGCAGAGTTTTAGCTTTAAGACCATCTCCTTGAGAAGCTGAGTCAGCTTTACTTTTAAGCAACCCCAAATGTCCACGTTAAATTAAGTCACTAGAGACAACTTCAGCAAAACAGTGAGTATTTTAAGTTGCATTTCAGCAAACTAAAACTATGAAAAACTCTGGAGCCTGAGCCAAACATGGCTACTCTGCTTAGGCTATGGTTCTGCCTCTATGGTTAAGATTTTAGAACTCACACGTCAAGTTTGTTTGTATAATTTTCCCAGTGTGCAGCCCCTACTCAAGAAAACCCCTTAAAATCAAAAGAGGGTTAGCCTAATAAGGACTGAATAAAGTCAAGAGAAAGCTTATTTTTTGCACTTTAACATCCACTGCCTCACATTCTCTTATGAACGTGCTTTATTCATATAACACCAAAAACTGAGGATAAGGTAGGAACTATGGTAATATTGTAGTTTATTGTTTGTAACATACAGCTCCAGCCCCTAAAAATTAAGAAAAATGGGCCAAATTCTGTCCTCATTTGCACTGTAAAGTGGTTGTCTGGGGCAGATTCAGCTCATGTGATCTAAATAACAAGACTTTAATGACTTTGAAAATCTCCAAGTGGTTGCCACCCTTGTTTATAAACCAAACAAAAATAGATTAGGAATAAGGGGGCCAACAAGCCTCACATACTCCATCTGTTTCTCCTTCCTACTCCTCCTGCTAGGGAAGAGCTAGTAGTATTCGAACAGCAGCAAGTAAACTCCACAGTTACATGTGAAACTGGGGCCTACTCATAAACTGAGGACCCCTTCACCCAAGAAGGTTTTTTGGTACTAAAAGCCAGTTCTGTGTGTAACTTTTTATTGTCTTCCTTTAGGTCCCATTTTAGTAAAGCACTTAAATATTAAGTTTAAACAGGTGCAAATCTGTTTTGCTGAATTAGGGCCATACAGTGAAAGTAGCAGGAGAAAGTGATTGCACTTAATGGAAGCCAAATGTCATTTAAACCCAGGGGCAAAGTAAGTAAACTTAATAGAAATTAAGTGAAGATATATAGGGCTACATTTTCAAAGGAGCTATGCTGATTTATACCGGCTGAGGATCTAACATGAAGACAAAGCTAGTAAGTGGTAATGAAGGTGCCTGCATTCCTTTTGGACAAATATATATATAGATATAGAGAAATTCACAGGAGGGAAGTGGGAGAAAATAAAAACCAGGACTGCTGTGGACAGTTTTTGATCCTGCTGCCTGTCAAGGATACTTTAGGATCCCTGGGAAATGTAGTTTCCAAATCCATGGACGCTAGTTAGCTTCATGCAAGGACTCTCCCTCCATACTGCACTTGATTCTCCCTTCATGTAATCAGAAGGACTGACCGTGTTGCCAAACTGGGAGGACCAAATCCTCAACTGGTATAAATCAGCACAGCTCTTCCATTAGTTTCAGTGTGGTATTAGTGAACACCAGTTAAGGACCTGGCTTTATGATTCCTCCATGAGTAGTCAGAAAGTGCAAGACCCTGCTTGGAGAAGTCCTAAAGGTGACTGACACCCTTACACTGAAGTCAATAGAGCCATACCAGTTTACAGCAGCCTGGGATCTAGCCTTATCTTTTTGTAATCTGTGGAGCTCAGGAAACTTCCTGCATAGAGCAACAATTTCCTCTCTCCTCCTCTTCTGATTCACTTGCCCTGCCCTACCACACTCCACCCCACTTTTTCTTTTGCATGGAGGATTGGTACAACTTTGAGTGAAGCTGTATGTATCCACTGCAGTTTGATTCCTCGCCAGTAGCAAAGGAGCCTAAGAAAGATTGGGTTTATATACAAACATCCTCAGGGAAAATACATAACAATGTCTTCCTTGAACATTTCGGAAGAGTTTTTGCTAAATGGCATTCCAGGTTGTATTACTCTAATTGCCCTTCCAAAATTTCAGTTGTTAGTATTCACTTTTCATGAATTTTCCAGCTTTTCACACTTATATTGATGAGCTGATTAGTTTATGTGCTTTATTTCTGATTTCCAACTCAAAGGACACCAACCCTTTATAGGCTTCACTGCTCACCAATCACATGTAAGAGATTTAAAATCTGGTTAGTACAATTTAGCCAGGTTGAAGGGAAAATAAACAAGGAGTCAAGGCAGGCAGGTTTACTGGGGAGTATTTTCAGTCTTTGCCAAGGAACAAAATTGGGTGCACTTGCATTTAAAAAAAGTTTTGCAGGTTTATATATCTAATGTTTGCACACTGTTGCATTGCTTTCTTACCAGATTTAACAGAGGATATCTATACTCTGTTTTCCAAAGTGACCTGTCTGTTGATTTAGTTGAGATAATCACAGCTGCCTATGGGCTTGGCTACATTGGCACTTTACAGCACTGCAACTTTCACGCTCAGGGGTGTGAAAAAACACCCCCCTGAGCGCTGCAAGATGCAGTGCTGTAAAGTGTCAGTGTAATCAGGGCAGCAGCGCTGCACGCACGGCTCCCAGTGCTGCATGCACGGCTCCCAGTGCTGCACGCTACACCCGTAAGGGATGTGGTTTACAAGCAGCGCTGGGAGAGCTCTCTCCCAGCGCTGCGGCTCTGACTACACTCACACTTCAAAGCTCTGCCGCGGCAGCGCTTTGAAATTTCTAATGTAGCCAAGCCCTAAGATTCCAGTGCCAAAAAAGTAAACAGGTCTCCAGCATCAGTAACAGATCCTCAGCTGTTGTAAGTCAGTGTAGCTCCTTAGATGAAGTCCAGATGGAATCAGTGGGAAAACTCTAGGACAGGGGTGGCCAACCTGAGCCTGGGAAGGAGGCAGAATTTACCAATGTACATTGCCAAAGAGCCACAGTAATATGTCAGCAGCCCCCACATCAGCTCCCCCCTCCCAGTGCCTCCTAACCACTAGCAGCAGCATCTATCAGCACCTCCCCCTCCCTCCCAATCAGTGGTTTCCTGGTGTGCAGGAGGCTCAGGGGAGGAGTGAGGTCACTGCCGGCTCGGGGAGGGTATGGGAAGAGGCGGAGTGGGGGGGCGCCTGTGGGAGAGCCAGGGGTTGAGCAGTGAGCAACCCCCCAGTACATTGGAAAGTTAGCATCTGTAGCTCTAGCCTTAGAGTTGGTGCCTATACAAGGAGCTGCATATTAACTTCTGAAGAGCCGCATGTGGATCCGGAGTTACAGGTTGGCCACTCCTGCTCTAGGAGTAAGGTATAAAGGTGGCAAAATATAGTCCTAACTCAGGTTCTAAAATATGAACTGCTAGCATATTGCATTACTTTAGCTGAACAGAATTAGCCAAGAAAAAAAGGTAATCTTTCTACGTTATTATGGGTTGTGCTGATATTACAGAGGTATCAGTGGTGGCTATTGTTAAGGTTATGCAGAAATTGGCACTTTAAACAGGGCTACAATTCTTCCATTTCACACTTTAAGCACTGAAATTAGTTTTCAAATGTGGCACAGTAATTCTTCATAGAAGTATTAATCAACTTCTGTAGAATGCACCTTTTTGGAATTATCCTTTTACATATCTTTGACACCTTATAGCTAAAATAGCCTCAGGCCAAGATGTTGAGGAGAGTATTTTTGATGTTTAAAAATCCTGGGATTCAGCTAAACACTGCTCAGCACAGCATCTAATGAGGATAAGGGGGATTAGAATCAACTGTACACTCCTCTGATCCACAGACCAGCTGCAGTGGCTCCCACTGCAATTAGAAGGCTTTCCTAACTTATAGAGGATGGTAATGGCCTGCAACAGGATCAGATTACCTCATCTAAGATCAGGGTAGGGCACTGCCTCAGTTTCCCCTTCCATAACACCAATTCCTGTAAGCTAATTCAGTGCCCTCCAGCCACAAAACAAAAGACTCCCTCACCTTCTCAGGCCAAATTTCTCTCTCCTTGGCCAAAGAGTTTACATCAGTTCTTTTCCTTCTTAGAGAAGCCATTCTCCATTACAGGGAAGTATGAGGGATGGAAGAACTTCCTCCCACCCTCTCTGAAAGCCCAGCTTGGGACCACAAGAAGTTGATTCTTTTTAGAGAAAAAAGAAGGGATTCTACAACGTTAGGCCTTGTCCACAACAGAGCTTGTAACCATGTTTGAGCTACTAACCATGGTCATTTGGAAATGCCTTCATATCCAGTAGGCACTGAAATTGTACTAAAACTGGGCTAATGGTAACTAGTTTCATGTTCATTTGCAGCAGTCATGGCCATATTTTAAATCCTTTAAGTAAAAAAATCCACTCCATGTCTGCCACGAAACTTGCTGCAAACAGTCTGCTGCACAGGTACATGAGGAAGGGAACAGTGATCCCTCTCCCTTTTTAGTTCTATTATGCAGAAGTTAGGCCTAGCTACAATCCATGCTTTTCCTTAAGGATATGGGTTGCTGCCTTCTTGCATCCCCGGGAGATAGTAGAGCTGCCTCATCGGTTTCACCCATTGAAGCTGGTCAGGTATAAAGTGGTGAGCATATGGAAACCCCTGAAGGATATGTTCCCCGCTCTACAAGCTTGGTTGTGCTTCGACAAATTCTGCTTCCATGCATCAGAATCCCCTCTTGAGATCTCTCCTGCACCATGTAAGTGTGCACGCACATGCACATCCATACCGCTCTGAGAATGGCTATATGCTTAAATGGTATGGTTGTGCTCTCTGTCACTAATTTAGATCACAGTCATGGAGCAGAATGGAGCAACATAATGTGTCTTGGATTTGGACTACTACCAATTTCACATGAGCACGATGGGAACGGTGTAATCCAGTTTTCCTTTAGCTTTGATCTGTTGAAAAGTGCAAGGTCATTTCAAATAGAAAATTTGTTTTTCCTAAAAGCCTCCATGTCCAAACCAGAGATGAATGTCTATGTTCTTTATAGTCTTCTCAAGACTCCCATTTCAGAAGGACAGCCTGTCAGATGGAAGAAGCTAAGATTTTATATTGGGTAGCTCAGTTTTGAGGTACTCTTAAAAAGGCCTATTTTCAGAAATTACCAAGCTTGTACCCTCTGAAAATCAGGGGTCTCAAATTAGGCATCTAAACAATGAGGCACCCTCCCCTGCAAAAAGTCCAGTATTCACTTTTGAAAAATGAGCCATGATCCCTATATAAGCAAAAAGTACATGAATCCACTAAGCCAACTCAGAGGAAAAAAACGTTTCTTAGTCTCCCTTTATCAGATTGGGCCAGAGTACCAGCCCATTCATAATGGCCAGTGGCGTATATGTGTTTACAGCAAGATGGATAAGTTCATTATACCACAGACACTAGCACAAACAGAATCTAAGCAGGCTGCAAACTATTCTTCAGAAATGCAGCATCACTTAGATTGTCCTCCCTCCTTCACCCAGACAAAAACGAACAGAGGAACTATGCTTAAAAACTAGTCAATTTCTGACCAGAAACTTCCCCATCAGATCCTCATGTCAAAACTAGCTGCTAAAGAGATCATTCCACCTGGACCAATAGACTATGTATTGTGTATCAATGGGTATTGTACATTGTGCCAAAATTATCCATCTGTTCTCAGAGATGCATGGCTGTAATCATGAGCATTTTTATACTTCAAAGAGCAGGACTTAACACACAATTTTGCTAATTCCAGCAAGAGGAGGATAAAGCACGTAAGGATCTGCCATGATTGTTGGCTGTGCAGGGGAATGGTCCTACACAATTTGTTTATTTTTCTCTCTGCCAAGACAGACATAATTTCATGGAAGAATTGAGCTATGCCACAATTAGAGAAGAAAATGTTTGGTTATGCCTGATAATTAGTTCGATGCTGCACTGGAAATGTTGTATAAAGCCAAAATTCTTAAAAATAAGCATGAACACAAGTAAGCTGCTGGTAATACAAGCTTATAGGCCAGTGTAACTCTGCTCTGTTTTTCTTTGCAAGTGGATGGCAACTCAATAACAAAACTGGTGAGTATAGTTCAGTTGACAATCTGCAGATGCATCAGTATAAACTGTATCTTCAATAGTGGATGAAGCCTTTAAGCAGTTTTCTGGAGACAGTGAAACTGTTCTGCTGGACATCTACTCACTGCTGAAACAGTAAGGACCTGCAAGTAGCAGTGGATATGTTGAAAACTTAAGGGAAAAAATAGAAAACAGGAATTGCAAAATCCACTTCTGTTATTAGATCCAGTATGACCTCTTCAAGACTTATCATACCTTTATCTGAGACCTACTGGAAATGCAAGGTGTTATGTTCTCCCACTGGAAATTAGTTGAATAATTAAAAATATATTCCCAAATGGCATTCACTGTTATTCATATATGCAAACAACAAATAGTCATATTTGGCTGACTACCTGGTATCCATTAAAATGAATGTTTCAAAGATGCAAGACTCAAGTTTTTGCCAGAAGCATCCTATTCACTATTTGTCATTCTCTTTTAAAAAATTACAGTCCTCCTAGTCATGGAGCAAACAGTGCAATCTGACCAATCACACTACAAAGTAATGACTAGCTGATGCGAACAGTTTGAGCTCAGTATGAAAATTATTCATCTGAAGTATTCAGCAAATATTTGCAATATTATGTACAATCACAGCTAGTGTTTACTAATGCTATAAAACAAAAAATAATTGAATTGTATTTGCACAGCTTTTGCCATACAAAAGATCATCCATATACTTTTAGTCTAGAGGAGCTTTTATTTTAGATTAAGGTAAATAAGAAAGAACAAAAGTAAAGTCTCCATAGAGAACAGGGTGTCTCCTGTAACAAAATGGTGGCAGCCTCTGCCCACAGCCATGGTTCTCAGAAATTTAAAGTAAACAGGAAGACACAAAAGATACAGTGTTACATAAAGTGGCCAAGAAAGTTACAGTGCAAAATATCTTCTCTGTGGCAGATATGAATGAAATTTATATTTAAACCATGACTTATAGTTGATCCAAGAGTGAAAAATACTTTTACAACAAATTTCAAAATGCTGAAGTTGTTTTAGGGTTCATTTGTTGTTTTCCAAATTTCATTGATATTTAAAAAAAATTTTTTTTAAATTGAAATTTATTCCGAGTTTGATTAATAAAAAAGAATCTCATTCAAAATCTTTTGACAAGCTCTAGTAGTAATGTATGGCCCAAAATCTGGCTAAGTGGTTTACTCCAGATTTACACCAGAGGAATGAAGACAGAGTTGGGTTCTTTGATTATTAATTGGTCTCATGAAGACTTTTTTTTTAAAATATAAAAAAGCAGCTACTATACCAGAACAAAACGGCCAGGGAAAGTCCAGCCACAAAGACAGTGTTTATCACAGTGCTTACCATAATTTCATAATTTTGGAAAGTTTGGATGAAGCAGAGATATTTGATGGAAAGGGTGATGCCTTCTGATTCTTAAAGTAGAAAATGTTCCAATCAATCTAATTGGTACAGGATATTAAATAGGATGCTGGAGGGAACCATACAAGCTAAAGGAAAGAGAAGAAAGGAAATACCATGACCATTGTTTATCAGCCAGACATTATAAAAAGATCATGCAGTTGCCAGGAAAGAAAGAAAGGGAAAAAAAATATTTCAGATTGATGGATTTTTATGTCACAGCACAGATGGAGCAAATTCAAGAATTGGTATTAGAATGACAAGTCTTGGTTGCAGCCCTTTGTACCCACTTGAGCAACTGGATTCAATTAAAACCAGAAACGAAACATAACAATGCATACGTAATTACTCCCTCAGGGGTGGTTTGTTTCAAAATTAAGCTGACATACATTTTAATATATTAAGGAGAAGTGATCTGAAGTAGTCTGTCCTTCTGTTAAGTTTATAGCTATCAGCTCAGTGAGGTGTAGCCACACAGGTCTTGCCCTGTATTATTTAGTTTTCATTTTCAGTATCTTACAAAGAGCTGCTATATTTGATACTGCCTTGTAGTAAAGCAAATTAGAAAACAGTATAATAACTACTTTGGTTTGTCCATTTAACTTGCACCAGACAAAATGGAAGGAAATGCAATCCTTGTGAAAACAAAGACCTTAAGCCATAGGACTTCTAACTACAAAACAGGTACAGCATAGAATGTGGAAGCATAAGTTTTATCACTCTGGCTTGCCACTCTGCCTTAAACTTGATCTTCACAAATCTCCTCTTAGTGGTTCAGGCTCCAAGTCTGTCCATTTGATCAGTGATGTTTTGTTGAGACTGCCAAGGATCACGTCATTTAGCAGGGTCAGCCTTAGGGAAAATGACACCCTGGGTGAACTTGTATTCTGACTCCTGTGGCTCTCCAGACTCGTCATCGTCCCTTCACCCCTAACTCCTGCACTGTGCTCCTAACACCTGCATCTCCTTCCTGCACCCTCGTGGGGAAACTGACCTGGATGCATGGAGCAGCTGGCATTGCTGCCTGTAGCAAAGCGAAGGCTCACCGGCACAGCATCTCCTGCTTGTCATCCTTGGAATTAGCTCTTTTCCTGCTCCAGAGCACCCTCTGCCTGCTGGTGTCTCGCCTGCCTTAGGGCCCCTGTATCCCTCTTGGACCCCAGTGCCCTTTACCTCGGGTTTCTGCCCCTCCAGTACCCCTGCTCTGGGTCTTCCATCCCAGGAGAACCCCTACCCTCTACACCCCACTTGCCTCAGTGGCTATTGCCAGTCATCATCTAGCCCCCTCTCACTGGGGCAAACTGCAGCCCATCATGGCCACTCATCATCAGCAATGGGGTTTGGACCAGCTGCCTCTGCCTAACCCCAGACTGCACCTCTGCAGCCTCAGGATCTTCTCTAGGCCTTGCACAAGGCCTGCAGCCTGGGGAGTTGCCAGGCTGGAGCTCCCCAGCTCATCTTGCCTTTCCCCAGTACTGCTCTACCTCTGGTACCTTGCTCCCAGGCAGCTAGGTCCTTCTATCTCCACTGCTAGAGCAGGGGTGGGCAAACTACAGCCTGCGGGCCGGATCCGTCCCTTCAGGGCTTTGGATCTGGCTCATGGGATTGCCCCTGTGACGCCATGAGCCCCATGCCACTCTCAGAAGTGTCCAGCACCATGTCCCTGCGATTCCGGGGCAGAGAGCTCCCTGCATTGCCCTTGCCTCCAAGCCCCACCTCCCTCAAGTGTTTCTCCTCTGCACCCCCTTAGGGGGTTGTGAGAGGGGGAACGAGGAACAACATCATGTGCTCCCTGCATCCAGGTCACTTTCCCCACCTGGGTTGCATAAGGGGAAGACAGGAGGAGAGCCCAGGTGGGGAAAGTGACCTGGATGCAGGGAGCACATGATGATGTTCCTCGTTCCCCTCTCACAGCCCCCTAAGGGGGTGCTATGCTCTTTGGGAAACATACACAGGGCCAGCATACAATCTTATTTACAGGGGTATGAAGCCCCTTCATCTTTAGTTGACTGTACTTGCCAAAAGCTACCCCATCAGGGCTGGGGACAAGGACGAAAGGCTTTCAAACCACATACACTGATTTAGCTGCACCTAGTACTTTAATAGCATTTTAAACTGCTGGTGAGAGGATATATTTATCTAGCTCCCTGCCACCTTAGAAGGTATCTGATAAGATATAATCTCTGATGAGATTCACTCAGGAATATAACTGTAAACCTTCATCTTTCAGACTGAAGAGATCACAGAGTAGTCTCAGAGGTGGTAGATGTTATGGGTAGAGAAGAAAAACATTGAGGTAGTGGGAGAAAGTTGAATGACTTCTAATGAAGTTATGTTCTCCCCCAAGGCAGCTATATTACTGCTGCAGCTGTGGGGAAAATAACAAGGCTGGCTTACCTCATCTAACATCAAGTCAAATTTCTGAGCCTCAGTTCCCCCTTACTCTTGAACAGTTGAATATTTCAGTCAGGCAGCAATTTGGCCCTCCAGCCAAGTGGCCAAGTCACGAGTCCTCTGCACTCAGGCCAAATAAGAAGTTAAAAACAAGGCTTCTACAAATGCTCCCTCGTTTTCTCCAGTTGGAGTCCTTCCTTTTGGTTGCAGGGTTTCATCAGTTCTTTGCTGTTCGATGGGCTCTTCAGGAGTCCATCAGTACCCTGGAGTAGGTGAAGATCTCTGCTGGCAGGTTCCCCAACTTTTTCACTCCTGACATACAAGGGTTTCTACACTACCACTCTCATTGGCATTTATAGGCAGGATTTATGTTCTCCTCTGCTCCACTACATAGCCCTGGACCCTTCAATTACAGAGCAGCTAGGCTAACTCCCCATCTCCTAGCAAGCCTTGCTTCTAACCCACATTCACATGACCCTCTGGGGATTGCACTTTCAGGACCAGAACATACAGCTGCGATCCAATGCCTGTCCTAAAGTGGACAGTACAGTATACACTGTTTTGCAGTGAAAAGTAAGTGGTTGACTCCTTGAAAGCGACACACCTTGTAGCAATCCCACAAGCTCTCCTAATGAAGCTGGCAGTTCTCCTAACAAAGCAACACACAGGTATAGGGCTGCAGCCCACAGAATCAAGTCTCTTACCTTTGCTGCCAGGTGTAACGCTGACAGACCCTGGTTGTTAACTGGCGGGATTGAACCTGGGGACTCTGGAGCCTAGTGCATGAGCCAAAAGCCATAGGCCTATTAGCCAAGGCTGTAGAGTCATTAATCTCCCTTTCTCTAAGTGGTCTCAGTTTCACTGGCTGGGACAGAACACCACATTCAGGAGATGTGTGGGTTACATAGGCACTCATATAAACTGCAAAGGAATATGACCCAATTCCATGGAGCTAACAGTTGGCAACCCAGAGCATGTAGCTTTTTTCCTGCAAAGAGAACATGAAAGGAACCACAGAACCAAATTGCACAAGAAAACAGCAAAAAATAAAATATGAGGCCAAAAAAATGTAATAAATTTTAACCAAAACAAGAGATGGTGACAGTTATAATAGGGAGTGGTTATGAAAGGTGCCACCAGTCAGTGTATCTTATGCAGGGTTCCAAAAGGAAAAAAAAAAAGGTTAGAAATTACATCTGTAGACAAAGTCATAAACTGGCATTTCAGCACAGGAAGCAGAGTTATTTACAGAGATGACAGTGAAATGAGAAACCTTTCAATGCACTTAGGACTGTGTTCCCAGTTTCCATTTTAAAAATGCAGAGAAACAATAACCATTGAGCACAGATTTTATTAATAGGATTGTATAGCTGTACATGTGCCTAAAGTAATAACTAGACACATTTTAAATAAACAGAAAGGACATCTGTATTTACAATATTTAATAAATGATAATGTAAATAAGAATGATGATGAGACAGACTTCTGTTTGGAAATACAGCTGTTGTCAGGAGCTGCCTCTAGTTGTTCTTCCTGTCCAATATTACTATTTTAATAGCTAAATTGAGAAACATGGCAGAATGTTTTTTAATCCTGAGGAAGGGGGAAATCAGGAAAGAACATATTTTGAAGTTGATTTTCAGAAAAAGAAAACTAAAGCTTGGAAATAAATCATCCCCAAAATAATTGATTTCCATGAAAACAAAAAATTGAATCAAAATATTGAATGTTTAACTTTTAGTGTCTGTAAGGGATATTTCATCCTAAGAGTAACAATCTAAGGAAACAATTCTGCTCTCAGATCTCCATGTTAAGTCTGAATTCCAATATTCTGCATCCATCCTATGCATGAAGCACATGTTTCAGAGACATACAATTTAGTTAATGTGAGGATAAGAAGCTTTCACTACTAGTGCTAAACCTTCAGAGAGAGCTCTGGTGAAAATCAAGGGGTACAGATGTAAAAGAGATATTTTCAAATAAATTTGTGGAACAGGTTTTCATGTATTCACTGTTATTACCTATTAAGATTTTTATTACAAGTCTCATAATATATGGTGTTTTTCTTAATTGTCCTGGAAGTTACAATTAAGGGAGACTCTCAGCTTTCATTTTTTTAAAAGTGAGTTTCTAACCCTCATACCTGTAGAGAAATACCTGAAAATGTGACACTTAAAGGTTCAAAACCCAGCATGCCAATATAAATATCCCAACTGATTATTGTTAAAAACATCTCAAGACTTTTTAGCACCTAACTTTTTGAACCTGGGGCTGGAAATACAGTATATGTCAGTAAAACAAGCACAACAAAACCCTTACTACCCCAGGGGCAGATTATAAAAAGTTCCTCCTAACCTGAGGCAAGACCCTTAGTTACTGTAAATCAGCAAAGCCCTCTCCCAATGCATCAGAGGGCTTAGGGCTGATCCTCTGGGCCTGGCTCACCATAGGACTGACTCCCACACCCTACAGAAAACCTAGATCTATCCCCGTCAACTCCTTCCTCTTTCTTTCTGTCTCCTCTTCCCCCATTCCCCTTTCCCTCTCCTGCAGCTGCCCAGGCTCTCTAGTTCACTCCCCTACCCACCCATCTACACCTTTCCTCCCCCACCTTTCCACTTGCCCCTGCCCTTCCCCCTTCCCCCACCCCTTATCCCCTGCTTCTTCTCTCCCCCCAAATCAAAAAGGACAGAGATAGAAGCGGGGGGGGGCAGAGGTGTCACCGGAAGCCTCGTCTCTCCCAGGCTAGCCCTTTCATTGGCCCCTTCCCTCATCAATCCTACGCTAGGGGCCAGCCTATTCTCCCCCCACCCACTCTTGCCTTCCGAGGGGCGCCAGCCCGTTCAGCCGAGCCTTGCCCCCACCCATTTGCTGCCTGATCTGTCAATCAAACCCTTTCCCCTTTACGATTGGCTAACGTTAAGCTCCTTAAGGTCCCGCCCTCCTGGAAAAGCGCCCGTTCACCTTCCCCACCGCGCACGCGTGGGAGTGACTGTTGGGCTCGGGGCGGGAGGGGGTGTTTCAAGGAGCGCAGCTGTTGCGGCGGCGGCGGCGGGCAGAGCGTTCGCTGTAGCCTGTACGTGCGCGCGCGCCCGGCTTTCCAGGAGCGGGGTAGCCCGGGCTCTGCGGGGGCATTGCTGTGCGGTGCCTCCGCTTGTACGCACGCACCCCCCAGCCCTGCCCCCGGGGGGGGCTGACTAGCGAGACACGGGCCGTGATGAATTAACTCTTCGTGTTTTCCTGCGGGGGCAGCGGCCGCCCCCGAGCAGCAAGCGATAGCCCGGAGAGTCCCACTGCTCTGCTGCCTGCCAGTGCCTGCTAGGAGACGGGAGCATGTGTGGCTGCAGAGGGGCGGCGAGCTGAGCTAACCTCCGGAGCCAGGAGCGCGGCTGGGATTTAACACGCTGCTGGCGGGGTGGGCGGACGCGTCCCTGCCTCTGGGACTGAAGCCAGGCGCACGAGGTGGGAGGGAGAAAAGAAGGAGGGGAAGACTTACCGGGGGCACTTCTCTTTTGGCTTTCTACCCCCCACCACCATCCACTCAGATTGAACAGAGAAGGGAACAAAACTGTCTCTCCTGTGAAACGAAGCTTCAGGGAGCTTGGATTTACGGAAGAAATTTCCTTCCTGCTCCTTAAGGTTTTCCCCTTCTTCAGTTTCTCGCTCTTTATACAAGATAATACACCGTATGTATGGTTCATGTTATCCTAAACATTTGCTCATCGCAGGCATGTTGGCTTTTCTTTTCTTTTTTTAACTTGGCAAATGGAAGTCCATATGCCTTTGTTGTCTGGTGACAAGCTTGTGTCCCTGGTGAGCTGTGAGTGTACATGATCATCTGTATGTTTATTGGAGTCTTGGAAAACCAAACGGGAGTGTAAGTGATCTTCATTAGTGCTAGGTTCACTAGTGGCTTTTATTTCTTTATGGGGAGACTAGGGAGGGTAGAAACAGAAAGTATGTACTCCCAATTGTGTATGAATGGGTTTGTTTGTTTGTTTGTTTTTGTTTATGGGGTAAAATCAGCTCTGTGTCTGTCCACTCGCAAGTATAAATTTACCTTCAACTTATTTATGTATACATTGACGACAAATCCAGGGTCACTTGTCAGTGTAAACTCAGCCCAGATGGGTTTTAAACTCTTCATCATAAAAAGTTAAGCCAGTTTCCAAACGTACTCTTCTTGTTTTCTGACTGGGGAAGGCAAACGGTACTTTACTGTATGGTTTTGTTTTTTATGACAAAATGTCTTTAGGACACCTTATAATAATTCTCTTATTTATTCTTGTTAAGATCGGATCCCAGATGGCCAATTCCCTGAATGGCCGGAACCCAGGTGGCCGAGGAGGAAACCCCCGCAAAGGGCGTATTCTGGGCCTCATAGATGCTATTCAGGATGCCGTAGGGCCCCCCAAGCAAGCAGCTGCTGACCGCAGAACTGTGGAGAAGACTTGGAAGCTAATGGACAAAGTGGTAAGTTTTGTGTGTGTACATATTGTATTCTCCTGTTGGGGAAGGAAGTTATTTACATGCGTCCATGTGAGATTCTACATCTTCCTGCAGATTTTATTCCTTTGCCATGTGTGTTCTTGTTTCCAAAGAGATGGACTTACATTTTAGTCAGATAAACCTATTTGTGCAGTTGCTGGCCTCTGGCTATGTTTTTTTTAAATAGTGTTTGAGTGAGGAAATGTACATGTTTGCCTGAAGTCCTGCTGCTCTTGTTGGTCAGAGTCCATCACAATAACTCAGACTTGTAAAGCTGTTGGGAGAAAACTACTTAATTTATTTCTTGTGCATCAAATATTCCTTATGTTTCAAAGTGGATCCCATTTAGTCAGTCTGCAAACAAAACCTCTTGAGCATGAAACTTCAGTTAAGCTAATCATCCTATAAAGCACTCTCATGACGGTCATAAATGTACTCTTACATTGTCTTTTCTTAACTATTTATTTTGGAACTGGAAATGTATTTTATTGACAGTTATTGTGGGTTGGTTTATAGATCTTGTAGCATCTACATGTTGCGTTCTCAAAGTTGCACATTTTATTAAATACTACACAATGGAAGTGACACTTTCTATAAACTAAGTACAAATTAGCTAAAAAGGTGCTGTGCTAAAGTTAGGAATAGTTTGCTTACAGTCTGGGTAACAGTCTCAGGAGGCAGAGTGATTGGGTAGGAAAGGGCTTGATCAGCACAGGAAAGCTTCCCTTTGAAATCACTGAGGATTGAGGTTTTAATACCTGATAGTATCAGGCCCTAGAACCAAGGGAGACATGACTCTAAGGCTTGGTCTACAGTACAGAGTTAGATCAACATAAGGTAGCTACGCTACAGTGTAAGTGCGGTGCCTACGCTACAGCCTTGCTCTTGCATATATAAGTGCCCTACTATGTGGACATAAAACTCCACCTCCACAAGCGCCGTAGGGCTTATATTGGTGTAGTTAGGGTGACACAGTGTCGTCTTTATATCTGCTGTTGGCTGTCATTCTTGTCAATTTTATGGCTCTCGGCCGGGCTCCAAGCCAAGCTGTCACCCAGGCTCCCTGCTTGGGCTGTCACCTAAGCTCCCCATTGGGAGCCCTACTGGCCCCTGGGATCCCTGCTCCCTGCCAGGAGTACAGCAGCCGGACTCCAGCTGTGGCTCTCCTCACCAGGGATGAGAAGCGCCCCCCCGCTCCCCGTAGCTTCTCCCGGCTGGGAGCAGGAAGGCAAGAAGCCGTGGAGGACAGCTGAGGTCCAGGCAGGCTCTCGGGGGGCCCCCCTGCCCCACACTCTCTTGGAAGTGCTGTGGTGGCTGTAAGTCAATCTAATTTAGGTCGATTTAAGATTGTAGTGTAGACATGTACTAAGGATCTGACTCTGGAAAGTTAACTAACTCCCTGTGGTTCAGTTCACTTATTTTTAAAATACAGACTTTTTAATGTAGAGCTCTGTGTGGTGGTAGTAAATAATTTGCATTTATATAACTTCAGGAAATCTTGATGCATCTTGCTAAACTAGAATTATCAGAATCATTTATTGGAACCTAATTTGTCATTCCATGCTGATACCACTAAACTGGGGGTTCTCAAACTAGGGGTTGGGAACCCTCAGGGGGGTCACGAGCTGTCAGCCTCCACCCCAAACTCTGCTTTGCATCCAGCATTTATAATGGTGTTAAATATATAAAAAAGTGTTTTTAATTTATAGTGGGGGGGATTGCACTCAGAGGCTTGCTATTTGAAAGGGGTCACCAATACAAAAGTTTGGGACCCACTGCACTAGAATATTACTTGTATGTATTAAAATAGCCCCTAAAGCTAATTCTAAACTGTGATGTAAATGAGTGCTACTCCAAAGACTTAGTGGAGTTGTTTCTATTACTGCCAGATCAGATTTGGTTGAGTTCTGTAAATATGGAATGTGTCATAATTAATTTCACAAATGTAGGCACTTGGAGGCAGACACTACTCTTCAGTAGGAAGATGTTTTCATCTTGAAAAGATGACATCTGTTTATATCATGTTTGAAACAATAGAGGGAATGTACAGTTTAATATTTCCCTCTTTGCAATAGTATGTCAGACCATGCAAAAAGCCTTACAGTGCATTTTTCCTTTGGTTAGTTTGAATCTTAATCTCATTGTTTGGAATTATGGATTGTTGTCGCTCAGTTTTCATAGAATAACATTGTCATTACTACATCAGTGCATCAAAACAGACTGTGTGACCTGTTCTGCAGAATTATTCGGAAAGGCTGCACTTGTTTTCTTTTTGGTTTCACGGGGTAAGTGTCCTCAATTTTGATCTTCAATGTATCCTCTTTAAGATGCTGTCAGTTAATCAAATTTTATTTCCAAATTACATTAAAGTATACCAGACAGGGTGATGTAATGGTGTTCAAATGCTGTAACTTGCTTGAGTTAAGCATTTGGTACTTGTAGTGAAAAGAGCACATTTGAATAAACATGATGTTAAGTCGTCTTACCTTTCTCAGCAGTAGGGAAAGGGAGGTAAATTTCTCTTCTATATAAATCAAAAACAGGGATTAAAACCAGAATTAGTCAGAAACCTTCCCAAGTAACTGTTGGTTTAAATACTGTTGTGGGCCTGTATCCTGCAGTCTGGTGAACCTTAGCATATGCATGCCCACAGTGTCCCAGTGAACTCAGTGGGTCTCTGCATAATCATAGGGGTCCCCACTCAGCAATCAGACTGCGATTTCAAGGCCTAAATTACTAGTGGTAATATTTGTCTTTACCTATAATCTCTCCTCTTCCCCTATCTGTATAGAACAAGACAGAGAGGTTGTTTTGCCCAAGGACACAGAGAGCCACTGTCAAGACTGGGTTTAGATCTCAGAAATTTCTGGTTTCTGTTTCCTATGCTCATCAGCATGCTGTCCCTGCTCTTTCTCACTGGTTGAAATTCCATATCTGAAGTAACTTGAGTAGCAAAACATATTTGTTGCTCTATTTACAAACATTGTGGGATTATCCCGAACTACAAATCACTCTTGATAAAATCATGCAAAGTAAAATAACTATATTGTGGGATTAGGGTTTTTGGAGACTACGTAATGGTGTATGTAAAGTTCATTAGCAACATCATGCAAATCTACATGTGCATATTACCTGCCATGACTTGGAATTGTTATAGTTAAGGGTCTGTCAATTTTGAGACTTCATGATTACTCTGTTTGTCATGGCTTTATATTTTAGCTATGAGAACAGGATTAAGGGTGCAATTCATATATAGTATCTCATCTTGAAATCTCTTTGGTACTAGTTTAAAAAAAAAAACCACAACTTTCCTTTGGTAGTTGAAAGAACTTTGTCAAAATTGATAGAACAAAATGTGATGGCATGACATTCTAGATAAAGTCCCCTCTGGTAAATATTTACTACTGAGAATACTTGCAAAAAATACAAAATTACTTGTTCCTGATCCAGTCTCTGCTGAGTCTTATAGTTACAAGTAAACACATCAGTGCATATGGGGCAGTGTCAAGCTGAATCTAAACTTACTTTTTATAAAGTTTACTGATACACAATAAAGAGAGTTAAGTTATATGTTTAACAACTCCTGATTAGCAATAGATTTAATATCAATTTTTTTGTATTTCTGTACAAACTCCTATTTTTGAATGGATAAGCAGTAGTTACATCAAAATATTTTTGAGCGTTGGTTTATTTCATTACCTTGCATAATGCTAAGCTTTGGGTGAGCTCCTGTTTCATGTTCCAGAAAGCTGGAACATGCTAATAAAGTTAATTCTTTGATATAGTGGATAACTGTTTTTCCCAAAATAAAATGCAGCACCTACATATGAGAATAAATTTCAGATTCAGCTAATATTGATGCGATAGTAAAATAATTATAAATCGTTAAAGTCTTTCTATAATATGTGTTGAAGATACATTGGAAAGGCCTTCTAACATCTGATACTGCAGCAAAATCATAAGCATAATGGATTTCAGAATCTAGAAAACAAAAGTACATTCCTATATGGAGCATGCCTTTATCTCAGAGGTGGGCAAACTAAGGCCCACAGGCCACATCCAGTCCATGGGACCGTCCTGCTGGCCCCTGAGCACCTGGCTGGGGAGGCTAGCCGCCGGCCCCTCCCCTGCTGTTTCTGGGCGGCAGAGATGCGCACTCCTGCCGAGCAGAGCGGTAGTGTGTCTGGCTCTGACAGGTGCGGCAGCCAGACATGCTGCTCTGCTTGGCACGGTAAGTGGGCTGGGGGCTTGTATAAGGGGCTGGGGGCCCTGGGAGCAGTCAGGGGACGGGGAGCAAGGGGTGGTTGAATGGGGCGGAGGTTCTGGAGGGGGGCGGTCAGGGGATGGGGAACAGAGGGGGTTGGATAGGTGTGGGGTCCCAGAGGGCCTGTCTGGGGGCGGGGATATGGATGGGGACAGGGAGCAGGGGGATTGGATGGAGATGGGGTCCCAGGGGGCAGTTAGGGGACAAGGAGTGGGGAGGTTGGATGGGTTGGGAAGTGAGAGGAGGCGGGGGCCAGGGTGTTTGGGGAGGCACAGCCTTCCCTACCCGGCCTTCCGTCTATCCAGTTTTGCAACCCCAGTGTAGCCCTCAGGCCAAAAAGTTTGGCCACCCCTGCTTTATCTTGAGAGTAGCAGGGGAAATACCTGCCATGTAAACGTGAGAGAAGATTAACACCTTCAGTAGTCTGGCTATTCAGAGCTCAGAGTTCACATTAATTTTGAGTGTTTCAAGTTAGTGAAATTGTGAAATGTTTTGAAAGAAGATTGTATTTGTGATCCCATGTATGAGTGCTTCAACTTTCAATCACTATCGAATACTCTGAAGTACTAGGGGGAAGTATGGTTGTTAAGCAGCATGGATAGAAAGCAGAATTCATGTATAAACTGTATTTTTGTTTTATCATGGTCCACACCATAAATTTTACTGAGTTAATGGAAAGCAGGAAGAGCAATTTAATTTGCTGTTTAATATAGTCTAAGGGCAAAGCACAATATGTACCCAAAGGTTGCAGTATTGGCTTTGTGATTATGCAGAGCCACATTACTAAAAGAGTTATAGAAATGATGCATTTTTTTAAAATGAAGGGATGCCAAAATCCAGTTTTTCCGCGAACATCCAGTGTCTCTATTGAGTACAGTTAACGAGTATGAAACCCAATGTATACATTAGTTATTCTTTATAACACACAGTAAACATTTGAAATGTATAACCTTCCAAATCACTTAACTTCACAGTACCACAGAGGAACCAATTAAATAAATCATAACCACAGAGTTCTTCAGTATATGACACTGTCCTTATACTGTGTTTTAAATATTGATTGAAAGTCTTATGGCCACACACCTCTCTTGTGGAGAAAAAAAAAAGTATCAAAATAAAAAAATAGTTACACAGAAAATCAGGTGAAAAACCAGGGAAGCATCCCTTTGCCTGTTTCTGAATATCTGTGTGGCAGATACATGGCACGAACAGCGTATCAAAGCACTTCACTTTTTGCTTTTAAAGTAACACTGCTACGTTTGCATCCCCGTGCCCTTATTAAGACAAGCACCGGTACAGTATGGAAGCTGTCGAATCCGGGATTTGACAAGCCACTGTTCTCTCAGATGGCAGTCACCTAACAAAGTCCTCTTCATCCATTCTGGTAAGATGGCCTCTTTCAGATGTCTTTTTCTACCTCTTGGTAATCTATCCATCTGCAATGTACAATGGCAGTGCATTGATAGGTAATGCTGTCTTGGAGGCAGTGGGCTTTGAGTGATTCTGCACCTTGTGATCTCCCCATTTTCCCAGTAGCCAATCTGCCATTTCGTTTTTCAGGATTCGTTCTTCGGAATTGTGTGTGCTGTGGCTTTCTGGAGATCAGAAGTGTTACAATATCTTGCTGCATAGCCACTTTCAACCATGTATGGTATTCTGAGCCAATTTGTTTGCATCTTGTGATGTTTCTGGACTTTGTGGCAGAAGATGCTGGTTAAGTAGAGCCTTTCAAATGGTAACCTTGGAAATATACTAGTCACTGATACTCTAATTGTCACGTCCATTGGGTTCAGCTGATTAGAGAGAATTTAGTAGGAGTCATAGTCAGCAGATACTTATTCTGTTGCGTTAGTAACTTTTCTCACATGGGTCTTGACCAGCATTGTGGCATTTAAACATATCCTGGTGTGTAAGTGTTGCTGTGCTTTGCTTGGCAGTGTAAAGCTGTTTTATCAAAGCATCAAACCTGTGACCTTTAAAAACAATTTTTCAGAAAGATCATCATGGAACAAACAACACACAGTTTTCTACATGAAATCAAATGGCTAAATAGGTGCAATGGAAATCTCTTCCCTCTAATGTGAAGATACTTTAAAACACTGTCTGACTTAGTCATATTTGTTTAAAAATTTTATCCTACTACTTCAAAGTGTTATCTGTCTAGGTATTTACTGTGTATGACTCTCATCAGCATACTTACTGAGCACCTCTCATGCAGTCAGAGAAACAAAGTGAATGCTCTCTCTCCCTTCTCTGCCAGTAAGATAGAACTTGAATAGATATCACCTTTTTTTGTATGTGTAGAACTGATTTTTTTTTTAAATTTTTTTTTTAAGGGCTATTGGGAGGGAAAGCTACATAGAAGAAATAGGCTTTGCATTTGGGCCTATGGCCCTTGAAGTTTGTGTTCCTTGTCTCTTGCAGAGACAAATTCCATAGTCTAGGTCCAGTTCCCCTGAAAGTTTGCCTCATGAGGGTCTCCCACACTGTTTACTGTTTGTTTGAGCCAGTGAAGAGAAGCTGTGAAGGGAAGTCAGAGTGGTGGAAAAAAAGGATATGATGTCTAGGGTAGCTCTGAGCGGTCCCATGGGAACCTTTGAATATAAGGACCCCATTTAATTCTGCACTTCAGGTGGCATCTTACTAATAATGTAATCATGTTTATTTCATTGTTGGAATTAAGATACATCTCAATGTGAGAGACAATATCACAGTCTGCCCTTTTATATCTAATGGAGAACGTGGAGAATTGTAGTGATGTGGTATTCACAGTTACCCATGTTGATGAATAGATGGGTGGTTGCATTTTTTGTGCTAACTGGAGATGGTTTTTTAGGGTGAGTTTCTTTCCATGAGAACTGCAGTAGTCAAACCTGGAGGTTACAGATATAAGGATCACTATGATGAAATCTGTTTCTGGTAGGATGGGTTGCATACTCTGGCCATGCACTAGAGGAAGTAGATGCCCCAGTATCACAGTGATAAACATGGTATAATATGTTGATATCCTGTTTATGTATAGGATACCTCAAGGATCTTGTATACTCATTAACTTGTCTCAATCAAGGAAAAGTTTGTTTTTTTTTTTTTTTTCCAACTTGCTAAATGAATGTTTGTTTTTTCTTTGATAGACTAAATACTTACTAAATGCCTATATGCTTAATCCAAGTCATAATAAAAAAGTAATCAGTGGTCTGATTCATACCCTATGTTATTGCTAATGTTAGGTTTGTGTAATAAAGCTCAGCGTGGTATGACTTTGTTTTTCAGAAAGGTATGTACTACGAGAGCTCGGTTGCTTTAGGAAGCCTTTTACGTCAAGGCTTGTTGTCATTTCTTGTTGCTTACTGTTAATGTGAACCCTTGTGGTAAGTCTAAGGACATCCTGACTCTAGGAGCCATATGGTTTACACAACCATCTCTTTACAGACACATTTCCTCCATACTGAAATCTGGTCTACTATAAAAATAAGTGTAGAAAAACCTTGATAACCTTAGTGAGTGGGTGCTTGGACTCTTAAGCATTTGAACTAAACTCGAGCACTTGTTTTGTGATAAACTTATTAAAATGATAAAGTTAAGAGGAGTTGAGTTTTATTGTCAAAATATTTTCATGTAACTGAAGGGCTAGTGCTAATCTTGAGGTGTCTAGTAGTGTTCTGTAATTGGTCTCCATGTAGTCTGCAGAAAGTGAAGCATGGTAAACCAGACTGACCACAGAATCCTGTTGTTAGCTATATATGACTGTATTGGACTAAAAGAGACTTTCTAAAGCACCTGAAAGAGGAACTTGAGTCTTGTTTTTTCACAGTGTCCCCTTTGTTCAACTGTCTGGCCATCCAGCCATAGAAAATCCTCAACCAAAATAAGCAACTTGTGTGTATACACGCAGCATACCCTGTGAAATAGTGTGTTTACCTTTCTGGTATAAATAAAGCCACCTTTCTTTCACTTATACTAGTATGACTTTGTGCAGCTTGTCTTTCCACTTAAGAGCTAATTATTTTAATCATCCAGTTTCCTTAGGAGGCGTTAGACGTTAATAATATCAGTTTAATTTTTAAAAAGTGGATCAATTTAGCATGATTGTAACTTTCTGGGTTTGTTTTTTGCTGATATTTTGTCCAAATAAGCACTTTCTTGGGCTAGATGCTTCAAGGACGTCATCACCCTCTATTTGTGATTCTAAAATCCCTCCCATAAAAAGTAACTGGTGGCACAAATCATTTTTACTTCAGATAAAGTGAAAGGGTGGAAAGGGAAAAACTGCTGTTGAAAAATACACAGTGAATGAGGGCCAAGAAAAATAAGGGAGAAAACCCATACAATTCTTATGTTTAAATGCTTTCCCCTCTGTAATATTAAAAATTTCTCATCAACGGTTGCCAGTTTGAGTTCTGTTGTGTCCTACTTGGTCTAGTAATAAGTTTTAAAAGTCAGAACTGAATTAAATTTTGACCTTGTATTACCAGTACAAAAACCACCCTAGACCTAATTACAATATATGTATATAACACTTACATCCAGAAAACTGCAATGTGCTTTCCTTCTGTCTCCAAATATGGAATTTTCCACTCTGTTTATGTTGCAACATGGAATTAGTGACAATTTTAAGGTATGGTTGGTATCTCAAGACTTTGGAGGGTTAGGAGTCAGGCTTTGTACCACGGGAAATAGCTTAGAGTTTCTAGGGGGATACCTCGTCCCCTGGCATTGTCCAGGATATTGGACTTTGAAGTCATGACATTAGTATGAATAGAAAATCTGTCCCAGGCAATATTTGAAGGTTACTGTAACAGGGTCAGCACCTGCCTCTCGTGAGCACCCTCTTTCTCGTGAGCACTCCCTTTCTCAGTGCCTGCAATCTTTCAGTTCTATTCAGCAGGGCGGCACGCATCTCTTGGCAGGTCTTCAGCAACTCAGTCCTCTGACCCTGCCACCTGCACTATCCCGGTAGGCCTCCCTGGGCTCTGATCCTCAGCCTGACCAACACGGCCTATCTCAGTACCCTAGTTGGTAAGCTTATATATGAAGGTTTCCACTCTGGGGTGGAGCAGCACCCCTATGGTTTCCTCCCTTGGGGCTTGATGTCTGCCCTTTAGTTCTCTGACCCTGGCTCTCCAGCTGGGTCAGTCTAAATCAGTTCCCTTCCGGGGTTAGCAGTTCTATAGACATTCTCTTCCCTGGGCCTGTCTTCAGTGGGTCCTGGTGGCTGGCCAGAAGCTATTCCCTTGCTTCCCTGGTCCTTCTAGCAATATCTGCCTTAGCCCTTGCAGCCAGCCAGGAGCGCCTTTTGCTCCCCCATTCCCTGCAAGCAGACTGCACTCGCTCTGGCCCTACAGCTCCTTTTATATGAGCCTGCTGGGCACTCACTGGCTGCTCCCTGAAGCCACTGTAGCCTGCTCGGAGGACCTCTCCACTGCTCCTTTCCTGGGATGGGTGTGGCAGGCCCCTGAGGCTCCAGCAAGGGGCCTTTGGGCCTAGTCCACCCCATCCCAGTTACATATTAGTGATTTAGCCACATTACCCCAAAAAAAGGCAATCCTCAACTCATGCCTATAAAACCTGTATATCACACTACAATTTGTTTTCTTATAAGTATTTTCATTGATTTACTACATATACATATGTAGAATGTGTGTGTATGTACCACAGTAATTCTGTATAGAATCACACATATGGGGACCACTTAGTTCATCAGTGAAATACAACCATCTGTAGGGTGGAATGCAGCGGCTCTAGGGAACTGTATGTGAAGTCTATATAATAGTTTAGAACAAAAAAATGAAGTAAAATACCATCTTCAATTAAAATTGCAAGAGAATTTAGGTAGCCAGACTAGAATGGCCTTTAATTGGTATATGGTCAGAACACAGGACCAACATTCTGCTCTTTCAAAGTGGATAGTAAGGGTCATCTTGAAGTTTGCATCTTTAGTGGCATAGTGTCCCCTGCGAACATATGGGACTTTAGTTTAGTTCTAGGTTGGAGTGAAGAATGGTGCTCACTTGGTCATTAACACAATTCCTTACTGCACTGGGATTTACCTTGATTTTTTTTTTAAAATCCAAGACTGGTCAGGCCTAAAACTACTTAGTCACGAGATCTAACAAGATCACAAGACAGTTCAAAAAAGTCAATTAAATTTTGAAGGCAGTAGTGTAAATAAGTGCATATATTCCCCATAAAGGAGCAGGCTGTCATGGTTGGTGTAAGAAGCACTTGGTATGGTAGTGTGACAAAGTTCCTCTCTGCCTTGGTGGGTCCTGCGCTTATTAGTAGATTTGCTTGCCTCAGAGATCTTCCCCTCTGGTGGAACCCACAGTCTGGGTCAGCTTCTCCTGTGTCTGATCAGGAGTTGGGAGGTTTGAGGGGAACCCGGGCCCGCCCTCGTCTCCGAGTTCCAGCTCAGGGCCCTGTGGATTGCAGCTGTCTTTAGTGCCTCCTGTAACAACTGCATGACAGCTACAACTCCCTGGGCTACTTCCCTATGGCCTCCTCCAAACACCTTCTTTATCCTCAACACAGGACCTTCCTCCTGGTGTCTGATAATGCTTGTACTCCTCAATCCTCTAGCAGCACTTCCTGTCAGCTCCTTGCACCTCTTGCTCTCAGCTCCTCGCACCCGCACCTCACTGACTAACTGGGAGGCTTTTAACTAGTTTAGGGGGGAGGGATAGCTCAGTGGTTTGAGTATCAGGCATCTAAACCCAGAATTGTGAGTTCAGTCCTTGAGGGGGTCACTTAGGGATCCTGGGGCAAAAATCAGTACCTGGTCCTGCTAGTGAAGGCAAGGGGCTGGACTCAATAACCTTTAAGGGGGAGGGATAGCTCAGTGATTTGAGCATTGACCTGCTAAACCCAGGGTTGTGAGTTCAGTCCTCGAGGGGGCCACTTAGGGATCTGGGGCAAAAATTGGTCTTGCTAGTGAAGGCAGGGGGCTGGACTCAATGACCTTTTCAAGGTCCCTTCCAATTCTAGGAGATTGGTATATCTCCATTATTTATTTAGTTCCAGCCAGCCCTTGATTGGCTTCAGGTGTCTCAATCAATGTAGCTATCTCCACTGACTTCTAGAAAGCTCTTAATTGGCCCCAGGTGTCTTGATTAACCTGGAGCAACTGCCGTTGGTTACCATGGTACCAGGGATTTGTTTCGCCTGGGGATAACATACCTGTTCCTCACTACTTTACTGTAGCCATCTGGCCTTGCCCCATCACAGTAGATTTGATTCAAATAAATATGTACAAAATAGAAATTTAACTATTCATTTGAAGCTTATTCTGTTTGTCATTTGTTTTTAAAGGAAATTAACTGAAGGGTTTATATATAATGGGTTCCATTTAAAAGCTTAATGACTCAAGGTGCATGTAAATGCCATCTTTTAGTAGAATCCTGAAGTTGCAAATGTTGAGCTTATAATAATGTATTTTTGAGGGTCTCTGTAGTATATGTGGTGCAGAGCAGGCAGGCAGAGGTGCTCCTGTTAAAAGAATACATGCATAAAATGTGGAGAGGAGTGGCTAGTACTACTGGATGATTCTTACAAATGCTAATAAAAGGTTAAGTTCTCCATAAAGTAGACAATAACAGTGACGTTAGTGGCATTGCATGGGATATAAGTCAAAGCAGAATTTTTAGACCTCCCTGCTTGGAGGCCTGAGAAGTATACTTGCCTCTGCTTATTTCAAGATGTCAAATCACTTTTTGCCCCTATGTATTTCTTTCAGATGTGCAGTTATCAGAAAGTGCCTTTTTAAACACGTTGTTTTTGCTTCTAGGTCAGACTGTGCCAAAATCCCAAACTTCAATTGAAAAACAGCCCACCTTACATACTTGACATTTTACCAGACACTTATCAACATTTGCGACTTATACTGGGCAACTGTGACGACAACCAGAAACTTGCACAACTCAGTGAGAATGAATATTTTAAAATCTACATTGATAGTCTCATGAAAAAATCAAAACGGGCTATAAGACTCTTTAAAGAAGGCAAGGAGCGGATGTATGAAGAACAGTCTCAGGACAGGTAAGAGAAATATTTACATATCAATGCAGATTGTCTTGCTTGTCTGCATTTTTAACATTGTTTATCTATATGCACAATGTTTTGACATTTTAGTTATTTAAAGAGGAAAATATTTATTGTTTGACTTGCAGAGTCACTGCATTCAATCAGTAATTCACTGGTTTTGTTCCACTAGGTACTCTTTGTGTCACTGTAGATGAATTTAAAACTAAGGGCGTTTCCTTTATAAAACATGTATTTCTTTAGAATTACTCCTTCAGCTGACCTACAGTATGTAGTTCCTTTCCTAAGAGAGAGACCCTCGAGTTAGAGCATTGCCAATGTAATCTACTGCTTACAAAGAGAAATTGAGAGATCCACTATGGATATTGACTGACATTTTCCCCAGCAATAAAATGGAACAAAACTGCGATGCTTAGAACTTTTGGAGAGATCATGGGTCACGTAGGGTGCTGATCCTTCAGAGTGGTGCTGGGAATCCTTTTGAAAGGACTAATTGATTTCTGCTTTGCTGAGAGCTGGAATTGTTAACAGAACAATGTTGTCCTGTTTGTGTGTAGCAGTCAGTATGCACTTACTTGTTAGCTTTTAGCTTAACTTATTTTTTCAGTTTTACTGGGTGCTCACTTCTGATTTAGAAAAGGTATGTAGGGGAGTGCACTTGTATCATAGGTCTTTTGCTTTTGTAATGCAAGACTCCTCATTGGAATATTCTTTAGATTAATACAAACAAACGCAAGATGTTGTATTTTTAGAGTTGTAGCCTACTGGGGGAAATGAAAGATTACCTCCCTGCAACTCTTTCTGCACCTGAATTCAGGACCAGTGCTGCAGTATAACACTTTCACTGCTGATGAAACTCTATGGACAGAAGCAGTGAAAATGAACAAGTTCTTGTAAATGTGTGTCTGCTACCACTAATTTAGCAGGTTGGTCAGAAAAACATTCTAGTGTTAAAAGACCACAGCTTTATGATGTACCGCAGTCCCATATATTAGCTCAAACTTGGTTAAATTCTAGAGAATAAAAAAATACTCTACTCCCATACATGCAGTTGATTGCGTTTGAGAGACTGCATGTCTATGAAGACTTTCAGACTAATTTACTGAAAGAAAGCAAATGTGATATTTGTCTCATTTTAGTGGTCAGGAAGTTCTATCTTAGCCGTCTTTAGTAGGGTCCATAAGCATCTGAAGGGATGTTTTCACTGGAGATAGTATGTGACCAGAATGCGACAGTGATTTCTTCTTTTAGCATTCCGTTGGTAGCATATGCAGAAGTCATTGTGCTACAAAGGAAATGAAAACTTTTATGATATGGGAGATTGGACTTAAAAGACTGCATTCTGTAAACAGATTTTATTTTGACTTCCCCATAGCATTGTTAGTTGTGGGTTTGCTATAGTACTTGCAATAAGTTAAAGCAATTTTCAGTGTCACTTCTTCAAAAACAAAGCCTGATTTGGTTTGTGTGGGCACTCAAACCTTCCCTGAGGTACTATATAGGTTAGAATAGATGTTAGAGAGGTTTCCCTTCAGTTTTCTACTTCAAATCCTGATGGCAACACAGAAATGTGTTTTGTGAAGCAGGTGGTGTATCGAACTCCACATTTCCTTCTTCTATCTTTTACTAACTATATAGGGTTTTTTTGGTCACTCTTATAAGTTGATTTAGGAAAAAGTATTTAAAAGTAAGCCATATCAATGCAGTGTATTGGCCACCAGTAGCTACTCAGGGTTTTGTTGAGTTAGTACCTCTGGAAGTAATGATTCTCATCTTCTGGTTGTTTAATATGAAGTGAAGGTAGGAAATGAGACGACTACACTATAGAAGAGTTTAAAAAAAAAAAATCAAATCTTCAGTGGTACACCTGTTACTTGTGTTTAAATAGGCAGTGCTGGCTTGTGTACATTAGACATAATGGGAATTGTGGTCTACGTGCAATTTTTGTACTGATTTAACTATTTCAGTTAGGGATATGATTTTTCTACCTAAATAGCTAAATTGGTTACCCCCACACCAGTATGGTTCTAGCTATATTGGCATAAAGGTGTGTCTTACTGGTATAGCCTATTCCCCTTCCGGGGCTGGAATATACAAAGTACTGTAAGCAACTTTATACTGATATAACTGCATCCACGCTAGGCAGTTGTATCACTTTTTTCCTACACAGACTTAATACTGTATAATTTAAGACTTTAAGTTTTTGAATGCTTTTAAAGATTGATGTCACTTCAACAAGTCATGCTTCCTGGAGGATTTTTGTTGACAATAACATAAATGAATGGTACTCTACATTTCCTAAACTATTTCAGAGCACTCTCTATTCTGTGAGTGCATTGCTGTGTATGTGAACATCTACCAAGAATGTTTTAGCAATGATATTTAGTTCCATATATGAGTGTCCTGCTTAAAAAGTTGAATGAAAACAGCTTACCTTGCCAAGTCCCATGTTCAGGGCTGTCTTTCCTCTACAATAATTTGACATACCTAACAATTATGGTCTTGGCAGGTAAGTAAAGGAGGATGTTATTTTTAACATTTGTTTCTAAATGTATTTGTTTCAGGCTAATATAAGACTTATCAATGCTGTGAGAACAGAAGAACTTAATTTTTTCTATTCTCCCCCTTCCCCTCACCTTTTTAAAGGACATTTTCAACTTGAAATCTAGTCAGTTCTCAGACAAGTAAACCAAGAGCAAATAATTAAAAGCAGTTTGATGATCCCGGGCCAATTGGCCAATTTTTGTGGGTTTAAGGTCACACTTTCTCTTTTGTAATCAGTACGCATCTCCCTTTTTGCTGTAAAAAGGCCCTTGTGAAAAGGGAAAACTGACAGTTTGACAATATATATGTGTATTTCTTTGTTTACCTTTTTAATATAAAGGGAAGCTGACTGGAGATATAACTTTTTTTTTCCTGATCTTTCAGCTTTATTAATATTGTTACTTGTAATGATACAGTAGACTTAAGAAAAAGCTGATAGAATTAATGACTTTTTGATCTGAGATGAACACTGTTTATAATGAAGAACTGGTAATAAATATTAGCCGCACTGTTTATAATGAACTGGTAATAGGAGGAGGTAATATAGTCACCCATTTGGATCATATGCTGGCATCTTAAATAAAAATTCACAATGAAACTCTAGTATCTGGTAATCCAATTATTTCATATCAAACTGTACATGACCACTGTGTAACGGCTTTTAACTATCATATATATTTTGATTGTCCCATGGGATAAATGTCTTGCTAAACATTGATGGTAAAAGAAAACAAATGGCTTATGTTCACTAATTAGTTTATAATTTGGTGTATAATGATCCTAATCCCTTTTCTCTCTTCCTCCTGTATTAAACAATTATTTTCTCTTATTCCTCTTTTTTATGAAGTAGGATATACAACTATCCCTTTTCATCTAAAAACTTCCTGCTCAGTCAGCATCTAAAATAAGGGCTCTATTCATCACAGTTCACTATATACATTGTATAACTTTTCATATAGATTTTCTTTTATAATTTTAAAAGGTTATAAAAAGCCTATTAAAATTATTGGGTCAGATACAACTTTAAAAAACAGACAGACAAAAAATATGGCAGATTCCTATGCTTTGTTAGGCCTTGTTTTTGCTTTTCTTTATTAGGAAGCTGACTAAAACTAGAAAGCTTCATTTATGTGAAATATAAGCTTCCATTTGGCTTGCTGCATCCTAGAATTGTCCATCCAGAAAAAATAAGACTTCTGCAGGCTGTCCATTTTTTCAGACAGTTATGCGTCAAGCACAGAATTTGAGTTTTCATAGAAAGAAAGAAGAGGTTTGGAGAAGGGGTGAAGGGCAAGTTATATTTATGTTCATTAAAGATGTTGAACTGATAGGCCTTTAGGTTAAAACCACTTAGTTTCAGTATAGTATGAGATGACAGGATGAGTTTTGTCCAGTACCCTGCATATCATGTCCTGGAACAGATGCCTCCTAGTGATATAGGTTATTTATATTCCAGCAGTGCCCACCTTGCAGTTTGTGCTGTGTATGCATACCTGTCAGTCTGAGAGGACAATAAGCAAATGAAGGGTAATTGAGAGGGATAAACTATACCGTCAAAATATATAACTATTTTTATGAATCGCTCACTGCCCTTCATCTAGCCCAGTGGTCACCAACCGGTAGGTCACAATTGACTGGTTGATCGTGGAGCTTCTGCCAGTAGGTCGCAGTCACTGGCAGTAAAAGTCCAGCAGTGCTGCAGGGCTAAGGCAGGCTTCTGGAAGTGGCCGGCATGTCCCTGCATGGGAGTGGGGCGGGGGCGGGGGAAGAGTGGGGGAGGAGAGGGAGTGCACTGCTCCTGCCCGTAGGCATCACTCCCGTTGGCCAGGAACGGGGAGCTGTGGCCAATAGGAGCTCTGGGGATTGCCTGCGGGAGGGGGTGTGTGGAGACCGCCCCCCAGACACACAGAGATGTGTGATCAACTTCCAGGAGTGGCATGAGGCCAGAGCAGGCAGGGAGCCTGCCTTAGCCCCGCTGTGCTGCTGCCTGGCGGGAGCCCGCACCTCAAACCTTGCCCCAGCCATGAGCCCCCTCCTGGAGTCAGCACCCCATACCACCGCCTGCACTCCCTGCCTCAGCCTTGAGCCTCCTCCCAGAGCCTGTACCCCAAGCCCTCTCGTGCACCCCAACCCTCTGCCCAATCCTGGAGTCCCCTCCTGCATCCAAACTGCCTCCTAGAGCTTGCACCCCAACCCCTGCCCCAGACTCAGCCCAGAGCCCCCTCCCACACTCAGAATCTCTTAGCCCTAGCCTGATGACAGTAAGTGAGAGTGGGGGACAATGAGTGGGGCCTTGGGAAAGGGGTGGGGTAGATCCTGGGTTGCACTTAAATTTAAAAAGTGATCTTGTGCGTAAAAAGGTTGGAAACCACTGGTTTAGCCAATGTCAGCTACTAACAAAAGTGGGTCTGGAGGAGAGGCTGGTGGCCTTTGGAGATCAGCTGAAATAGGGTGTCCCCAGTGTAATGGGAAGGTAGAGAGACTGGGTGAGAGAGGGTTGTGGCTGGTATTATTGGTAGAGATGGGTGGGATGAGGTGAGAGGAGACAAGTTAGTAACTAGGGAGGAATAGAACTGTGTAGCACTTCAAAGGCGAGGACAAAATCCCTCTCAGTTCCCATGGCCACTTAGTCTTTTGGCTTCTTTGATGAGGCGTAGCGCTTTGACAGGCAACCCTCTTGGACGCTTCAGTTAGTGCAGAATGCAACTGCTTATTTGCTGGTGCCTTTTCGTTATGTGTGTTCTTCATGCACTAGAAAAGCTTCCATTTTGTTTCTGGATGTTAGTGTGCCTTATAAAGAGGTCAGTGATTTAGGGTCTTTGTAGTGTGTTCCTCTTCTCTCCATGCTGTCTCTGTTGATAGTTGAGATCAACTAAGAGTATGTCTACACTGCCCACATTAGTGTTGCTGCGGCAGCACGGCCACACCAGCGCTGTGATGTGGGCAGTGTAGACACTCTGTTGCTGGGGTAGAGCTCTCCTGGCGATTAAAAAACAAAACAAAAAAAAACCAACCCCCTCCTTCCCGATCCTGAACGAGCAGTGGTAGCTTTTCAGTGCTAAAACTTTTGTTGTTTGGGGTAGGAGTGGGGGTTTTCCACGCCCCTGAACAACTAAAGTTTTAGCGCTGAAAGTGGCAGTATAGACACAGTGTGGGATGGTTGAATTAATAGACCTTGAACTGGAACATCCAGATATTGATGACATGTATTCTCAGTGGAAAGCTTTCTACTCTGGAAATTACTGTCATCCTCTCCTTCCCTATTGTGACAAAGTCAGAGTTTGGTGTTGGGATGTTTACAAGGGTATCTCAAGTTTAGGGGAGTTCAAAATTCAAGTTCAAATTGTTTTGGCTGGTGGTTTTTGTCTTAGTAAAGGCACCTAGACTTTGATCAACAGATTCATTATATAACTGGAATACAGACATTCAAGAAAGACACGAATTGGGAAGCTCACAGCTGTCCTTTAGGGAAATAGTCTTTGGCCACTAGTTTATTTCATATCGACTGCTGAGCAGCTGTTGAAAAGTAATGAAATTTGGTGTCTGCCAACCTAGGCTGGATTTAAATCTGTGATCTTGAGGTGAAAAATTCCACATCCCCCTAGCAGTCCCCTGAGCCATCCAGTTTTGCAGACAGTTGATGTCTTTTGTCTTCAGTAAATCCTGGACTGAACTTTTTAGTCCAGAGTTACATATTGTAAAGTAGGATGAATCTGTGCTCCGTGGTGATCTGGCTATTCCTATATTGAGGCTAAGTCTAAAAATTAAATTTTATTTCTGAAACACATGTTTTATTGTGATCAGTTCAGAAAGAAAAGCTTTGAAAAAAAAGCTGAGCAGCTTTCACTGGAATCTAGGCTTCAGAGCCCTTCCCTGTGATTTAAGTAGTCACTTGCCATTTTTATGTCTATCTCAGTTGTCCCCCTCCCGCATCTTGGATAATTATCACCATCTTGAATTTTTCAGTACCACAGGCAAAATTTTCTGTATCCATTTTGAAATTGCTAATTATCTTCCAGTTACTAATCTATGTTACTTAGCAAAATAAAACTGCAAGGTGAAGAAAACCTCTTTTGAGGTAGGAGGGCAGGTGGATGGGTATGCAGGAGGTGAAAATGGAAATGAGATTCTCTGAAAGCTTTTAGGTTGCAGTGAGATTCCACTCCCTCAATCCTGACCTGAAACAAAATAGTGTAAGAAAGCATTTTTGCATACCTTAAGCATGTGAATAATTGAACTTGAATTTTGCAGAAGTAAAAATCGCTTGCTGTTTTCTATAGCACTAATCTAAATTAAACAAGAAAGGTTATTTAGACAAAGGCCATGTCTACACTACCCACCTTATTGGTGGGTAGTGATCTATCGGGGATCGATTTATCCCTCCTTATCTAGAGGCAATAAATCGATTCCCGAATCGACGCCCGTACTCCACCTCTGCAGAAGGAGTAAGCAGAGTGGACGGGGGAGCCATGGTGGTTGACTTACCTGGCTGTCCTCACGGCGGCAAGTCGAACTAAGATACTTCGACTTCAGCTATGCATTTTAGATCGATTTCACACCACCCACCCCCCCCCCCCCCATGTAGACCAGCCCAAACACCCTCTTCAGAGAGCCAAAGAGTTTTATTGCAGAGGGCAGATGAGAGCATGTGGAGGCCACAAATAGTGACATAGTTTTAAGACAATTTCTAGCTTACATATGGATAAGTAGGCTACATTGCCCCAGTTAAAAAGCAATTTTTCAGTTCCTCAGTGTAGAGTTTTTGATCCTTTTCGCTACTTGGAATACATTACAAAATGAGAACAACGTATTAATAGCAAAAATAACCAAATGGTAGGTATTCATTCAAATTGGAGAGAAGGAAGAACAAAGTTTAAAACCACAGATCTTCTTGATTTGAAAATGTTTTTATTGACTCCATATCCAGGATGGCAGATGGTACATTTTGCCTAATTGCTGTTTTCATATGGAACGTTATTATAAACATGAAGCAGCATTTTCAGCTTTAATATAAACTCTCCTTTAAGAGTTTTCCTGAATATGGTATTGATGATCAAAACTGAGCACAGTTCAGTCATCTGTGGTGGGAAATCCAGGACCTAATTCTCCACTGGTTGCACCTTGCATGCTAAGTGGATATAAAAATGCTGTCAAATCAGAATGGTAGCATTGTACACCCACTTTACAGAGATAGAAATAAGTGTTCTCACACACAGCAGTGCGTAATTGAGCCCTGACTAGACTCTCCATTTGCTGTTTGTTAATCTCCTTTAATGATAGATGCAGAGCTGTTGCTTGCTTTAGGACTAAGAGAGGCAACTAATTTGATGTCCATCCTAGTAGTGTAGTTTCAGCAGAGAAAAGGAGGTAGTTGAGAGGGTTTCAGCTGGAGAAAAATGGGTGGTTTTCTGGGGTTTGACTGTCATGCTGCCTTGAGTGACTCATGACAGTTGGAAATCCATTCCCAGAGAGTAGTTATCAGTGAGTTCACAGGCTGGACGGGCATAATGAATGGGGTCCCACAAGGATTGTTCCTGGGTCCGGTTCTTTTCAGTATCTTCACCGTGATTTAGATAATGTCAGAGAGCGCACACACAGTTTGCAGATGATACCAAGCTGGGAGGAGTTGGCAGTGCTTTGGAGGGAGGATAGGATTAAAATACAAAATGATCTGGGCAAACTGGAGAAATGGTCTGAAGTAAATTGGATGAAATTCAGTAAGGACAAATGCAAAGTAGTTCTTCCTAAGTGGAGTACTCAATTGCACAAATACAAAATGCGAAGTGACTGCCTATGAAGGAGAACTGCAGAAACTGACCTGGGGGTCATAGTGGATCACAAGCTAAATGTAAGTCAACAGTGTAACAATCTGGCAAAAAAAGCAAACGTTGTTCTGGGATGTATTACCAGGAGTGTTGTAAGCATGACATGAAAAGTAATTCTTCCACTCTACTCCATGATAAGGCTTCAGTTGGAATATTGTGTCCAGTTCTGGGTGCCACATTCCAGGAAAGAGGTAGGTAAACAGAGAGAGCCCAGAGAAGAGTAACAGAAATGATTAAATGTATAGAAAACATGATGTGTGAGGGAAGATTGGAAAAAAAAATGGGTTGTTTGAGTCTAGAGAAGACAAGACTGAGAGGGGACATACATTTTAAAGTACATAAAAGATTGCTACAAGGAGGAAGGAGAAAAATGTTTTTTCTTAACCTCTGACAAGAAGCAATGGGTTTAAGCAAGGGTGGTTTAGTTTGGACATTAGGAAAAACTTCCTAACTGTCAGGGTGCTGAAGTACTGGAATAAATTGCATAAGGGGAGGTAGTGGAATCTCTGTCATTGGAGGTTTTAAAGAGCAGGTTAGACAAACACCTGTCAGGGATGGTCTAGATCAGCAGTTCTTAAACTGTGGATCGGAACCCCAGTTTAATGCGGTTGCAATGGCCAGCATTAGACTACCTCGGATCTGGTGCTGAAGCCTGAGTGCTTTAGCCTGGGGCTCAAGCTCTGCCCCCACCCAAGGTCATGCAGTAATTTTTGTTGTCAGAAGGGGTTCGTGGTGAACCAAGTTTGAGAACCCCTGGAAGATGGTACTTAGTCCTGCCATGAGTGCAGGGGTCTGGACTAGTAGACTTCTTGAGGTCCCTTGCAGTCCTATGATTTTATAATCGAGAGTGCCAACCTTCGGGCAGACTGTCAAAAGCAGGGCAGACGCCCCAAACTGGTGCTATGTTCTCTAATTAGATTTCACCAATCCCGTAATAAATGTGAACTCCTAGACCACAGTAACAGTTTCACTATGGAGTCTCAGTCTGCAGATCCCAAGGAGCCATAGTCTCTCTTGCCACCCAGACAAGATAGACTTGGTGATAAATGGTCCCTTGCACCAAAAATCACAAAATATTCAGGGTGCATCCACTCCCAAGAGACCAGTCACTTACCCAAGATCAATTTGTACCTTCGATCTCACACCAAAGACAATGGTTGTAGCTAATCCTGTAATTAATTATAGATTTTGTAATTGGGGAGGGGAGTAAAAGTAGGCAACATATATGCACAAATGAGTTCAGTCTATGGTTTGAAAAGGTTACAGAGATTTAGTGATCTGTCAATACTGAATGTCTTTTCGTGGCTTAACCGGGAATCTTCCCTGGAGATCGCGGCTTTTTGTTTCTTAGCTCCCTCCTGTGAGATACTCCAAACAGCAAAGAGATGTAAAAGTTTTCATGTTAGTTGTTTTTATTTCCCTCTTCCAGCATTCAGCCTAATGAGATGAGGCCTTTTGCATGTACTTGCCCATGGGCGTATGGGTCTGTCAAAGCTTTTGTCCTATAATGGCCCATTTAATTTTTGATAGTTCTCTTGGATGTGCAAGGGGAGTTCACAAGTTCAGAGCAGGCATTTTTACAATTATAAAACAAGCTTATATTTTTCCTTCTATGGAACACAGACATTACAAGTGAGATTGATGCATGCAGCAATTCACAAGCATTTCATAGAGTCTAAACACTAAATACATTCTTATAAGACAGATGGCTTTTTTGAACTTAACCAAACCAGGTCACCTGTATGTTAGTTTTCAGCTTGGAGTTTGTCAGTTCTTAACTAAGCCTATGGCCTTGGCCAGAGCTAGCATTTAGCTTACCAGTGTCACAATAACACTCTCTTGGTTGGGTATGGCTACACTTGGAATTTCAAAGCGATGCTGCGGCAGCGCTTTGAAGTGTGAATGTGGTTGGAGCGGCAGCGCTGGGAGTGCCACCCCTGAGCGCGAAAGTTGCAGTGCTGTAAAGTGCCAGTGTAGCCATACCCTCAATTATGTTTAAATCTGCTTTGGGGCTTGAAGTGCCCATACCCATTCCTGATCTGTGGCAGCCCTTGCTGCTACTTCCCATGGCCCACACTGGAATAGCCCCATCCAAGACTAACCTGTGCTTGTGCTTCCTAGAGTGACAGATGAACATAGGAATGGCCACACTGGTTCAGACTAATGGTCCGTCTAGCCCAGTATCTTGTCTTCTGATGGTGGCCAGATGCTGACTGCAAATACTGTTTTGTGTTCTGGGATTTGGTCAGAGCGGTGGTGATGACATACTGTGGCCTAGTAGTGTAGACAGAACTGACTTCTAAACTTATCAGAAACTGGAGCAGGCCCTTGGGTCTTCTATCTCTCTCATGAAGATACTCCCTTCACCCACAGTCAATTGTGTGGATGATTTTTGTGGAAAGACTGCTTCTCGTTGTTCTACCTCAGAAGATTTCTGCCTTAGGCCATGGCTACACCGGCGCTTTACAGCGCTGCAACTTTCGTGCTCAGGGGTGTGAAAAAAGGATACAGCGCTGTAAAGCCTCAGTGTAAACAGTGCCGCAGCGCTGGGAGCGCGGCTCCCAGCGCTGCAAGCTACACCCGTAGAGGATGTGGAGTACGTGCAGCGCTGAGAGAGCTCTCTCCCAGCTCTGGCGCTGCGACCACTCTTGCACTTCAAAGCGCTACCGCGGCAGCACTTTGAAGTTGCAACTGTAGCCATACCCTTAGGCAGTGTTCTATGTATCGGCCTATGATATCCTTAATGCTGGTCAGTGAGAGTATCTAATCCTGCCAGATATCAGGACACACTGAGAAAACCCATAAGAAAAGATAGCCCAGATTTATGAAAAGTATGTGCTGAAATATTTTTAGCATGATCTAATTTTATCTTTAGGCTGTTTAAATGTTTTCCTTCACAGCCCTCTTCTCCCTCCCCGCCCTCTGCATCTTGATACTGTTTGTAATTACAGTTTAGAAATGTGAAAGATTGACGTCTGTTTTTATTTAAAAAAAAATGCGAAGGAAGTTGGTGAATAATCACTTTTCAGTGGCACATTTGCTGTATAGCTTATAAAAACTCTTTTGGCACTCTTCTACAAAAATAAAGTAAATATTGTTTATAAAAACAGACTGCAGTGATGATTCCGTTGCCCAAAGAATTCCTGGTCAGAAGTCAGGCTAGGAATATACTTTTTTTGTTAGAAATTTAACTAATCAGAACAGGTGCCACCAGGAAGCCATACAAAGTCCAAAATAACCCTTATCTGAAAAGGAATGGAAGTATATATCACCTGTCAAAATGATCTGTACAAATGGAGAAAGAAAGTTTGGGGAAAAAAATCTAATGATGGAAAATGTTACGGATTAACTGTTCTGTTCATTAAAATATAGTGTGCAAGAAAGTTTAAAGGTACTATTAAGTATCTTTTCTTAATGTCCTATAATACTGTGAAAAAACATTTCCCCCCATTATGTCCTTTAACATTTAGTGAATGTTCTTTTCTTTTATCATTTTTTTTAAATGGGGTCTGAGTTATCATAGCTGTTACTGTCCAAGTCAAATTCAAAGGATTCTTTTATGGTAGAGCAACTTTATTTTGTGCACCTGCATTATTGATGATGTCCACACATTCGCAGGGTAGCCTTGGTTTTGTAGGTCTTACCATCGCATCACATTTTAAATATTTATCTAATAGAGTCTTTTCTTGCGTTAAAATTTGGAATATCAAGATGTAATAACATTTTGTGTATAAAACTGACACTATCTCTTTTACACAGGTGGTGAGATTAATATGTTGGCATTTTTCATCCTTTTCTCATTCACCCTTCATTTACTTCGTTGAACAATTCCAAATATGTTGTTTTTTTTAACAATCCAATTTGTCTACTAGGAACATTGTTTTGTTTGCTAGATCAGCATTAAAGGGAAAAGTGCTATTTGCAGAAAATAATGAAAAGAGTAAGGAATCAACTCTTAAGAATTTTCTCTCTTTTTGTGTATTTTTAACTATATAAAAATGAAAAACAAATTGATAATTTGTCCCTTTTTTATGGAACAGAGAACATAGCAAGCAGTGAGCCAATTTACTGTCATCACTGTTTCATTTTGTGATGTACATGAATAATACATTTCAGGGCATTTTTGTTTTGCAGCCGATGTGGCACTAAAGGATTTTTATTATTTAAACGTTCTTAGATTTGTCTCTGGCATGTGATAAAACACTGCATTTCAGCCGTAATTTGATCAGATTACCTGTGCAGGTATTGTTAAGTGGTCCTGTATTGTACTAAAAGACTGTTAACCGTGATCTCTGTTCACCACCTAAATTCTTTTCAGTGTGGCACTTCCATATGACTGAGTTGATACAAAAAAGTGGACTGACCTTGTGAAATTAGTAAGGTTTTGACATACCAGAATTAAATTGAGACAATTGTTTGTTAAATAATATTTGGTCATAAAATAATAAAAATAACCAATTTTTACCAATTTTCTAGCATATCTGTAATTCATTTGACTTGTCTCGATATGATGTAGTGTTATACGCTGAAGAGGAATCTTAAATATTGCAGGTATACATTATTAGTGAGAAACACACACTTTTTGAGACTATGCACTGAAACCTGTGATAAAAGGAGATTATGATTAAGGGTGGCAGATATTTTTATCCAGCTCAACTAAACTTAATAGGGCAGCTTCTGTGCAGGTGAGATTTCAATGGGCTCATGTTCCATTTTCCCACTATAGGGATATTGTTTAGAAAGGGCTCTTGAGCAAGTATAGAGTTGTCTTGGAACTATCCAGATGAAATGTAATTTCAGTTTAGTGTCTAGTGTGCATCCTCTTTTGGGTGACTTTTGGGTGTGTGCCCTCTGAGGGATGGACTCTGACCTAGCTGGTCTCTTTCATCTCGATGATCCTATAAGAGCTTTGTAACTGTACTGGTGCAGAAAAATCTCTCCCTATAACAAGCAATCAGGACTGTTACACAGTTTACTAGAATTGAGGAGATAATTCACAAGACTCTTCTCTCCCTTCTCCTAGGATAAAATAACAAAACTACATGGTTTTGAGGTTTTAGGTAAAAATTAATAATTATCATAAGAGTTTGTCTTCAGAATTGCCCCTCTCATTCTGTAATCCTAGTATGCCTCTACTAAACAGATAAAACTGGCTTCAGATACTTTCTTCTGGAGCTTTGGTACTAAACAGATTACGTGCAAAATCAAACCCACAACCTTATCTTGTTTATCATGCTGGTCTTAGATTTGCATCGAAATGCAAGATTATATCATATAGGAGGGAAAACAGCAGCCAGAGTAATAGTTTGTGAAAGTCACATGATCCCTAGACAACTGGCATTGATCCTTTGGTTGGTTCCAGGCCTACAAGGCACGGGGCACCGTTCATTCTCATGAGTTTGAATAGAAGTTAAGAATGCCCAGCATTTGGGAAGTATTGTGCAGTTTGCAGGATTGGGCCCTGAGTTGCTGCCTGATGAAGGAAAGAGTCAACACAATTGATTAGAAGTGGGTGAAGTAAGCTCATGTGAATGTCTTGAGTCTCTACAAGCCTGGCTAATTATATCTGGGCTCCGGTTTTCATCTGTTTCTAAATATCCACAGACTAAACTTGTGCAGAAATCATATTTGGGTAAACAAATGAGCAATTTGTGTATAGCTCTGATAGCTGAGCCCTATGGCTTCTGTATTTGGGTAGGGAAAATTTTGCTGTTGGAAATTTTAGACTCAAAAAGAAATTGAGAAACCTTTTAAATAAGTTTACTATGTTCCTGGTTTTGTTTTGTTTTGGTTTTTTTGGTACCAGACATCAGTGGTATCTTATCTTCTACCAGTGTCTCTTCTTTGTCCAATAAAAGAATTATTGCTTGTAGTCTCCACATATAAAATGTTCAACACATTTAAGGAGGTTAACTTACATTATACTGTTAGGAACCTGATTTCAAGCTCTAGAAGTTATTTTGCTTAAAACAGGACATTTCTTATCTCTACTGAATTGTTTCCAAAATGACTAAACTAGAAAAATCTGTGTATTATTATTACCAATTAAGAAGAATGAATGCATCTCAGACATGCGTGTATTCATTTCTGTTGTTTCTGGACTATTTTGCAATGGAGTAGGTTAGTAAACAAAACATTCAATTTATCCATCTCAGAGTTGGTTCCTAGTCAGAATATCAATGGCAGAATAGTATAAAAATGTAAGATTAATAACAAACCCTGTTTTACTTAAGCATCTAAGATTTGTTTTAAAGTAACATTATCACCAAACCAAATTTGCTTTCACATTAGTGGGATCTGTAGATGTGTACCTGAGGGCAGAATTTAGGCTATTTGTGTATTCAGTTTTGACACAGTGTATGATTAGAAGCAAGTTGAAGCAAACCCTCAAAGGGTATAATACATGAATACACTTAAAATGATATGTTATTGAATAGGTGGGGGTTGATGAAATATCCAGAAGTTATTTAGTTTTGTGTTCAATTTTTAAAGTAGATACAAAAGGTTAAATGTGAGATGATACATTTTTTTACGTAACATTTATACAATCATTCTACTTTTTTGCTTTTTGAGTCCAGATTTGCCATGCACTGAGTCTTTTAGGCAAACTATCTTTCATGAGATCTAGTACCTAGTTTTGAAGGAAAAAAAGCCAACAATTCTTCCAAACTCACCAGTTTTAATTTAGCCAAAGTAGTGGGTGGATCTTTGCTAAAGTGATTGCTGAATGTAGGGATGCATAAGTTGAATCTGCCCAATAGAAAAGCATAGTTTATGCCTGGAGAGTTTAGGTTTAGATACCCATTTAATAAATGGTTCAACTAGTTTTGAATCCATAGAATGTACAAGCCTTGATTATGGCAATGGAAGTACATTGGGAGTCTCTTATCATACTTTACTAAGGATGAAATCCTGCCAAAAATAGACATTGCAGTTTAAATGTAGTCAGTTGCTTTTGGACTCTGTTCATAGAAAGGAGGTCCTGCTATCTTTTCTTAGCTAATCCCCCTTTATATTCATACAGGTGCACAGCACTGAGCACTTTTTTCCTTTGTGGAAATCTAAAAAAGAATATAAAGATAACTCCTAGTTACACATTCTTCAGTGTTCTTAACTTAAACATATCTGTGAGCTCTTAAAATACTGTCAGCCACTACATTGTTGCACTCATCTCTGGTGCAGCCGCATATTGGTAATACAGAAGACAATGCTGTTGCATTTTAGCTTTTAATTGCATCCATTCTCCCCATTTACCAGTTGTTTATTTTACCAAAATGTTAATATGAGGGGGGAAAACTATTTTTAACAATTAAATATTGTGCTTACTACTTTCATCTATTAAAAATTGTCACTGGAAACTGCAGGACATGTATATAGTTGATACATTGCCCTAATTCTATTACAAATAATACAGAATAATAAAGCAGAAGGGAGTGCTGTCTAATTGTTAGAGCAAGGACTCTGGACTCCTGTTTTTTTTCCCTAGCTGTGGCACTCACTATTTGAGCTTGCACAATCACAGGTAAATCTGTCTATAAATTATCCCTCTGTAAACCTAACTATTATTATAAGGCTTAATTGTTTGTAAAGCACATCTAGGACCTCATATACGGAGTGATAAAAGTATTTTTTATTAACACATACACCTCTTCCCCGTTATAACGCCACCCGATATAACATGAATTCAGATGTAATGCAGTAAAGCAGCCCGCTGAGGGGGCGGGGCTGCGTGCTCCGGTGGATCAAATCAGGTTCGATATAACGCGGTTTCACCTATAACGCGATGAGATTTTTTTGGCTCCTGAGGATAGTGTTATATCGGGGTAGGGGTGTATTGTTTTAATAAAGTACTCTTTGATACAGTGGTATAACAAATGTGATGTGATCATTGCTGTGGTAACCAAATAGTAGGAGAAACGGGCAGAATTTACACAATTCAGTCCTAGGACTGTAATAACTTCACAATTTTCACATTTGCTTTCCTGCTTAATGAATAAATATCTTCCAAGCAGGAACTAGCAGCACCTCTTTATTGGCTGAATTCTTCAATTTTTTAGAATGGTGTATACCCTATAGTCTGTGTGATGCATGTTGTGTGCAGCGTAAAACAGATTTTCCATAAGGAAATAACGTGGGGAACTATATTCTAAACTGTTTTCTGTCTAAATGAGAGAGTTGCCTTTCACCAGCCTTAAATAATATGTTCTGTTTTAAAGCAGGATAATGGCAGGTTAGAATTACTTTATTTGATTTGCAATTCGGTTTGCATATCTCTCTTTCCTCTGTAATTCGCAATATAGGCAAATAAGCCAAGATTCAAAGCAAAAAGTAAGCAACATCCTGTTCATGTGTTTCCTTTTTCTGTTAATCTTCTTAATGAATGCCCTATGAGGAATGGGTTCTAATCACTTACAGAGCACAGTAATGTAAAAGGACAGTGCTCAAGTGGGAGGTGTTCAGCAATAGGGTTCACTAGGATACCAGCTGGTAAACAGCTGGCCTTCAGTAGGCTCATAAATGTGGCCATTAGCCATCTAGTTATATGCTTGTAACAGCCCAGCAAGGTTTGCCTGAAAAAAGGTGCCTTGTTAAAAGTGTGATCTTGCAAAGAGAGGGCTCAGTAGGTTTTCCTTACTCATTAAGGCAGGTGACTGATTTTCCCATTCTTGATAAAGGGAATTGGCAGTGGCTGTCTCTCTCTGGGGGGTGGGCATAGGGGAGAAGATTTCAGGTGATTGCTGAGCGGCCACTCCTGGTCAAATAGATTGAGCTAATCTTTAATCAAGACGAACTCCAGCAAAGGAGTGCGTTTGGATTTAGCGTGGTTTTTAAAGCTGGCTGGTAAAGGTATCTGCATTGAGTGCCCCTCTGAAAGATTTATACATGTTAGGGTTTTTTGTACTTGTCCTCTGTATTGTGTGAATATAGCATGAATAAGCAAAACTCTCACATTGTCAACATATGAAGCAACTCTTGCTTCTCTTTTTATGTTAACTGTGTGCAGGCACATGATTACTCTGATGTTTAAAAAGGCAATAAAGTTAAAATTGGGGATTTCTATAGCTGTAATGCATTATTGGAGGGGAGACTGAAAGAGGTTTGCTGTAATTAGATTTGCTGGAATTAATTACGGGCTCAGTCTAGCTACAGGAGAGTGAGTGGGAGGGAAGGTGATCAAAAATATTAGGAAAGGAGGGGAAATGTACACAAAACTTAGAAGAGAGAAAATGAAAACTGGCATCTGTCAAGATATGGTGGAAGGTATTCATGTGCCAATCCATGGAACACAGGTATGTATAGCAGTTTGAGCAATGCTTTTGGATGCATTGTGGCTACACAAGTGTAAACTCAGTATCAGTTTATACTCTATTATAAACGTATGTGTCATCTGTTCTTTATATTTCTCCTTTTCCAGGAGATCTTCAGGCTAGTGCTTGACTTTGTCGTTGACAAGAAATAGTATCTCCCCTAAATATTACCCTGTACAAATAAGCAGTGTTTTTAAGAGCCTTGTATGGTGCCATTAGTTGACAACCGTGATGAAAGTGTGCTATGTAATTATGCAATCCCTGTAAAATCCATGCATGATCTTCCAACAGAATTATGCAGATATCTGTGAACTGACTCATTAAACATGAAGAAATAGTAATTTGACCCTTTCTGTCTTAATTGCATTTCTTCTCTTCTTTGTTCTTTCATTCTTCAAAGAACATGTCCTCTTCTATTTTATCTTGTGCTTTTATGTCTGGAAACACATGACCTTTTCAGTTTTTAAAGCTCAGCTGAGATGGGAATCTTGTGTGGGAGCAAATGTACAGGTATTGCTTATTGTATTGGTTCTTCCGCACTTAGCGTGGGCTATTAGCAGAAGTACTGTAGCTCTTGGCTTTTCAGTTTGCTTTGTAGCAGATGGTCTTTCTATTGTTCCACTAGGCTCCTGGGAGTCTGGCCTGCTGTAGTGGGTGTGTACTGTAGCAAAAATAATGAAAAATAACAGAACTTCATTTATTTAACAGATGCAATTTAATTTGGTAAACTGTACTGATTTAGCTGAAAAACTACCTTTCTGATTTTTTTTCAATATGTTTAATGAAGATTGACACATTTAAGGCTTCAAAATGCACCCGCAATCTGGTATGCACTGAAGTATCAGGGCTAAATCTTAATTCAAACGGATTAATTGTCATGCCCACTCTTTGTTGGGCATAATCGTAGCATATGTACTGGAGATTCATTTGAGATTATGAACTGGCCAGACAAGTGTTTTAAGAGGCATTCCTGCTGTTCCCACATCAGCCAGCTGGGCTTTGAGCTAAACTTCCCATGAAGACAGCAGCATGTGTACACAATGTGTATATTGTACTGGCGCCCACTCTCACTCCTTAAGATGTGTCAGCATTTCCAGAATAACTCTCTGTTTTAAGAGCCTTGTTTTTAGTTACAAAAATTGGCTCTGGGTTGATGCTTGATGTACAGTCACAGCCATCCTATCTTTGGTTGTAAATCTTGTTAGATTATGTAGAGACTAGACCCAATCTAATCTAGTTTATTTGATTGAGACACCCCAAACAAGGGGGCAGAACTGGTGATTCAGTAGATGACCCTCTTCCTGCAGTTTAGTACTGAATCAGCACACCTGCATCTATGTGAAGGAAATTTGTGAAAGATGCCATCTTCTCAAAGAGCTCTAAAAGACTTTTAGCAGAGGAGGCGGCATTACCCTTGGTGTTCTGTCCAAATTCCAATTGGGAATTGCATTGTGCCTTCCTAAAATTCCTCAGTAGATTCAGATGGATTCAGTGTTTGTCACTTTCTGACCTAAACTTTCTCTGGTATGTATTAATTAAATTCTGTCATCTTTCATTCACTGCTCCCACTCTCCCTTAGTAGCTATATTTCTGTGGTGACTGTGCAAAGGGGATGCCTGTCTAGTGTGCAATTGGGTTGTCAAGTGTTTTGGACGAGTGTCTCGGGATGAAAGGAATTGCATAAATTCCAGTAGCTACATTTCATCAAATCTTCAGCTTTTGAATATGCTGAGGTAAGATATAAGTGAGTCCTCAAATTAAATATTTCTTTGGTTAATACTGAACTCATGCCAATGACTGGCATGCCTAATTAATAAGATTTTTATTTGTTCTAGAGGAGTGTATTGATTCTCTAACAATTGTATATTGTATCTGAGTCTCAGGAACTTCAAACTATATAAAATTACACTGAGGATTCCACTACTGCTGATTTACTAACATGAAGGACACCTTTTATATTTATCATATCAGTAGTTCATTAATTGACATCTCTTGCGCATCAAATTAATCATTATAAACTCACTGAATAATGAGAATTTGTTTTTTAAAAAAATCATTAATATCCTAAAAAGCCTTAGCATTCTTTTGATACATTGCGGAGATCTTTCTATATGAGATATAACCCAGCAGAATGGATATGGAGACTATCTTGATGGAATTAATACAGTCAGCAGGGCAATTTAATTATGGCAATTTAGTTGAGTCTGTAATCTGTGGGTGACTTAAATGAGAAAGGATTAAGGCTGGTTTTTTGCTGTGACTTACTCAACCAACCTTCCAGCATTTAATTGTAGATCATTTTTTAAAATACCATAATGTGGTTTATAATGGTCTATCTGTTCTTACTTATATGAAGTCTTACATCTGGGAATTGCATCTGTCTGCTTATACTTGCTCAACAGTGTTTTGTTTTAAACTAGTATGGTTTTAGCACTGTTTGAAGTGGTCTTTAGGTGGGTAGGGATTTCAGCAACAGAAGGCAGACTAGACAAACATATGATATAATAAGTAGATCAAGGCTCTTCCAGTTTTTAAAATCTTTTTAGTTCAGAGTTGACGCTGCTGGAAGCAGCTCCTCTGTAAATCTCTGATAGGAAAGGCTGGCTTAGCAGAATGCAGCATCTGCAGGTAAGATCCATTCTGCCATACAATCAGTATGTTCACATTACCAAGTATCTTGTTGGGTGCTCCCATGTTGCAGTATTGTTGCGTATGGAATGAGTTTTTTCTGGACAAATGTTGCATAGGTTGCTTAAACCCTTGAATGGAGCTGAACATGATTTTAAACCCTGGAACAAAATAGGGGAGCCTCTTTGACTGTAACTTTAATAGAGGAAAAGGTGATCTTGGATAACTGGGTCTGAGACCACTTAGGTTTTTAATGACTATAACCTATTCTCTGAACTGCACAGGGAAGTGATTGGGTAGCTAATTCAAGTCACAGTAAATCGATATTCTGTGCTCACAAACAGATTGCCCTCTGAGGTAAGTGAATCACTGTATTCTGCACTAGTGAAAGGTTGAGTCCCTTTCAGAGAGAGCCCTAAGGAGAACATATGGCAGTAATGTAGTCTGATAGTCACAAAGGCACAAGATTTTGTGTAAAGCTCTGTGTGGTAGATTCAACCTTAACTATAGATGGGAAAAGGCACTATGTGCCTCCGCTAATACTTAGGATCACAGGATTAGCACGACACATTTAGACAGTCTGTATCCTGGTTTCCTCATCTGCAAATTGTGATAATACTTAGTTATCGTGAGGCTTAATTCATTCATGTTTGTAAATGCTTTGAGATCCTTTTAACAGAAGACTGGTATAGAAATGACTATATTGGAATAGCGCTATATAGTTAATTCTTATCTCAGATGCATAGTGGTCATATTTGTGTACATTGTCCCAAAGCATCCACTACAAAAACATCACCAATTGACAGCGATCTCAAACAACATTAAGACTTTGCCATCCTGTTGTTAAAAGATATAAAGATAATGATGGATTGCTGCTGGAATACTGCTGAATCACACCAGTGCCAAATACAGAGATAAAGTAACTCCTTCTTCTACTGAAGATTCTTATGGTTATATATCCCAGGATCTCATTAACCCTTGTGGCCACAGTGCTTCACTGTGAGCTCATGTTTAGCAGACAATCCACCACGACCCCCAAATCTTTTCAGTCTCAGCTTCCCAGGATAGAGTTCCCCACCCTGTGAGTATGGCCTACATTCTGTTTTAGATGTATACTTTTAGCTGTATTAAAACACAGTTTGCTTGTGCTCAATTACCAAGTGATCCAGATGTTCTGAATCTGACTTGTCCTCCTTATTTGCTACTCCTGCAATTTTTATATCATATATGCAAACTTTGTCCGTGATGATTTTATGTTCTCTCCCAGGTCATTGATAAAAATGTTAAATATCTTAGGGCCAAGAAGAGATCCCTGTAGGACCCCACGAGAAATGTACCCTCTTGATTCTGATGCTTAGGTGCTTTCTTACACTTCTGAGTTAGAGGTGAGCATAGTGTTACCAACTCTTGGGACATTATGTGTACAAATCCATAAGTGAACTGCAAGATTGTAGCTACTTGGCACAGCTTGAAATGTACACTCCCTCTACATTTTCAAGCCAGGGAGAGAAAAGCAGTGTATTTGTTTAAAAAATAAAAATAAAAAATCTTCTTTCTCCAAATATAAGAAACATATTGCTACAGTTGTTAGCATTTTGACTTATTCTTAAGTTGCTATTTAATTTTTCTACAAAGTGGGCATGGTGGCAGATGAGAGTTGTCAATAAATCTAGTTTTTGGGGTTGTCTGATTTAAAAACAAAAATGGTAGAACTAGTTCTAGCATCATTAGAGTCATGTATAGCAAGAGTTCTCTGTACCCATTCCCCACGTCATGGAAAACCTCTTGGAACCATATGTTTCAGATCAGAGGATCCTTTACAAGTTAATTTAAAAGAACAAAAATCTTCATTTTTGGCAGACTGTTTTAAAGATTTTAGTTTTTAAGATAGCCTAGGTCTTGCAACTCTTAATCTACAGCATGGGAACGCAAGTGTCCTGTAAATCAGTGAGAACAAAATTCCTTTCCTCCTACTGTTACTGCATCAGGAGGAGGATGAAGCAGAAATTGTTAGGACCCCTATTTTCAAAGGAAACTAAAGCTTCTAGACCCGGTCAGCTGTCCCATAATTGATGCCTGGAGGATACAAGAAATTTTTTTTTTTTTTTGAATATCAGGGTTGGAAGGGATCTCAGGAAGTCATCTAGTCCAACTCCCTACTCAAAGCAGGACTAATCCCCAGATGGATTTTTGCCCTAGATCCCTAAATGGCCCCCTCAAGGATTGAGCTCACAACCCTGGGTTTAACAGCCAATGCTCAAACCACTGAGCTATCCCTTTGAAACTGGTTGGTTGTTCCATTGTGGGCATCTGTGCACAAGTCTGCTGTGTACCCGCTAATTGGTCTGATTTAATTGGAATTTCCCCAACAATCTCTAGTTAGGATTGTTGACTGGTGTCTTTCTCTGTCTTTCCATGTGTGCCTCACTATAGAGCTGGCTTGAGGGAGGACTTAGCCAGAAAAGTTGTGTGATGTCTTGGGGAATAGGTCACAACTGGATTGATGCTATCAGCCCACTCATCCTCTGGATTGTTGGAATCTCTGAAGCTGGGGGTGAGAGACAAAACCTAGTGGTGAGAGGGTGGAGAAGGAGAAAGAAATGTAAATGGGAAGACCTTGTTAAGAACTGTAACTAGTGCTGGTTGCTAGATTTTTTTTTTTTTTTTGCCCATATTTTTGCAGCTAATGCACAGTGATAAATTTAGTCAAATAACCTGTAGATCTTTATTCCATTTCAGAATATTTAGTAAATAGTGACTCGACATTTAAATTTAGCTTTTATTAAATTTTATCAAGATTCATGGGTACATACTGTCTACAATATTACCTCATGTTTACTTTTTAATTTAATCTGCTGCAAAAACTGATTTGAAATATATAATTTTTATTAGACTGCTTTCTCACCATATTAAGTATAGTAAATTAATTAATATCTAATAACCTTGAACTTGTGCAAACAGTTAAATTGTTTAATTCTTCAGTATATTTGATATCTTGGGTGAGGGACCGTCCATTAATAACATACAAGATGGAATACTGGCCTTACTGAGGTAAATGGAACTGTAAATTTGCCCATAATTAACTTTTTTGTAGCACTTTTCATCCTTAAATTTCAAAGCATTTCACAATGGAGGATAAAGTATTCTTTTCCTTATTTGAAAAATGGGTAAACTGAAGCAGAGAGATTAAGTGACTTGTCCAAGGTCACACGCAGGTCAGTGGTACAGCCAGGAACAGTATGCAGGTCTTCAGGTTCCTAGTCTACCATCCTACTAATGGACCATGCTGAGAATTTTTTTTTTGACTACAAAGGTTTAGGACATGAAAGGACAGGATGAGTTAGGAGTTACCTGCTTTTAACTAGGAATACTGCACTGGACAAACATTATTGATGTAGGATCTGATTATAAAGTGAGTCCAAAGCAAAACTCTTTACAGAAGGGCTAGAGAAGGGAATAGAGAAGCACATCAGATGTATCTTTAGCAGAGGAGAATTGCAATTTATGTGAATGGTTGCCAAAAATGTAACTTAATTTATCCACTTGCATATATGGACTGTGGCTGTAAAGTGCCATGCACAGACATGGTGGTGCATAATCATTAAAAGTAGAACAGCAAAGCAGAAATTCCGAAGAACCTGTGGATTTTTCTAACATCTGCCCTTTTGCAGCATAGTGAGATGACTTGGGATGCATTTTAAAGTGGCTGGTTTTAATTGTTATGCAAGAGGATTTTAGAGAGTGTCAGGGGTCAGGCCAGCTACTGGCCTGCTCCCTTGCTAACTTTGCTGCTAGGCAACTAATAGGTCCAGCTGGAGTGCCCTGGAGCTCTGATTAATTGCAGTTCCTGATTGACTACAGGCTCAGCTGCTTGATTTATAAGCCCCGTGCAACAGTAGCTCAGCACCAGATGCTCAATGTACATGCCTGTGGATTCTCTGCTTGCCTCACTCCTAGCCATTCTCCTTCCTTGCTTCTCCCCTGCTCCAGCCTAGACCTTGCCTTGCTCCCAACCTTGCTACTGCCTCAGCACCAGCCTTAGGAGGCTCTAGCTCACCTGGTTTTGACTTGTAGCTCTGATTCCTGGATCTGACTCTCTCACGTCTTGGCTATGATTACACTTCTGACCCTTGGCCCTGGTTCTTGATTCTGACTCTGTCTTGGCTCTGGCATTCACACTGTGACTCTTATTCTGACCTCTTGCTTCGACCACTAGGACAGACCACCTGTGAACCGGTCCTCTGAGAGGGAGAAGCTTTAGTGTCTGTTTCAATGAATGAAAATCCATCAGTTTTGGTGTTAAATTATATGCAGTAGTGGAAGGTGTCTTTTAAACTATACTTTGTGAAATTTTCACATTAAACATGTACAAAACCTTTACATATTAAGGAAACAAAGTGGAGCAGCAGTTCTTTTTATGATGAAAACTGTAACTATTGACCTTTTACAAAAGCAAACAGATGTCTACGGAGGAAGAAAAAAGGGTTTTAAAAACAAATGGTAACAGGTCAAAAATATTTTGTGGTATCAACTTGCTTGAAAGGTCTGAATTCCTAAAATTATATTGGGTTTTGACTTTGCCAACCACATTGTGAAAAGCAGTGGTGCTATCCAGCCTGACTTTTATGGCGAGCTTGTCTGAGGGTAGGTCTTAAAACACTAGAGCAGCATAGCCATGCCATTGCAGCTGTGCTGTTGCAGTGCTTCCGTGTAGACACTACCTATGCTAATAGGAGGGGTTCTCCCATTGGCATAAGTAATCCACCTCTCCACGAGGCAGTATCTAGTCAATGGAAGAATTCTTCCATTGACCTAGCACCGTCTACACAGGGACTTACATTGGCTTAACTACACTGCTCAGGGGTGTGGCATTTTCACACCTCTGAGTGATGTGGTTATGCCGACCTAATTTTCTAGGCCTGCGAAACATTTAGGGTATGTGTACATTGAGGGGGAAAAAACTGAGCCTCCCTAGCAGTGAGTCCGAACACAGGTCAGCTGACTTGGGTTCGCAAGACTTGCTATTTTTAGTTTCGTAATGTGAGCCCGATTCAGTTGCCTGACAGTTTTATTTATTTATTTATTTTGTAATATAGATGTACCCATAGGCTCTGAGAGCAGCAGTCTTTATCCCTGTTTTAATTGCTGAAAACATGAAATTGTTTGAAAAGGTTTGGGGAATTGCAGTTTCTCATTCTGGGCCTGAATGTCTTCTATGAGGATGCAGTCACAAGGGACCAAACTCCATACATATGTTGTTCTTTAATGAGGGGGAAGAGGGAGGGTATCCTTTGCTTCCACCATTCTTTGCTGCAGAAATAATGAGGTCCTAGAAGACTCTCTTGGTGCTCTTCCTGTACTGCGCAACGGCCTTTTGAGGCTGTGCCCTGGGATAATTTATCAGAAAGTCGGTGGGGTTTTCCCTGCAAAGGGAATATTTTACCCACTCTTCAGATGTTAGTGCTGCCCTCAGTACTTAGAGGGGACACAGAAACCTGTATTTGGGTTTTGGCAGACACACATGGAGGAAAAAGTGTCATTTATGCGAAGAGGGAATGTGGGGTAATGAGTAGTACGGAGAAGAAAGTTCTGGGTTTTAATGTTACGCCACTAATTGTAAGACCTGGGACAGTCTCTCAACCTTTCTGTACCTAAGTTTACATATTTTTGCAGTGGTACAATGAGAGGTGGCTGTGTCCAAAACTTAGATCCCCATAACCTCTGCCCAACTTCAACCTAACCGTATAGTTGGCTAATTTCTCTAAGTGCCTAAACTTTTGCTAATATGTATGCACAAAGCCCCCCAGTGTAACCAAGCTGCTTCGGTGCTTTTTCTCACCTTTGGGGCCTGATCTTAGACCCCACGCTCTCCTCTGCATTTTCTCCTGGCTAGTTTAGACAGCTCACCAGTCAGCTTGCTAGCTTTTGTGAATCTCATTCTGAGGAGTCTAACTTTCTGCATGGACTGGGGATCCTGGGCACCTAACTTGAGGCTGTGAATTCCGTTGGGCAGCAGGTGCTTAAAGTTATGTGTTGCAGTGCTCTTTGGAGTTCCCTTCATGGATTTAACCCTATGAATTAAATAAATTCAGTTTAGTTCTTTTGAAAACCATGATGGGGATCTTGAATGTTACTCTCACTAAGATTGCTGCTAAAATCTTAAAAAAAAAAAAAAAAAAAAAAAAAAGTCTAGTAAATTCAGAACCAAAGTTTACATCATTTGACCTTCTGCATGGGAGGAGAGGATAGTGGGGTTTTAAACTTGCATTCAAAGCTTGTGTTTTCAGCCCATTGTGACTTAAGATGACTTTTTTGATGAGTGGAAGTTTGTCCATTCCCCACACACACCATTCCTTTTAGTGCTGGAGAACTTAGTGTTTCCATTTTGCATTGTGGAAGATTTGCATTTCAAATGTACATGCTTGTGTTAGAGCTCTGTATAACTGAGAATGAGTTGTCTTCCTGGGGGTGGGGAAAGAATCCAGTGCTTTCACATGATCTCATTGCTTACAAGGAACAGTTTATAGTGGTGTATAAATGTGTTCGCAAATATTGGCTTTTCAAATGTACTGTGTTTTGTTATTAAAAAAAACAAAACAAAACACACCACCAGCCGGTCCTCAAACTGAACACTTTAATAGAATTTGGATGTCTGTTTAACTCTTACTGCAACTGTGTATTATTTAGACTTGTGTGAGTGAGGTTAAACAGGATGTAGTCTATTGATAACAGAGATTTCCTGTCTCTCTTCTCCCCCCCTTCCCCTGCCTGCCTGGGTAGAGAGTTTGGGGTTGATGGAGGACTGTTGTAGCCTTTGCTGACCAATCATCTGTTCCATGTGTTAATAGAGACCAGCTGGACATCAGTATTCCAGCATACACATACTGGTGAAAACTCACTTAACCACATGGGGATATTTTAGGCCTGAGCTTAAAATGGCTGGATAGGACCCTTCACTGCAACCTTTAGACTGACTAATGTGACTTATGAGAAATGAGTGCTGTGGGAACAGAGGAAACTGTTATGTGTGGGGGAAGATATATTTAAAAAAATGTTCCATAGTGATGAACAAGTGGCTCAGGCAGCATAATTCTTATGCAATCTACAAACTGTAAAAGCTGTTAAATATTTACAATTACATTTTAGAGGGAGAGGCAAGTGACATCATTTTTGGATAAATTGATTTTTGTCTGTTGCATACAGAAAGGTGTATGCACTTTAATTCAGGCAAATCCATTACACGTGTAAGACTGGGAGTTACAATCAGTGTAGTTTTCATACATTTTTGATTGTGCAGTGTGTGTGCAACCTTAAACAGGATATCATGTCTCATTGTCCTGAACTGGATTTCATATTTTCCAAGAGCCAGAGCAAGAGCAGTGGAACAGGGTAACTGTCTTCCCCCTATAGTTCAGAGAGAAAGGAATTGTGTAAATCATCATGTGATCTCGTTTGTGCCCTGAAAGAAGTGAGAAATTTGGACTTTGGGAGATGGCAGTTAAATTTCCTCTTCCTTTATTTTATTTTAGTTTGAATTAAATTTTGGAGTTTTTCAGGGAAGGGAATACTTGAGGGTAAGAAATTAGTTTGATAGAGCAATAGCCATTGAGAGCTTTTGTGGGAGCCTTGCCCTATTCAAAATAGTTGTTTAATTTAGAAAAAAACGTGACTTGAGATTTAAGAAATGTCAAGGTCTGATCTATAGGTGTTCCAACTGTTTTGGTTGGCGGGAGGAAAGAAGACATTTTAAAGGTCAAGATATAGTCTATTGTGTATACTGCAATTTTTTCATTAAAAATCAATCAATTCATAAAGATTTTGAGCTTGCAGATTTGTTTGAACTTGTACTGACATGAGGTCACAACAGTCTTAGATCAGTGGTTCTTAACCAGGGGTCCAGGGTGCACAAGGGTGCCACGAGCAGGTTTCCGGGGTTCCGCCCAAATAAATCAGAATAGGGCAGGTATTAGACTCGCTGGGACCTGGGGCTGAAGCTGAAGCCCGAGCCCCACTGCCTGGGCTGAAGCTCAAACAACTTAGCTTTGCAGGTCCCCTGTGGCGTGGGGCCCCAGGCAATTGCCCTGATTGCTACCCCTAATGCCAGCTCTGGCTTTTAATCTACTGGATATGCAGAAAGAGTTGTTGTGGAACAGGTGGGCTGTGGAGTTTTTATAGCATGTTGGGGGCGGGGAGGGGAGTGGGCTCAGAAAGAAAAAGGTTGAGAATCCCTGTGTTGGGTCATTGATCATCACAGAGCTATGTACATAACATATGGTCATTTTGGTCAAAAATGCATTTGGTTAAGAAAAATTAAAAGCCAGCTTTTCAAAGTTACACCTGCACAACTTAGTGCATATTTTTGCAGGTGCCCAATTTACAGTGTGTGCATGTCTCACTATTACCTTCTGTTTCCCTATCTGTCTGCATCGATGTGTTGTACCTAGACATGTACTGAAATTCAAAGCTCTTTGGGGAAGGAGCCATCTCTTCACTACGTATGTGTATGATGCCTACCACAATGGAATCCCTGGTTGGAGTTTATAGAAGCTTCCACAGTATAAATAAGTGTGTAAGAAAATTGGTTTACATGTGCTCATGCATTGTTGGCTAACTACCAAATTGGCTGTATGTATGGACAAATATGTGACTTACATTTGTACACACATTGCGGGGGGCGGGTGCAGGGCCGGTGCAAGGAAGTTTCGCACCCTAGGCGAAACTTCCACCTTGCGCCCCCCCAACCCTGCAGCAGCTCCTCGCCCTGAAGTGTGCCCCCCGCCCCCGCGGAAGCTCCCCACCCCCTGGCCTGAGGAGCCTTGTGGTACCTCCCCACCCCAACTCACCTCTGCTCCGCGTCCTCCCCAAGCATGCTGTCCTGCTCCAATTCTCCTCCCAGGCTTGCGGTGCCAAACAGCTGATTGGTGCCGCAAGCCTGGGAGGTGGGAGAAGTGAAGCAGCAACTGCACAGTGAAACCCTTGGGCTGCCGGTGGCACGCTGACCCAGGCATGAGTGGCAAGTTTGTAGAAATTTTGGTGGTGCCCAGAACCTGCCCCCCCAAACTCCACCCCCACTTGCCTAAGGCTCTGGGAGGGGTAGGGGCGGAGCTCTGGGGTACAGGTCCTGAGCTGGGGATTAGGTTGCAGGAGGGGTGCAGGCTTTGGGATGGAGTTTGGGTGCTGGGTGCAGGCTCTGGGCTGGGGCAGGAGGTGGGTGTGCAGGAGGGGGTGAGGGGTGCAGGCTTTGGGATGGAGTTTGGGTGCAGGCTGGGGATGGGGGTTAGGAAAGGGTGAGAGGTGCAGGCTCTGGGAAGGAGTTTGGGGGTGGGAAGGAGTGTGTGGGAAAGGGGAGGTGGTGCACGCTCTGGGAGGGAGTGCATGCTCTGGGAGGGAGTTTGGGGATAGGAGGGAGTGCAGGGGGCTGAGGGTTGGGGCTGAGGATGAGGGATCATGATGCAGGATTGGGCTCAGGGCTAGGGCAGAGGGCTGGGGTGTGGGATGAGGGCTGTGGGGCTGAGGATGAGGGGTTCATGATGTGGGGTGCTCAGGGCTGAGACAGAGGATTAGGGTGCAGGGAGATGAGGGTTGGGGCTGAGGATGAGGGGTTCATGCTGCGGGGGGGCTTAGCTGGGGAAGAACATTAGGGTGCAAGGGGATGAGGGTTGGGGCTGAGGATGAGGGATTCATTATGTGGGGGGGCTCAGGGCTGAGGCAGAGGATTAGGGTGTGGAGGGCTGAGGGGTTTGGGGTGTTGGACAGGCTCAGGGTGAGGGTGGAAGCACAGGGTAAGGGCAGCCTGCCCTGCCAGTAGGAGATGGGGGGGCACTAGGACCCTGGGGCAGCAAACAGCAGTTCTGCCGGGAGCTGCTCTACTCCAGCAACAGAAGCAGGCAGGGGAGAGGCGCTGCTCTGCTTTCTGTGAGGCATTGACTCCGCGGGGCATGAGGGGAGAGACCCGCTGGGTGGCCGGGGCCCGATCCAGCCAGGGCCGGGGGAGAGACCCAGCTCCAAATATTGCTGGAGCAGGGCCCCCCGCCCTGAATATTGCTGGTGCTCGAGCACCGCAAACATATAGAACCTGCCCCCTGTAAACCCTGGGCTGCTGGCTGCCGCGGTGGCGTACTGACCCAGGGGACACCCTGGGCTGCCCGCTGCCGATGGCGCCGGCAGCTCAGAGTCCCGCTCGATCCCAGCAGCAGCGGCCGCTCAACCACTTAAAAAAAATTGGGGGGGCGCTGCTTTTTGGCGCCCCCAAATCTTGGCGCCCTAGGCAACCGCCTAGTCCGCCTAAATGGTTGCACCGGCCCTGGGCGGGTGTAGGCATGTGTGTGTCTGTGTAAGTTAGGTGAATACAAACATACATGCAACTTGTAGGAACTTAACTTTGAAAATGTGCCCACAGTAAATTAATTATTGTAAATTACATTAATTTTATTTTCTTCCATGAAGAAATGTACTTATTCTGTCTCATTTTCTTTATTTTAAAGCCAATTAACAGGCTCCTCTGTTTAAAAATAAATATACCTTTTACCGATTATATTCTACTCCAAATGACATTTTTCCTTAAAGATTCCTAATTTCCGGATGTAATAAAACTGAAAGTCTCTTTCCAGGCAATCTCCGACTACCTTTAGCTCAGCATATAAGGTGACGTTTTCCTTATGCTATAATGCTATAAAAATTCCTTCAACTTGAATGTTTTATTACAAAAAAAAATGCCCTTTTTGCTATCAGATAGTTAGAATCAATTGGGTAAAAGCATTTTTCTTTCTCAATGCATATACAGAGAATAAATAATAATATAATTTAACACTTTGCTGGTTAAAAGCTATGACTTTTTTAAGAATCAATACTCCAGATCTGTAGCTGCTGTTCAGTTTATTTTTCCATCCTTAGCTTGAGAAATTTAGCACCCATATGCCTGTTTGGCAATCTGTGGACAGTACAATGCTTACAATATCAAACATGGGACTATACATTTTAACAGGATTTTATGTGCTATTAAAAGGAATTTGTTATGCAGGGCAGGCATAATTTTCAGTCTCTGAATAAATATAACCACTCAGGCTACAGTATAGAGTTCTAGTTTAATGCTTATTGATATTGTGTGTTGTGGTGTATTAGAACACTTTGATCACTTACAACTTTTTTTTGGTGCGTCTTTTAATATAATTTTCCACGTTCCCTGAAAATATCTGAAATCTTTTGTGCCTCAGTAACTTGCAGGCTTCATTACTGGTGCTCCCTAGCAAAACACTCTTCTTTTAAAATCAGTAGCTCTTCTGTTGTGTACACTCACTTTCTAAGCAACAAATAATCACAATAATTGTTTATGGTTCTTTTCATAAGTATGAAGATGCTTTCCAGATACACTGCAACAAGCAGATTATTCGTGCAAGCAGGTTGTGAGAGACTCCATGGCCTGAAAGTGCAAAGTTGTCTAAAAAAAGTATGAGTGATCCCATGTGCCTCCCAGTGCTGCATCTACTTCCCCTAGAGTAGGAGGGTAAGTGAGCAGGACTGACATCTGCTGCTCCTGAGTGAGTGTCTTCAGCTCCCATACTTGCTGGATAATTCTGTAGCCTGGACATGATCATTTGGGGTTGTGTATCAGCCTGGGTCTCATCAGTGCTGGCTCATCTTAATTTCATATTCAGTGTGTTATTGACATGCTTTTAACATTGTGCTATTTGCTTACATTTCATTGATTTAAAATAGTCTGTTTATAGAATCTCTCCAGTGTGCTCTTAATTCTAGAAAAAGAGAGCTGGAGAACTGGTGTTTTGCAGACACTGAAATTGTGCCAAACAGCAGCACAGAAGAAGTTATTGCAACTTCTTCTGCCTTTTGGAGAGGTCACACAGTTCAGAAAAACTCTTGCATTCCTTCTGCTACTGCCTAAAATAGAAGGCAAGTTTGTACTTCACCACAACAGCTGTTCATCACTATGTATGGTGCCAGTAAAAAGAGAAATATTTTTCATGGTTGGCTTCCTCTCTGTAACATGTTTTGGTGAATTCTGCTAGCACTGCAGTTAGCATTGCAGTCCTAATACCGTTGTGTAAATCTTGATGCTGTAAGGACAACCTGCTATTAATCTGTTATTGTGGTACATACTGATCCTAATGTACGTCGCAGTTCCCAACTTCCTCTCTCCTAGTAGAACTGGAAGACAAAAGTCAGAACTATGTTGTATTTTAACTGGTCATTCAGGGTGAGATTGTGTTGTCGGGATGTTGCGCAAGATCTAATTTTTTAGGCTCAAACTTTTTTGAAAAGATGCTTATTGTGTAAAAAAAAAAAAAAAAAAAAAAAAAAAAAAAACAAAAACTTTGGGGGACCTGTGACGAGTGCCATTTGCATTTGTATATTTGCTGCAGCCACTTTTCTGTGGATAATGTAAAGTCTTTTATAGTATTTAGTGGGTAACTCTGATCTTTTACACTCTCCCTTTGCTGTTCTTAGAACCTAAAGAAGTCAGTGTAGCTAATTTACTCTGTGTTAGCTAGGGAAGTGGTATTGGATGTCTCCATAGCAAGTCTGTTCCATATGTTTCAGCCTGATTGTTTCTGGAAAGGTTCTAAAGCGGTTTCCCTGGCCTAATGTATCATTTACAAAACACCCAAAATTTTGCTAAACCTGTAACTAGATAGGTGTATCTGCCTTAGAGATAATAGTTAAAGCTGTGAGTCTCTCATGGAGGCTGCAAAAGTCACAGATTCTGACTTTCTGTGACCTCTGTGAAACTCCTCAGCTGCAATGTCTGGTGTGGCTGAGCCCAGGGCCACCCGAGCAACTGGCGGGGGCCAGCCACACTGGCCGGTGCGCCTGGCTCTGGGGGCTGGCTGAGCAGCAGCTGGGGGACCTGTCTCAAGGCCCCCCTCAGAGCAGTGGTGCTCCGGGGCAGCAAAGATTTAGTCAGAGGTGTTTATAGTAAAAGTCATGGACAGGTCATGGGCCATGAATTTTTGTTTGAGGCCCATGACCTCTCCATGACATTTTATGAAAAAATAGCCTTAGAGTCTTAGCCTTAATGTACGTTTTAGTCACAGTGGATATTTTTAGTAAAAGCCATGGACCAGTCATGGGCTGTAAACAGAAACTCATGGGCCCGTGACTGGTCCATGGCTTTTACTAAAAATATCCACTGTGACTAAAACTTGGGGGGTGGGGAGGTTTGGTCTGTGAGGGTGGTGTTTCCGGGGTGCCAAGGGTGCTGGGGTAGAGGTGGGGCGGGTTATGGCACATGACTTAGGACACCCGCTGGGGGGGGGGGGGGGTTGGTGGAGCTTCCTACTGGCTCCGTCCCTGCAGCCGGTAGGGCAGTGGAGGCGCAGGGGCCAGGCCAGGGGCTCCTCTGCTGCTCCCGCCACAAGCACCAGCTGCCGCAGCTCCCATTAGCCAGGAACCGCAGCCAATGGGAGCTGCGGGTGCGGGGCCTGCGGGTGCGGACACTGTGTGGCGTGGCAGACTCCCCTGCCTCTGCCTGAGAGCTGCATGGGGGCCCCCACTCCAGGTAAGCACCACCCCCCCCGCACCTCAAAACCCCTGCCCATAGCCCTGAGCCCCACACACCCAAACTGCTGCTGCTGCTGGCCCAGGGCACCAGCTGCTGCAGAAGTCATGGAAAGTCACAGAATCGGTGACCTCTGTGACAGACTCGCAACCTTAATTACAGTCGCTATAGGTGAAAGAAACAGAGATTGAAAAATGTTAAACCTCACTTCAGTTTAGACTGGTTGTGTGTGGAAGGGATACAGTAAATCAGGGGTCAGCAACCTCTGGTTGCTTACCCTGGTGGGCTGGGCCAGTTTTGTTTACCTACCACATTGTCGGGTTCGGCGGATCACGGCTCCCCGTGGCTGTGGTTTGCCATCCCAGGCCAATAGGGGTGGCGGGAAGCCACAGCCAGCACATCCCACGATGCTTCCTGCCACCCCCATTGGCCTGGGGCGGTGAACTGCGGCCAGTGGGAGCAGCGATCGGCCGAACCTGCCAACGCAGCAGGTAAACAAACTGGCCCGGCCGTGTGCCAGAGGTTGCCTGCCCCTGCAGTAAATGCTTCATTGCTTTCTCTTCTTTCATCAAAGCTATACGTTCAATATTTAAGTACAATAATAAACTGGTAAAGTTTACTTGTGATGGAAGAAAACATTTTTTATAGTAACAAATTATATTATTGGAAGCTTTCAGAGAAGAACTCATTAATCCATGTTTTTAAACGGAATGTGTCTGATGTAAACTGAACATACATTCTGCACGTTGGTGTTTATTCAGACTGCAAAATAATTTTGTGTATCCACCTAATTTAAGGTCCACCAAAATTTACACAGCCTGAGAAGAATTTTGTAGTACACTGAATATTTTCCCTTTATCTCATTTGTACTTTATCAGTTCCTTCCGCCAACAACTTCTTCCTATTAAAACATTAAAAATCTTCGTAAAATAGCTTATTCATTGTAATGAGGAGGAAAGAGGATTGAATTTAAATAGAACTTCCATATTTTTTTAAACAAATACTCTTCTGGCTCTTTTTTTTTTTTTTTTTGGCTAATAAATTCATGCCTGTGCATAATGTAACAAAATTCTCTCCAAGTTTGGCCCTTACTAGCACTCCACTCCAAACCCGCATGGCCTGCAGAGCTTCAAATTTGAAAGAGGACGAGACATTTTCCTTATCTTAAGATCTTTAAAATCTTTAAAGTCTCAAGAGCAATAATTTGAATCCCTTCCCTAGTGTTGTGAAGTAGTGGACTTTCTGCCAGAAAAAAAATGAAGCTTAGGAAACACAGTGAATGGATAAATTAAAATAGAAATCTTAACCCAATGTGGGCAGGTTTGGCTCTTTCTTTTTCCTCATGTTTCTTTCATGAAAAATTCTTTTTCATTTCTGTATTCCAGCAAAGAATCCCTGTCCATGTTTTTTCCTCTTGTAACTCTCCTTTCCCTTGCTCATTATCTCCTAGATTAAGTCCATTTTCATATGTCCAGTGTTCATAAACAGAGGTTTTAATATAATGAAAACTGAGATCTTGCTGATACGTTTGATTCATGGCTACTCTCTTGAAGTGAATTAATGTTAAAATGTTGTTAATATTGGGGGCAGGAACGAGAAGGCTACAGGAAATCTGAGATCCAAGGTACACACAAGGGATAATTGCTAAAGAGACATTTAAAAAATAGCAGTAAGACCTTAATTCAGCAAAGTATTTAAGACTTTGCTTAACTTCAAGCATGTAAGTCCATCCTTCTTCAGCAAGACACTTAAGCATATGAGCAGTCCCATTTGAAGTCAGTTAGCTTGCTCACATACTTAAAGTTAAGTACATGCTTTGCTAAATCGGGGGCCTAAATAAAATAAACATCTCTTCTGAGTGAGGCTCTAGTCCTGCAAAAACTCTCTGATGTGGGTAAACGCACTAACTTCAGTGGGACTATTCGTGTGTGTGTGTGTGAGATTAAGTCCCAATGTGCACTGGACTTTTGTTCAACATGCATTTCTTTAAACAAATATTAAAATAATTTTCAGTCTTAACTCACTTTGATTCCCCTTCCCACCCTCCAAAAAACCAAACAGTACAAAAGAAAAAAACCCTCATGAAAGTATAAATATTTATATCAACAGTTCTCTTTTGTAACAGCCTCAGATCTGCAGTACAATTACCAGCAATGCCAATTGCTATTTATAACTCATCAGAATCAGGGCATACTCATTTATTTTTGTAATTACTGTTGGAGTGAGTTGGTGATCCAGTTGTGTGTGTTTATTCCAAGAACTAATACATTCAAACCTCAGTTTGCCTATCTCACTATCTCTATATTGGTACTAAATGGCTCCATCTCTGCAATATCTGAGCCCTTGACAGCCGTCCAATGTACTTACTTCACTGGGTTGATGGGAGGGCAAGGAAGCGTTTTGTTCTATTTTACAGAGGAGGAATTGAGGCATGGAAAGATTGAGTGACTTGTCTAAAGTTGCACAGGAAACCTGTGGCAGACACAGGAACTGAACCTGATCTTAGTCCTAGCCAGTGCCTTAACCACAAGACCTCCCTTCCACCAGCTTTCTTTTTTGTTATATATTCTTATAAAGATGAACTGTAAGTACATATTTTAAAAATCTGACTAAACATCCAGTTGTGTGTTGGAAGAGCCCTAAATAGCAGGAGTAGAAAAGGTATTGGAAATAGCTTAAGCCAACCATTTTTCTTTCTGGCCCCCAAGTCATGCAGTGTGGCTACTATGTGAAGTGATGCCAATCCTGCACCAGTTCACTCAGGAAAGATTTTTCAAGTAGAGTTACTTTATATTCCATAGGAAAACATGCTTATACTCTTTAAAATATGAAATAACATACCTTTTGAAAAGAATGCAATAGAATTAAAGTGAAAAATGTACTATGGCCTTGTATGCTATGGTGAAGATCTGATGGAATCTTCATACTATAAAATTGCTGAAGGAGGTAAATCATAACTGAGTAGGAATTGGAAGGTTTGTCGATAGGGGAGCTGAAATAAAAAGGTCACGTTGTACTGAAGGTGGTCTGTCTCCATAATAGTTTTTTGTTGGTTTGTTTATTTTCCCCTCTGAGAGTTAGTTCTGCTCCTCTTCTGTTTGTTTTTGTCCTTATTGTGAGATAATGAATATGATATGAGCAGAGTGTGGAAGATACATTCTTCTTTTGTTAATCATTCATATTTTCGTGTTTTGGAAATAGAAGTTTTGTTTCTATCATTTTATCCTAATTCTTTCTGTCCTTGGGGGGCAGCATGGTTTGTGGTGAGGGTGCTGGGGACCCAGGACTAGGATTAGACATGGGGGTTCTATTTCTGGTTCTGCCAGCGACTTCCTATGGCACCTCTCTGTACTCAGTTTCCCCTCCCACCATTATTTTAATTGTAGGGTCTTTGTCCCAAAGACTTCTTCTTACTATGGGTTAGTATAATACAGGAGTCGACAACCTTTCAGAAGTGGTGTGCCGAGTCTTCATTTATTCACTTTAATTTAAGATTTCGCATGCCGGTAATACATTTTAATGTTTTTTAGAAGGTCTCTCTCTAAATCTGCCTATTATATAACTAAACTAGTGTTGTATTGTAAAATAAACAAGATTTTCAAAATGTTTTAAGAAACTTCTCTTAAAATTTAAATTAAAATATTTATCTTACGCCACAGGGCTCAGGGCAAGGGCCTGGGAGGTGTGCGGGGCTCAGGGCAGAGGGGTGTGTGTGTGTGTGGGTATGTGTGGCGGGGCTCAGGACAGAGGGCTGGGGGTGTGTGTGTGTGGGGGGGGGGTCAGGGCAGAGGCTCCCCCTCCACTCCTGTGGCCCCCAGCCGGCTCACCCACTCGGCGCCCTGCACCGCACGGGCGCAACTAGCGCCCCTTGGTGAGAGTCCCCTCTGGCTGTGTCTGGAGAAGCTACTCTGTGCAGCGCATGACACCGCGGTATGCGAGCTCCTTGCCCCAGGACTCTCTGGCCACCACCAATTCCTTCTCGCCCACACCTGCTACGCACTCAGCGCTGCCCAGCTGCGGGGCTCTCCACTCCTCCTAGCTCATGAACAGCAGGTACCGATCCATGGCCACAGTCGGACACCTCCTCCCAGGGGCGCCCAGCAACTGGCGCTGCTGCCGCTGCCAGCTTCTCCCGCCTCCACTGCCCCCACTTCCGCGTCCTGCTGCTGGGAGTTGGGACCGGGTCCCGCAGTGAACCTGCTCCCCCGGTGCGCCGCCAATCTGCCATGGCCAGCTATAGCAAGGTGGCCCAGGTGAGTGAGCCCCTCCATGCCCCCGGGCAGGGCTCCTTGCCAGGTGAGGGAATGTGGGGTCCAAGGGCTCCTCTCTCAGAGGGTGCGGGCTCTGCCCCCTCACCGGCTGTGTCCTCGGGGCTCCGGCAGGCAGCAGCATGCCATTAAATATTGGCTTGTGTGCCGTCTTTGGCACGCGTGCCATAGGTTGCCGACCCCTGGTATAGTACCTAGCAAATAGGGCCCCATTTCAGCTGAGGCCTTATGTATGCTACCTTAGTACAAATAATAATCTTATAAAACTAGGAGAAGGGCAAACGTGTGTGTGTGTGTGTAAAAGCTGAGGTTGGTTGTCAAATTATACACATGGAAGAAACCTCGCCTTGTACAGAAGCACTAAATGAAACGTGAAGCTAGAAGTTGGAACTTTGAATACAGTGGATTGAGTTTGTGAAGCTTATTTTGTTTTTTATTGCAGATATTAACAAATGTTATCTTCAGTTTTTCCACATTTAAAGTTACTTACCATTATAGATGTATTGGTGACTAACATGTAAATGAATTTACCAATGCAGAGTAAATCATGTATTCACATTGCTTCCTTTCTAGAAAGGTGGTTCTCGAGAACTAGTTAATTTTCTATATAACAGGACTGATATCTGTAAAAACTGCTTTGCCTTTGGGCGTGATTGATGAATCTCTGAAATTTTATCAGCCTGCATGGTCAGGCACAAAAGCCAATCTCTCTCATAGCAAGATACATACCATATTATAAAATAGGAATTATTTAAAATAGATACTGTCCAGTAGACCCATAGTTAGATGGAAAATACTTATTCGGTTATAGCATCCATCTCCCTGCAAAGGCAGGGTATGGTTCCATGTGATTATTTCAGGCTGAGTATTTACGTACCTTTTTATGTTTGAATCTTCTTTAAACAAAGAGAAAAAGGGGAGGTTTGGATCTTAAAATACTGGATTGAAACTCAAGAGATTGGGGTTCAAGTCCTTGCTTTGCCACTGACTTGTATGTGAGCTTGAGTAAGTCAATTATCTCTTTATCGTGTAATTTCCCATCTGTAAAATGGGGAAAATAATTTTTCTCCCTCTTTGTCTTTTTAGAATGTAAGGTGTTCAGGGTAGGGACTAGCTTTTTATTATATGTAGGGCACTTTGCACAGTGTGCCTCTGGTTTTGGTAGGGGGTTCTCCTATTGTAATACTATTTTTAAAAAAATGTGAAAAGAGCATTAAGATTGCAAAGTCAAGTACGCAAAACGTAGGAAATCTCAGAAATGAGGTTGCCTGTTCAATCTTAATTCACCTGATTTATAAGTATGCATTATGATCCAGTCTAAAATTACATGAACACATACTATTTTTTCCACACTATCCCTGCCTTGTTCAGTGACTGGTTAGTTACTGAGTACTTTATTTTCCTCCTTCGATGTGTGGCCCCATGTCTTATTTACAGCATATCATCCAAACCCTGCACTGAATATGAAATTAATAATTTCCTCATGGAGACCAGATGGATGAGACCTAGGACCAACATGGCTACAATGAAGCTATATACAGTGATTTCCTTATGGGCATATGTTTGGCATTGTCATTGTAATATCTGAGTGCTTAACAAATGTTAATGAGTTTATCTTCACAGCATCCCTATGAGGAGGCTAGGTATTGGTATTCTACCCATTTTGTAAGTGGGGAACTGAGGCACAGAGAGAGTAAGGGCAAAATTATCAGGTGTCTGCTAATTTTAAAGGCCCAATTAGAGCAGTGGTTCTCAACTCATGGGCTGCTTGCAGCCCAATCAATACAAAATTGTGACTCATGTTACATCCTCAGGGCCTGTAAAGTAGTATATATATTTGTGTGGATGTGCCCCACGTAACACAGAGAGAGCTGAATATTTGGCCCACAATGGTAAATAGGTTGAAAATCACTGAACAAGAGTCTGTCTCCCCTCTCCCCCCCAACCTCCCAGAATATTTAGAATTTTTATAGCATGTCACATATTCAAACCATAGCTCTAATTTACTTCAGTTGTAGTTGAGCGTGCTTGGCACTTCAGCTATTTTGGCCCGAGGTGTCTCGTATTTGGTATACAAAAAACAAAATACAGTGACCATCTGCGAAAACATTATTTTTTAAGTGACTTGCCCAGCATCACATAGGAACTTCTGTGGCAGGGACAGGGATAGACTAGAATTCTGCAGGGCAGATCCCATGCATGGTGTACTATACACCTCCTAACTTCTGAATCATGTTAGACGGGGCTCTGTGGACAATAGCCTCCTTCACTACACAGCCTTGATTCATCTCCAGAGTACGTCTATTCTGTGAACTTACTAAGGCAGAGGGCAAAGACCCCAGTGAGACTTGGTGCCTCAACATGTTAGGCCCTGTGGAAGCACGTGGATAGACATCATTTCTGTCCTGAAGAGTTTACAGTCTGTCTTATTGACCTTAATTTTAAAACTATGTATTTACTACTAGAGAGGTGAACATATTGAGTTCCTGTAGTTTTATTGGTACAAAATTTTTAAAGGCTGAATTTGAGGGCCAGTTTTTCTAGGTAGTGTATGGTGCTGTGGTTCCCCACCCAGGGTTCACGAAATGTTACAGGGAGTTCTCGGGGACGAAAAAATTCCCTAATGCCGGACATAGGTGTCGCTAGGGACTCTGGGCAGCACACGACCAGCAGCCCGGAGCCCCTGGACTGCTAAGAGCTAAGCAGATCAAAACAACCATATCTATCACACTGAGGAGATTTAAACTTCAAGGCTCTTTATAAGAAATGGAAACAGAGGAGGATATTTTTTGCTGTTTTTAAAATTAAATAGGCAGCTACTATTGCTTTTAAAATTATTATGAAGAACAAGTTTAAGATTTGTTGTAATGTGCGTTGTTTGCCTGGACTGCTCAAGACCTGAATGCTTGTGTAGGAGGAACTCTTTGAGTTGGCTTCTTAAATATCTTCATGCTGTTTCACATCTGATATTCCATGATGAAGCATAGGAGCCTTGTCTTATAACCAGCTTATTCAAAGTGATACAAGCCATGAAAGTGAGATCTTGGAAGTGTTGTGTTTTCATAATGTAATAAAAATACTGTAATGATAAAATTTGTTTTTATGACATGCTTATTACACTATATTTCCAGGATCACTGCTTTTATAATTTATACTCCGGTAAAGGAGAAAAATCTCTGAAATACTCATTTTTAGGAGTGGGTTCGCGAGACTTGACATTTTAGTGAAGGGGGTTCACAGGTTGTTAAAGTTTGGGAATCACTGATATGATGGAACCGGAAAGTAAATGAGACACCAACTTAAAACAATATTCAGAGCAAATGAGTGGGAGCACTGTTATGTCCTTTTGAGTACTTGGGCAGGAGCTTCTGGAAGTTTGTCTTTAATGTGCCAATATCTTGGTCCTGAAATGGCGGAAGTGGCTATGGAAATCTGAGGCATGGCCAAGAGAACCGGGTTCTGCCACACATGATGCTTAACCAAGTGGCACAGAAACTTGTACAGACTCGGATATGTTCACACCAGAATTTGATATAAAGGAGCTTGGAGAGTAAAGCATGTTCAGGCTGCTGTGAATTTTTTTTGTTAATTTTATTTGACCTCTCAGGAAGTGTGTAAGAGCTCTGCATTAATCATTGCAGTTATGGTGTCTGGCTGTGCTGTTGAACAGATACTGGTTCCTGGCACAACTTCTGTACTGGGTACCGTTTCCTGGCACGACTTCTGTAATGGGTACTACTGCACAAGTCTGTTGGCTAATGGCACCCTCAGTGGGTGTGTCTGATTCTGTGCTACTGTGGGCACTGTTTCTTTTGCACCAGGGTCTAGAGTGCTGCCAAGTGTCTCACTACAGCTTGCTCTCTTTTCTAACAGTGACTTGAAAATGAGCTAGTCAGGGGAATTTCCCCATTGCTGATATCTCTTCGCCTACACTGCTCTCCATACTTTTGTAACCATGGAAAACTACTTCCAGTCACTCCCGTTGAAGCCTGGGTAACTGGCTGCCTGAGCTTGATGCAAGGAGATGTATATAATGTTCCCCTAGTATAGCACATCCCGTCTTCCCAGCATACCTTTTCATGTGAGAGTGGACGATTAAGTCTGCGTTTATATGAAGTGTGAGAGTATGGGGGGCATGATTGCTTTCTAATGTTGCTAACTGCTTTGCATTTAAAGAAATAACCTATTAATAAACCCTGATCAGTAACTTCAAGGAAGCTAAATATCTCACATGTGCTGTGGAAACCTATTCATGTTATGAAAGACCTCCACAGCTTTTTCTGAAGAAGCATATGTAACAGATGTTTTGTGTAGGAGGCTGCATTGTGGTATAAAATGGCTTTTAATCTAGTAGACAGGGAAATGTTTATTGCATTCGTGTTCTTTTTTTTTTTTTTTTTTTTTTTTTTTTTTTTTTTTTTTTTTTTTTTTTTTTTTTTTTTTTTTTTTTTTTTTTTTTTTTTTTTTTTTACACTTTGATACTGGCCAATGAACAACACAAGTTTACGTTTATGAAAGAGGAAGTAAATAACTACTAATGGATGCAAATAGTTATAATGGAAAAATGGCTTCTCACTAGGATCCACAAATTAAACTAAATATTTGTTGTAAGCTAAACTTAATAAATTAGGATGAAAAAAGAGAGAATGTAACGAAAAGGAAAAACCTCTGTGCTTTGCTGTCCTATCAAATTAATTCTAAAAATGGCATTGATGTTTCTTTCAGAGGAACTGTCCTTATTTATTAAGCTATCTCAATTTTCCAATTTCTTCATTTGAAAAACTCTGTTAATCAATGGATTTCAGAGTGATACTTTCAGATGCTAGCAGGTATAATTATTTATTTTTTAGAAGAAATTTGAATGAAAATACTCATGTTAAAAGACTGGAAGTCACTTAGCATTTCCCAAAACTTTAGACAGAATAGACAAGTAAGAAAGGGATTAATATAAAGTTGTCTGCAAAAGTTCAGCCAGAGGAAAATGGATCCCCATCCCAGGGATAGCATATGATGACCTACAGACATGTGAGACTAAATGTCCCATTGGAAATGACAGAAAATGGCAATCCGAGACTAATATAGAAAATATGCCAATAGCTTTATTATTGAGAAGGAATGTTTGTTGCTGCTGCCATGGACAATGGATTTAATAATTTTTTTGTGGGGGAGGGTGGAGGTAGTAATCAGATTTAAGAGGTGTGTTCTTTGGTGTGTGACTTAACACGTGAACTGTTACACAGTTTTGGAGTCTTGGAAGGGCAACCTGCACAAGAGATTAGAGAACAGAATCAGTGATATTTCTGCAGGAGCACTCTTGATCAGAATTGTGGACTCATTCTATTGGTCTAAGCATTCCATACTTAAGGAAAAGAGACACTAGCAGCAAGGTATTGTCTGAGAGTAAGAAAAGTGAAAGAATCCTTGGCTGATGCTAATATCCGAAAGTATGGAAGCATGAAGTACCCAATGGATAGTGCAATATCCTAAAAATATTGTGAGGCAACCTTGGAATGCAGAGATAATTTTGTACTTGTCATATTTTCCACTTTGTTACATAAACTTTTCTGAGACCAACTTGCAGGCCTAATTACTTTATTACAAACGTGACAGTTATAATGAACATATATTTTACATTTCAGATACTGCAAAGCCTTTTTTCACCATTGTCTATCTACCGTTTAAATAAAGGATACAGGAAAGCTTATGCTTTGGCAGGAAATTCAGCAGATGCATGGTGTGGTGACCTTGGCTTTTACTGCAGAAGTACCAAGTATCAGAGAGGTAGCCATGTTAGTCTGTATCCACAGAAACAACAAGGAGTCTTATGGCACCTTAAAGACCACTGGATTCCTTGTTTTTGCAAAAGTATGTAAATCCTACCAAAATATGCAGGTGGGAGGTTTCTGAAAGGAAAACTTTTGTGGTGACTCCCTACAGGGTCTGCAAATTGTTTCGTGCTTTAAAAGAGGGCAACATCTGAGCAACCCTTAAAGCAGATTTTGTCTCTTAGAAGGAAAATGAATGAGACGTAGTTGAGAGGTTCCATTTTTGTTTAGTTTGGATCTGTATTACATACTTGTAATAGCATCCATTAACATAGCTTCTGAGCATTTCACACTCTGTAATGTGTTTATCTCCCCAGGGTGTTGGGAGGATAAACCAGAAAGAGTGCTGTAATCCCCATGTTAGAAATGGGAGTAAAACTGGGTTCCAGACACACTGAGGGTACGTTTACATGGCCGTTAGAGACCTGCAGCTGGCCTGTGCCAGCTGACTCGGGCTAAGGGCTGTTTAATTGCACTTGTAGATGTTCATGCTCAGGCAAGCTCTTGAACTCTACCACCTCGCAGGTTCCTAGAGCCCTGGCTTGGGCCCAAGTTCAAATGTCTACACTGCAATTAAACAGCCCTGTGAGCCCAGGCCAGCTGTGAGTGTCTAACTGCAGTGTAGACATACTCACAGTGACTTGTGCAAGGTCATGCAAGTCTATGGTGAAGCAGGGAATTAACTCTGGGCCTTTGTATCCCAGTCTAGGACACACCCACGAAAGCTCATGCTCCAATACGTCTGTTAAACTATAAGGTGACACAGGACTCTTTGCTGCTTAGTCTAGGATCCGAACTCCTAGGGCAGGGGTAGGCAACCTATGGTACACATGCCAAAGGCGGCATGCGAGCTGATTTTCAGTGGCACTCTCACTGCCCGGATCCTGGCTACCGGTCTGGGGGGCTCTGTATTTTAATTTAATTTTAAATGAAGCTTCTTAAATATTTGAAAAACCTTATTTACTTTACATACAGCAATAGTTTCATTATATATTATAGACTTATAGAAACGAGAACTTCTAAAAACGTTAAAATGTATTACTGGCACGCGAAACCTTAAATTAGAGTGAATAAATGAAGACTCGGCATACCACTTCTGATAGGCTGCCGACCCCTGTCCTAGGGCAACCTTCCAAATGAAGTACAAACACTGATGCAGCAGTTCCCATCACAGATTGAGGGTAGGCTGAAATGGCTCATTGTTTTCTCTGTAAACCTTCTTGCTACATAATTTAATGTTTGCCAAGGGCTTTTCAGGTATTAAATATTCATCTTGCTTCAACTATCCGGAAGTATTTTAATGAAAGAAAGTTTTACCCCTTTTCACATAACTTTGACTGAATACTGTATGTATTAGACATTTCTATTTTAACTTTAGATGCATTGGACACTGATTTTTAGTGATCTGTTGCTTTATTACCAAATAGTAATGTGATAAGAGTTTTATTGTATTTCTCTTTGGGAGGTAAACATTTTTAAGAGACTTAACCCGCCAGCCAGTTATTTAGGTGGATTTTTTTACAGAACTTTAATCCATAACAGAGGTAAAGAAGAGAGGGATTCAGCATTATCAAATTAAAATTCACTTTGAATTTAAGTATTGTCTACAACACCTTTTGTAAAATATTTTAAAACTAACGATAGTAGCAATATTGTGACTAATTTTTTCTTGATCGTAAATTTGTCACAACCGACTACAGGTTTTAATTATCTACCTCAAACAATGGATGATGAGTTTTCTGACATTTATGCTGAATGTTGCTGAGGGAAACCATGTTACATGGTTTTGAAGCTGAACATCCTGTTTTATGGAGTTGATTTGTCCTCTACTGTTTTGTGCTTTCATTTATCACATAGAAGGAAAAAATTGGTTGTTATGGCACAAGTTTGACTAAAATGTTCTCTGGAGTTCCTTTTTTTTAAAAAAATTAGCCTATCTATTGCCAGAGCTTCCTCTAACACAGAGAAAAAGTTAAAATAAGGAGTCATTCATTTTCTGTGCCAAACTTTGACTGACTTAACAGAGATTTTATTTTCTTAAAGTAAGCATGTCTAGAGAGCTTATTCATATAGGAAACTGATTAATAGATTGATATAAGTAAAGAAGTGCTGTTTCAGCTAAAACAATATTCTGTTCCTTTTAATGTGAGGCAAGACCTGTTATGTGCTAATCAGATAGAAAACATTTACCTCCCTCTCTCTTCCCCCACCCGCACCCCAAAAAGCCACAGGTCAGCCACATCAGGATATTTCAAAACAACTATGTTTGAAGAAAGTTAGCTATTTTAAAGGGCAAATATAAACAAGATGTAGTTGGAGCTGACTTCACGTTCTCTCCTATGATTCCAAATACACATGCAGGAGCTCTGAAATGCTGTTAGAGTGATTAAGTCTGTACAAAAAGAATCAAGCTCTAGTAGTTAATACTGGCTGTTTACAGGGTAATACCCTGCTAATTTCAACCTCATATAAGCAGTAATATTAATGCTAGCTTTACTTGAATCACAGAAGTAACTTAAGTACCTAAATAATTATTTCACAAGTTTACTCAAATCGGTAGACTAGAATTACACATGCAGTATAACTTTCAAATAGAATTTCTCATCCAATTTAGATCAAATGGGAGTAGAGATCAGGGGCGGCTCCAGGCACCAGCATGCCAAGCATGTGCCTGGGGTGGCAAGCCACGGGGGGGCGCTCTGCCGGTTGCTGTGAGGGCAGCAGGCAGGTTGCCTTCAGCGGCATGCCTGCGGAGAGTCCGCTAGTCCTGCGGCTTCGGCAGACCTCCCGCAGGCTGCCGCCGAATCCGCGGGACCGGGGACCTCCTGCAGGCAAGCCACCGAAGGCAGCCAGCCTGCCGTGCTTGGGGCGGCAAAATACCTAGAGTCGCCCCTCTTAGAGATTTTCAAATTGCACAGAGCTCAGGGTAAAACAAAAATAAAAAAAAAAAATAAAATCTAAAGTTTAATAGTATTTCTGGCAACTTGATTCTTATTTTGCAAGGAAGCCCCCTGTATTTGCTCACCATGGAAACTGTTTAGGGCCAATAAATTTCTAGTACTTAATATGGAATAAATAAAGCTACAACTTTCACTAGGACAAATATCAGTATTCACTCAAATATATTTATACATTATGTGCACTAAATTCAGAGAAGGCAACCTCCCTTTTGGAAATTGTTTTAAGCACCAAAGAGTAAAAGTTAGGAAACTGAACTAAAGTTGCTGCATCTTATCTCGCTCTGTATGCAACTATAGGTCACTTCTGACACTGCATGTGCAGTAATACGTAGACACCATAGGGTAAGTTAAGAATGCCATGAGAACTTTAATGTATAATAAGCATTTCATTTTTTTCCAAATGGAAAGTTGTCTCAACCTTAACATTATATGACTTGTTTTTGTGTAAGTTTATTACAGTTATGTTTCCTAGAAACACTCTTGGACTCAATGTTTAGAGGTAATTCATGAAATCGCAGCTCTTAAGTGAACTATAGTCCTTGGAGACTCTTAAATACTTACTGTTAAAAAAATAAATCTAATAGTTGATAAAATTGCTACATTTTGTGTGTGATTGTCCATTTATATCATGTGCAGGATACTGTCACTACCTGAGCTCCATCTACTGCTCCACAACAGTAGCTAACTAGGAAACACTTATAAAAACAAAACAATAAGTTCTCTGTGTGTGTGTGTGAATTGCAGGTTGGTTCTATAAAGTAATTAAAACTAATTAAATTGTGTTTTAATTCATTAATTTAAACTGATTTTTGACTGTGCAAGAATGCTGCTGCAGTCTTGACGAATAATAGTTACCCCAAGTTCTGAGGGGCGTACTAGCCCCCTAGCTTCTCTGTGGTAGAGCTCCATGATGTCCTGACTAATCTTCGAGAGTCAGTATAGTGTGGAAGGGGAAATGAAGTGCGTCTGCCATAGCATGTGCAGGCAGGTATTTGTATTTCCTGTCCACACCCCCAAACTGGGTGTGGCATGATATGTAGGCCCATCGCCCATGTCTGACAGTGTCACCTTAGACTAGATGGGGTAGCTCAATCGGACCGTCTCTGGTGGAATTCCACACCACTGAACTCGGGAGTCTTTGCCTTCATGCAGAGATGTGGGAGGGTGAGGGTGGAGGATGGAACATTGAATTCCACCTGTGGAGAAGTGGGTGGGTGTAGAGGAGAAATTTTAGCTTTGGAGTTGTTTTGCTGTGCTGCTGACTACCAGGATGGATGGATTTCCCACCCTTGGATTTGATTAGCGCTTTAGGAGTAGACTCAAGCCAAGCCACAAGGCCCTGGCTGGGCTCTTTGCTCATTCAGTGCTGGATTCAAGATTTAGCTCAATAGCATTTAATGGCACTAATTTAAAGTTAATTTTACATATTCCAATGAGATCACACTTTATAAAATGTGCACCTGCAGCTTGATCGCAGTTGTACTTTCTGTAGTGTTTTCAGAATGGCTTTTTTTACTTGAAATCTGAAGCCATAATTTGACCTAAATGGACAGGTATGGCTTATTAAAGAACAGGTGCAGTTATAAGGGTATTCATAGGTATTCATGTAACTAATAGTCATGAAGGAAAAAGTTTAACAAGCATCTAGCTATCTAAATGTAAGAGAACAAAAAGTTTTTAAAAAGATAAGGGAACAGGAATAATAGCTACTGAGGGTATAACAAGCTTAAATATAGCAAACTATTCAAATCACTGAGTGATTGATACTGATCCCTTATTAAAGGACATGATGAAAGTAATGTATAGTTAATGATTTTGAATAAAATGAAGTATTTTTGCTTAACCTATGATGTAGAAGCCAGCATATGAAAGCTTGTGAATGTAGTTTGACTTTCTCTGATATTTGTCTTGAAAACCTTTTGTTGTTGAAGTGGAAGTAACAGGAACGTTATCAGATTTAGTTACCTTAACTATCTAAAGCATCTGTTACCTTAATATGTGCGCATCAGTTTAATAATCATTTAACTTTATTTGAGGATATTTTATCTTTTAAAACTCACACCGTATGAGTTTATATTAAAACATGAGTAAATGAGATTCCCACTTGTCATTTTGATTTTTTTTAAACTTTATATAAATATCAGAAGTTTTCCCATTGTTGGCATTAACACACTAGTGACTAGATTCTGGCTGTCATTTGCAAAGAACAATATAAATTCTACTTTTCTTTTTTAGTAAATGCTGCTAGTGAGTAGAGCACTGGACTGGGACTCAAAACACCTGGGTTCTATTCCTGGCTTGGTCACCAGCCTACTAGATGACCTCATGTAGGTTGCTTCACTTCTTTGTGCCTTAGTTAATGGTAGTGATACTGATGTCCTTTTGTAAAGCACTTTGAGATCTACAGATGAAAAACATTAGCTAAGAGCTAGGTATTTATAGTAGTGGTGGTACTGGGAACTTTGCTTTTCACTTGCTGGATTATTTTGTGGTGAGCATCTCTTGAAATTGTTGAGGTAAAAATGAAAGTGAACACATTTTGACTGAAATGCATGTAGCTTATTTGCATAAAGCAACGGTAGTTTGACAACTCTGTTTTAGGTAAACCGATAAGGTTACTTTCATTTAATGGTTTCTGTATACAAACAGGTGTGGACATACTATTCTTCATATATGGATTCATATTCCCTATACCAGTGGAACTTTTTTGGCTTCTGTTAAACAGGCATCCACAACTTCTAGCTAAGTGGTACCTAATTGGCTTCTTCCTTTGGATCTCTCTGGTTCTTTTTCAGTCTCTGTGAACATCAGACATACTTCATATATCATGGTGAAAGAACAGCTTTACAGAGAGTGATTCTTTTTGCAGATCAGTGCTCAGTTTTCAATAGTGAGGGTCTGAATGCCCTATAGAATACAAAAAGAACAAGAGTACTTGTGGCACCTTAGAGACTAACACATTTATTTGAGCATAAACTTTCGTGGGCTACAGCCCACTTCATCGGAAATCTCCAATGAAGTGAGCTTATGCTCAAATAAATGTTAGTCTCTAAGGTGCCACAAGTACTCCAGTTCTTTTTGCAGATACAGATTAACATGGCTGCCACTCTGAAACCTATCAAATACAGTCACTTTTTTCAAGATTAGAGAGCATAGAGCCATCAGGTTCTCCCCAGTCAGCTTCCGGGCAACTCTTGGTCAAGCTTCCTCTGTAACAGTGGCATCTCTACATCAACATTCATGGTGGGACCAGTGAAATCCATTCATTGGTGCTTTGCTCCTACTGGAATGTAGACTGGAATATGCAGATATGGGCATCAGAACCGTTGGCTCCACTTAGATCTTTTACTGTAGAGGGGAGATTCTGTTAAATAGCTGTAAATGGGGCAAAGAATTGGAATGAAGGTTAGTTTATTTCACTCTCTTATAATTCTTTTCTGAATGATTTGGACTTCGGCTGCCCCAATGTCAGGAATGTCACTGCTTGTTGCTTGTAGAACACAAATATTAAGCTTCTAACCTCCTTCCTAGAGGTTTAATGAGGGAAGGCCTTCACCCTTAACTGCTTCCAATTCCCAAGCAATTCTTGATTTTTCTGAGGTGTTTCCTCTCCTTTATGGTCACTAGCCATTTTTCTCTTTGGCCTGTTCCACTCTGGACATCACTAGGCCTAACGTTCTAGCGCCCTTGGCTGTTTTTCTGGAAGGAAAGGTTTGTCTTTCCTTGTTTCAGGGATCTGTACTCAGATGAAGCACTTGTTTTAGACCAGTCTCCAAGCTTCAAAGAGTATTGTCCTAGGGAGATTTGAAAGGAAATTGTTTCCAATACCACCTCAGCTTGGAAAAACGTATGAGAGTGACTTGTTCAGTCTCTTCTGCCACATATTCCGTTTCTGAAATATTGGAAAACAGTAGAGGTTTTTGTGGGGATGAGAGGAGGATTTCTCCTGAGATGGACGTTTTAAAATTATTTCCTGTTCTGTCAGTTTCCCTGGAGAATGTCTGTCACCCTAGGGATGAGACAGCAAATGTAGCTGTCAGGGATAATGCTAAACTTTGTAGCTACTCTGGACCAGCCTAAAACCCCTTACATTCGTGCACTCACTCTGAAGACTTTGCTGGGGAAATCACCTGTATTTACCTGTGTGGTAGAGCTGACCCACTCCAAGGGCATGAATGTTTCAGAAGTTCGTATTCTGCACTGCCTAGTGCTATGAGACTTAAAAACATGCCTCTTGGAAGCTACCGATAGTTACAGTATGATTTTCTATTCACACCATTATACATGGTATGGCCCAAGATACCTTGAAGCTGGTAAAAGTAACACAGACATGGGTCATTTCTACACACTGGGGACTATAGCAGCATAGCTGTAATGCTGTAAGTATACCCACATAATACCAGAGAGTACATGTAGCCTACAGAGATGGAAGGGGGTTTTCATCACTGTAGGAAAACCACTTACCTGAGCAGTGGTCACTTGAAACATTCTTCCATTTACCTAGCTGTATCTGCAGGGGTGAGGTTGGCTTAACTGCCTTTCTCAGAGGTGTAGATTTTTCACATCCCTGAGTGCCCTGGTACATCTACCTAATTTTTTTAAGTGTAGACTAGGCCCAGCTCTGTCCTTTTGAGTCAGTCTAGATCAGATTCAAGGACCTTCCTAAATTCAAGATGTCAATCAATGTAAAAGGAATAAATGGAAAATTCTGCCCAGTTGGGAGTCCGAACTTCAGACATAGTTCTCCCCTCCCCCCAATGCACTTTTCCTATACCTCAACTCAGTTCTGTTGGGTTGCTGTGCATTTCTTTTACGTGTGCTCTGTCAGAGGAATAAAAAGTAGATTTTTAAAGGTCAGCTTTTTAAAAAAGATTTCAGAAGTCAATTTAGCATTTGAACAATGACTAAAAAAGTGATTCAAAATTTTGTTTCAGTGGTATCTTTTTATTGCACACAAATCAAAAGACTACATAGGAAATTTTTATGTTACAAAAAATTGCTTTTACTCTGAAAGTTCAGCTATGAGATGTCAACAGGAAGTTCAACTGCACCATAAATGTTTTGTATTCTGAGATAGTAGCTGTGTTTGTGTTTGGTTTTTTCCTAAGTAAACACTGATTTGCAAACACTGGTATGTTTCAGTCAGAATATAAAACAGAAAAGCAACTGCATGGCTTTAGAGCAGGTAGATCTTAGAATGCCTTGGCTTGCTTACATAGCTAGCGCACAGTAATGTTCATGTATTTTTTTGTCATAGAAACAAGGAGTCTGCAAAATATATATTTCTAGTGATCATCTGTGTCTCATTGCAAACTGACAGTGCAAGTGGGAACCATCTATTTTTCATTTCATAATCGTAGGGATCTTTCTATGTACACAAAGATGAGCAGGTTTAGGATGCTCCTTAACTGATCAAAGGACTGATCAAACTTTTAAACATGAAAAGCAAGTGAGTTTTAAATGCACTGCCTTCATAGCCATATCTGTGCATAAAGAAGATACTTTAAAAGAAATCTCCAGTCAGGATTTATGAAAGATTAGAAAACTAGTAGATTGTCTCCTTAGATTTATTGCTAATTGAATATGAGAGAAAGCCATACTTTAGTTTTCACTGCCTTATATTTTCTACTAAATGTTATAATTATAAAAATTATTCATTGGCAAAGGCAATCATCTTCTAGTTGGACACTAGTTTTATTTCCTGATATGGACCGAGACCTTCAGCAATGAACACACTCACAAGGTGATCCACCGTTTGACTTGCTGATGCAGTACGTGTTTAAGAAAGTATTCTCCTGTTGGTGTGTAGGAAATTCATGCACATCTCTTAGATTAATATTAATAGGAGTCTCACATGTAAATCCTCAACATGGACTTTGAGAGCCTATTTCTCCGCTATTTAGTGTTGGTAACTACATTTGTGCAATGTGGGCATATAAAACCATACCAGTTTAAATTGACTGTGAGTGTCTTACATCCTCTCTGTGCACTCATGTTGTACAGGAATGCAAGGCAGTGGAGGATCAGATCCTATTTTTTCTCATTTCTTAAGGCTAAATATATACATAAACACATTAAAATGTCTTTATTTATAAATAAAATACCTTTTTTGGGTCTGTATTATAGCCCTCAGCCTGCCTGAGGGCAAAAGCACTATCAACGATTTTAAACACAAAGAAAAGTAAATGTCCTATGGATACATAGGACTTTACAGAGAAAATCTTTTATGCATGAGGGAAGAAAACTTCCTTTAAATGGAAAATTCTCACAAAGCAATATAGCCAAGCTGTCCAGTGTGGCTGTAATTAAGGGTATGTCATAGTTTCCATTAGATACTTCTTTATTCAGAAGTCTGCAACTTGGTAGTAAGACTACAGGGAAAAACAGTTTTTTGCATTGCTTACAAAAATACAGAAGGGAAAATTGGAAGTTGGTACACTCAAACATTCACTGTAGCACAGAAATGTAAATAACATTTTGTTTCAATTTAAAATCTCTCCTTATCCTAATTTCTTGTCTTGACATGTTTCTCTGATGGTAAAAGCCCAGTCTTCAGAGCGGTTTTCTTTTTACTATAGACCATGTTGTGACAACTTCAATGTGATTTCTGGGATGTGCCTGACTCATTTGGGGTGGGAGAAGTCAAGGGAGCTGTGCACTGTAATTTACCCATGATAGCACTCCATGCACAGTGGTTTTTTTTGTTTTTTAGTGTGGTTTTTGGTCTGGAGCACTTAAGAAGTTGTATATATTATTCATCAAAAGAGAAATATAGATGCCTTTTAAGCATTTTATTTGTGCTGAAAGCTCTTAATAGTGCCATATAACACATACATTGTGACTTAACAGGTGATTAGTTGAAGCTTTCTGAAACCTTCAGGTAATGTTTGAAGTTATTTCATATAGGAAAGTGACTAGCTGCTTCTGCAGTGCTTACCTTCCAGTAAAAATGCATTGCTTGGTATATAACATACTGGGTGAAATCCTGACCCTAGTGAAGTTTTGCCGTTGACGTAAATGGGACCAGGATTTCATATACTATGTTTCAGTATGAAAACTACTATTGATTTAAAATGCGAAGTGTCACAAAGAAGGATGCCATATTTCTCAGTTTGTTTCAGTTGCTAATACAAGTTTGAAGTTAAAGTGATAGGCAGTGGGCTCTGTGATCATCTTTCTTGCTGACTAGCATTGTCTCATTATTCACATGCGCTCTCCTGTTTGTATTCATCGGTTGTCTCTTGTAAGCACTTTGCAGCTAGGACCATCTCTTTTGTTCTGTTTGCACAGAACCCTCAACCAGGACTGGTGCTCCTAGGCACTACAGTTATACAAATAATAAATGATCAAATTTTCAAGACAGATTCAGTTTGAGCTGGGTATCTAATTTCCTTGATCTCCCTTGGAAAGCCAAGCCTTTGTTACTACTACTTTTTAAATGGTATGTGTTTTCAAACAGCTTGCATGTCGGGGCAAATTGTTGGAATGAGGACACTGATAAGTATGATATGATTAAATGACTGTGTCATTTTGGAGGAAGAGGTCTTGTTCTTTTCTGACAAGTGTTCCAGTAAATGTGCTCCAATAACATACAGCCTGAACAGTTTAAGAACTATTTTATCTCATAATGTTGCTTTTATAATAACTCTTATGGTAGGTACTGTTGCTATTTAGTGTTTGGTTGCATTAATCCTTTTAAAAATTCATTAAGGATAATTGGATCAGAAATAGTGGATGTGTATCTGTGCATCTAGTGGAGAAAATATCTATCCATTCTCTGTTATAGGATTTTATACTGCCACCCATTGCTATATTATCTGTGCACCTTCCATGTAAAATCAATAGCAATAATGAATCCCATATGGACTGCTTGGAGGCTTGACATTTCTCCTTTTTGATGATAGAAGCTGGTCTGGTTTAATTTAAAGCAGAATTTAAAACAATATAAATCCTAGAATGTTTCCACCTTTATAAAAACCTGATGTTTTCCTCCTGGTTTTGATAGTTTCTTACATAATGTCTTGATGAGGTACACATGTAATTTTACTTACAATACTGCATATTTGCGTCACAAAACCTACATTTTATCTTAACTGGAATAATGCAGTATTTTAAATGGATGCTTAAGTGATGTTTAGAACAAATATTCAATCCTCTTTTGCACTGGAGAACTTCCAGTAGGTTTTTATTGGAATAGGTACATGCCAGCATTTCACACCCACTAATTAAAAATACAAGTTGTCTCCCCCCACCTTTGTTTTATTATTTTTTCCGTTGTTACCAGTACTGTGGGTATGAGCACCACGAGTTGAGTCAGTAACTGCAGAAGTTTGAGTTGAACTAGTATTTACTTTGTTACAGGTGAGTCTGGAAATTTTTGCACTTTAATTCAGTAAACCATTTAAGCATATGTTTACATTCATCTCTAGCTGTTAGCTCTATATGCTAAATTCACATTGAAATCACTGAGGCATGTGCTTAAGGACTTTACTGAATTGGGGCCGTAGTGCTCAATTCAGCACAGATGTATCTTCGATAGTTTTTCACTATCCTGGTTTAATATGACCAAATTGTTAACTTGCTTTAACTGTTGAAATCTTGTTTAAACTCCTCATTTCCATAATGTTTAGGAACTAAATATTTTTATTATTTACTCTAAAACATATTAAAAGTACTGGAATCAATGGTTAGCTGAAACTGGTATCAACGTTTAGCTAAAACAAATGTATTTATCTTGACAAACTTTTAAACCCTTTAGTTTCAGCTCAATGTCACTGGAACTGTTTCAGAATATAGAGTTCTCACCACACTTTAGATGTATTATCTGTATAATTAGAAGAGGAATGTTGTGTAAAATGAGTCAAATTTTCCTGTGAAATCTTTTAAGTTCTGTTAGATGAGATGTGTTCCCCAGTGAACTTGATTCTGTTCCATGGTCTGTTGCAGGGATGGAGCTATGGGACCCTGAGCTCCTTTTGGTGCCCTGCACCCCTGGAGTGAACATAAACCAGCACCTTGTACTTCCAAAAGCATATGTACTGCTATAATGGTTGAACTTTGTACAGAAGTACAGGGAAGAGGGGAGTTTTCTTACTTTTTCATGAATGTTTTAGGTGCATTTCCAATGCTTGAGCATTACATGACCTACAGCAGGGGTCGGCAACCTTTCAGAAGTGGTGTCCCAAGTCTTCATTTATTCACTCTAATTTAAGGTTTTGCGTGTCGGTAATACATTTTAATGTTTTTTAGGAGGTCTCTCTCTACAAGTCTATATATTATATAACTAAACTAATGTTGTATTGTAAAATAAACAAGGTTTTCAAAATGTTTAAGAAGCTTCATTTAAAATTAAATTAAAATGTTGATCTTATGCCACTGACCCACTCAGCCCACTGGTGGTCTGGGGGGGTTCTGTTCACCTAGGCCAGCAGTGGTCTGAGTGGGGCCTGTGGGTCGGAACCCCAGCTGGGAAGGGTGTGGCAGCCAGAACCCTAGACTGGCAGTGGGCTGTGTGGGGCTGGTGGCCGGGACCCCAGACCGGCAGTGGGCTGAGTGGCTCAGCTCACTGCCGCTCAGGGGTTCCATCCTCCGGCTCCTGCCAGCCGGGATCCCGGCTGCCGGACCCACTCAGCCCACTGCGGGTCTGGGGTCCCAGCCCTGCCCACATACAGTGGGTACCTACCTTCTCCCTGGTTCTGGCCCATTCTCTTCCTCTCTCTGCACTGAGCTGAGAGTTGGAGTGGACCGAGCACAGGGCTAAGGGTGAAGGGTCTGGCCAGGAGCTAGAATGAGGGAGGGCACTCAGAGTTGGGGCAGGAGGTTTGGGTGTGGGGGCACTTACCTGGGCAGCTCCCATGTGGTGTGAGGGGTGCAGGCGGGAATGTGAGTGAGGGTGCAGGGGCTCCTGTTTGGTGCTCAGGGTGGGGGTGGGGATGTGCAGGGTGCATGGGATGTGGGTGGGTGGGGATGTGGGGAGTGCAAGAATCAGAGCAGAGAGCTGGGGGCATGTGCAAGTGTCAGGGTAGCGGGGCTGGGTATGTGTGGGGTGCCAGTCAGGGCTGGGGTCATGGGGTGTGTGTGAAGGAGTCAACAGAGGGCTGGGTGGTACAGGGCTCAGGGCAGGGGCCTGGGGGTGTGTGGGGGTGCAGGGCTCAGGGCAGAGGGCTCTGTGTGTGCGAGAGAGGGGGGTCAGGGCTCAGGGCAGAAGGCTCGGTGACTGCCCCCCCGAACTCCCAACTCCCCCTGCTCCTTGTCCCGACTACCCCCTCCTGGGACCCCACCCCCCTATCTAAGCCTCCCTGCCCCATATCCCCTGACTGCCCCCCTAGGACCCTACTCCCTACTTGTCCTCTGACTGCCCCAACCCTTATCCACACCCCCTGGACTCTCATGCCTGTCTAACCACTCCCTGCCCCCTGATAGGATCCCCAGAACTCTGGACCCATACAACCTGCTCCCCACCCCCGCTCCCTGCCTGCCCCAACCCCACTCCACACCCCTACCTCCTGGCAGTCCCCCCAGAACTCCTGACTCATCCAACCCCCCCATCTCCTTGTCTCCTGACCACCCCCTCCAGAGACCTCCCCACACCTTAACTGCTCCCCCAGGACCCTCTTTGCTCCCTGTCCCATGACTGCTCTGACCTCTATCCACCCCCCAACCAGACCCCAGGACTCCCATGCCCCATCCAACCCCCCTGCTCCCTAACCACCCCCCAGGATACCACCCCTTGCTCCAACCCAACCTGCTCCTTGTCCCTTGACTGCCCCCACCCCTTAACCAACCCCGCCCCGGCCCCGGCCCCCTTACCATGAGGCTCCTCGCTCATGCGGAGCCCTGCTGCCGCCACCGCCATGCGCAGCCCTGCTCCGCCCCGCCCCTCAGAGCGCTAAGCCCGCGGTGGCAGGGCTCCGGGTGAGCGGGGAGCATCTTTTCCTGCCCACGGAGCCAAACGCTGCCCCGCGGGAGCGCCTAGCCCCAGTCTCCAGAGCGCTGCGCGCGCGGCAGCAAGGCTCTAGGGGAAGGTGGGGGAGGGGGCAGCGGCTTGCTGCGCTCAGGCCGGCACTCCAGTCCGGTACCGTGGACCCCGCGGCTTGCCGCGTCGGCAGGATTTTCAGTGACACTCGGAGTCCCAGCAGGTAGCCACGTGCTATCAAAAATTAGCTCACCTGCCATCGGCTGGCGACTCCTGACTTACGGCTTTGAAACTGCACTATGCAGAAGAAAAATGCTATTTTTAACCATCTTAATTTAAATGAAGCAAGCACAGAACATTTCCTTACCTTGTCAAATCTTTTTTTAACTTTCCCTTTGTTTTTTAGTTGTTTACATTTAACACGGTATTATATTTGCTTTTTTGTATGTCTCTGCTGCTGCTGAGTATGTACTTCCGGTTCCAAATGAGATGCGTGGTTGACTGGTCAGTTCGTAACTCTGGTGTTCTTCTATATATGTATGAATAAAGGCTGCAGGATTATTACGGTGAAATCCTGACCCTGTGCTAAACAGGAATGAAAGACCTCTTACTCCCAAGTACAGGAGAGCTTTTCTGGTGTCACGTATCTCTAGGACAGTAAGGCTGGCACTGAAGGGGTGCACAGGGTCTCTGTGATCAGATCCTACAACAAATGAACTCCTCACCACTGATTGAGCCTTTGTGCATTTGGTCTCCCTTTTCCCATGCAGGCTCCTGCAGGCCTGGGGCTGCATTAAGCTCTGAAGAACTGTGTGGGTAGTAAAGTGGGGATTGAGTAGTGAAGATCGTATTAGAGATGGGGGAATTAAGTAATCCTTTATTGGCATAATAGAGAGCCTGGGGACCTCTTCTTCCTTCTGATCCCTTCTCTGGTTGCCCTATGGGACATTGCAATAGCCAGCTGGGCCTGCTGTTTGGGCATTGTGGCCCTTTCAACAATACTGCAGCTGACCAAGTCATCTGTGCAGAACTATCATTTTGGAATCAAGAGGCTCTGCAGATGCATTGTGCCTTCCAAATGTTATCCTTTAAGGGTCTGAAGGATGCTGACTCATGGACTCTGCCTTTTCACTGCAGAAAGTGGGGGCAGGTGATTGACTTGCTTTGTACTGGTTATGTACGGGGTGGATTTCAATGGCGCACCTTTGTGTTGTAGAACTCTGTAGGAACAAGATTAGCCTATCTCTTTGCTGTCATAAAAGGTGGGGATTTTACAGCAAAATAATTAACGGGAAAGTTACCTCACTGTGTAATCCTGGTGGAGACAGAGCACCTGTAGATTTTAAGGTCAGCACTGCACCTTCTCTCTCCCATCTGAGGTTGACCTTGCCTAGGTATTTACCTTATAGTAAAATCTACAGCCCCTTGACTCTACTAGGAACTTCACAGAGGGATTGGTACTGTAAATTAGTTAACCTGAGGTGAAACACTCCTATTTTTTTTAACAGTGAAAAGAGAGCCTTATACTGCACCTTTGTCACTGAAATACTTAACCTCGAATCCCTTCTACAGCTCCTTGATTTCTGGCTGCCACTAAGAGTCAGGTTGCCCCTATCCGCTCGATCTGTGATTAAGCATATTCTCTTGTGAACTATTTGTGAGGCATTAATCGTTTGTTTTTCTTGGATAACGTTTAAATTGCAGATACTAACATCACTACTCTATTAGTGGAGTAGGCTGTAAAGTTGCTTACAGTTGTTGAAGTCTTGCCCTCACCAGAGTTTGTCTTTGTATTTGAAACTGTTCACAAATATTGCAGTGATGAAATGAGTTTGTAAACAGGGCGTGTGTACACACAAATAAGATAAGGCTCAGAAGTGGTGTCTTCCTGAAACTTGGGGAATAGTCTATACCATGGCTTCAACTAACACAGTTCTTTTAAAGAAAGATAGAGTCCGTATACTGAAACCGTGCTATCAGTTAGAAGGCTGTCAGCCATTAGCAATCCTTGCAGGTAGCACGATTCTATAGTAGTTCCAATGTGGGCAAGGCTTCATATTTGATACATGTTGCAGGTGTCATAGGCTCACTCTGGCATCTAGCCTGAAGCTCAGAAAGGCCAAACACGTTTAAAAAAAAAAATTAACTTCAAAATAAATGTACCCAGTGTCTTCATGTTGAGTGAGTTTTTCTTAACTACCTGTACTTGAAGTAATGGATTGTGCTAAATGGGTGTTTTCCTTCATAACGGGATACTTTCAACTAACTTCTTCAACTGTGTTTATATTTCCATCGCTGTAATACCCTCCTCAAAGTGTGAAAACAATTTTCTTGCTTGTTTTGAGTTTGTTTTTTCCATTTACCAAACATGTACTTGCAGAACACTACATCAAGCAACTTGCACCATGCCATCAGTAGTGCTTTTTTTTTTATTATTTATTTTTTATTTATTTATTTTTTTGAGTGCATGGATGTTCAGAAAGCGCTGATCGATCACTACCTCATTTCACGTCGGTGAGAGAAGTATGTAATCTATATTTCTAAAAATCCTTTTCAAGATGTCTCTAGTTGGGTACCCTAAAACTGAAGTACCCAAAATTTCTGGTCACTGCTGAAAGTGTTGGCCTAGGTAGTATGTCCTACCCAGATTTAGTTATACTGATAGGAATATTCCAAAATGTAACTGATACAAGTAATTGAAAGGTCTCCTTCAACACTTTTTCTAAGATTTCCTTAAACGGGTAGATTTAACAAGCACATCTAGACTGCCAAAATTAGTTTTGTAAATTGTAGTTGGAATGTGTAGCTATACCTGTAATTTAGTTTGCCTGATCACTTCCATTCTAAAGCTGTCTTCTTATTTGCTTATAACTTTCTTCAATTTTCACTTGGCCTGAAATTTTCCAGACATTTTTTTTGCTTAAGCAAAAGTCACCTGTCCATTTTTCATGGGGGAAGCGGAATGGAAAAATTTAAAATTCCATTTTTTTTTATTTTTTTTTTTTTGGTGTGGCAACACTGGGTTGGGATAGAAAGCTGAAATCCACCAAGGAGAAAATCTGCAATTGGGATATGTGCCTTTTTGTGGTCTTCTGAAAAATCTGTTCTGATTTGGGTCAAGTATAACTTGCAGTATGCATGTGTACTAACCTTTAAATAGATTTTTAAAAAATTATATAGTAGTATAATGACATTGATCACATGTGTGGAAGAGTGGAATTGTAAATCAGACAAAATATGAAAAATTTGGAAAAGGTGCCTATTGAAAGAGTTTGGGTTCTAGATTGTTTCTATTCAATCTTTTAATATGTGTATTGAATAAGGCAGAGGTTCCTCAGGAAGACTTTACTCAGTGAATTTTGCATCTTGAGTATGATGGAATGTTCTAATGTTATCTAGCAAAATAGTTCCACATTATGGAGTAACCCATCCCCTACTGGGTGGGACATGCGTTATGATATAGTTTTCAGTTACATCATCATATACTATTATTTCTGCAGTACTCTTCTTCATTCAGTGCACAGATTGGATTTTACATAGTGAATGAGGCAGGGGATATGTAGTGGAAGAGAGACTTGATCTGCAAGTGTGCATATCATTTTGAGCCACAGCTTGTGTGCAATGTAAACAATTGCAAACCAACGTACTTAGAAATTGCCATGCTATAAATGAAAGGAGATTTGGACCTTCTTTGTGCAAGTTGGACAAACTGCTGAATAAGTCCAAGGTCCACTCATTGAGCAGTGATGATAAAAATTGTATGTATTTAAATATTCACTGTGCACAGTCCATGTGCATTGAGTGAGGAAGGTTCCTGCTGCAATAGTAGCATGTGATCATGCACTCAGAAGACTCTGTACAGCTGTAAATAACTACACAGGTGCAGCTTAGTGGAGAAGCAGGCCCAAAGTTGGAATGGTCGAGTTTTACATTTGCTTTGCACTCATTTTGAACAGGTGTAAATGACTGCACAGGTATAAGGCAGTGGGGAATCAGGCCCCCACAATACGTAATCATGAACCAGATCCTGCACTGAGATATGCACAGAGGAATTCTGACGAGTTCAAGTGTTTCACTTTGCAACTGTGACATTCTTTAATGTAGTTTTAACTGAAAAAATGTATGGATAGCTTGATTTTTCCTCCCTCAGTAGGCCTGCGGCTGGGGGCCAGAGCCTGCAACCCACCACCCAAGGGCTGAAGCCCAAAGCCCAAGCCCCAACACCTCCAGGAAGGTGGGGAACTCACGCTGGTCGTCTGCTCCTATAGTGTTTGTGCCTCCAAAAGGACAGGGACCAACCCCTGCTGACAGCCCTGGAGGTCCATTGGTCCATCCCCCCATCACTACCCATGAGGCTGTAGCCAGAAGAAAAGTTCCTGGTGGCCTCATGCGGTCACGGTGGCTGCATTTGAGAAACACTAGTCTAAACACCAAGGCATAAAGGTGGGTTCCAGAAATTCAAAGTTTTCACACTTGCCTTTGACTCTTTCTGGCTTTGAGCCGGTCACTTCACATCTCTTTATCGCAATATCCCCTTCGGTAGAATGAGGATAATAGTTACCTACCTCAGAGATATTATGAAGAGTAAATTATTATTTTTACAGAGCTTTGAAGTTGCAGAGTTCCATATAAGGCTAAGTATAGCTAAAAATGCCCTGATCTCACTAACAGTAGTACATTTCCAATAGTACAAACAACTCAAGAGGCAACAGGCCAGGAATACAGGTTAGCTTTTTATCTTATTTTGTGTTTGCACTGCTTATTATAATCACAGTTTGGCATTTCCTGGCTGTCAGCTAATTAACTAGTTAGTTCATTACATAACAGGAAATGCCCTGCACTGTGGTTTTTGCTTAGTTTCTTGACAGATGAGTGTTAACACAATTGAAAATAGAATAAAATCTTTGGATTGCCATAATCAAACAACTGTTTGAAAATATATTAGGCAAAATCTTGCCCTTTTGAACAGAGTGGTATGAGCTGTGATAAAATTCCCAGAAACTGCCTGTTGACATAGGGAATGTGTGATGTGGTCTTATTTCACCTCTGTACCAGAAAGGAGCTGTACTGGTTCCTACCAGTGTGTGCTATAGTATATGCCCAGTGGCTGGCCATTATAAGTATATATATATAATATTTATATATATTAATTACACTATGTCTAGATGCCCACCAAGGATCAGAACCCTGTTGCACTAGGCACTGTATAAACACATAAAAAGAAACAGTCCTACCCCAAAGGGCTCACTGACTAAAAAAGGATGGGAAGGGAAACCAGCATGGAGAGGTGAAGTGACTTGACCCAGGTCACACAGCATGTGCGCGGGAGAGCTAGGAACAGGACCAAGGTCTCTGTGTTCCATGCCCCTTAACTAGCAGACCATCCTCCTTAGCATGCTAACCAACCCCCATGGCTCTCTTGAGCAGTATCTGGGAATCTTGCCCTGCTGGTGCACTAAGGTGTGTAAAATATGCTGTCGTCCCCTCACAGCCCTCGTGCATCTGCCATGATGCAAAAGCCTATTCCAGATATGGCAGATAGGAAGACCCTCATCTACTTTTCTCCTCGCATGCAACAAACATAGTGGCCTTCCCAGTATACAAAGTAAATGGGGGAATTGAACGCACAGTGTCATAGGGAATTAACACTCCTTCCTCGCCCCAGCAGTGATGCCCTGAAGCATGATATGCTCCTGTTAGTGCATATAACTGAAAATGTTGATCATAAAATTATTCATCCCCTTGTTACTAAAGTGCACACACTTCTTTGCTGCTTTAACCACAACACAAAAGCAATTTGGAGAAATTGCAATGAAATTGCTTTAAAAAACAGAACAATACCACTTGCCATAATTTTAACCTAAATAAAATGTTTTCCCATACTTTGCTGGTGGTGGGGAGTAGTTCTATGCAGACTGTGCAAAAGAACTAAAGCAAATTTAAGGTGATCCACAAAAATACTGCTGTTTAGAAACTGACTGCTAGATTTTACAGTATCTAGAGATTTCATAAAAAGAACAGGAGTACTTGTGGCACCTTAGAGACTAACAAATTTATTTCAGCATGAACTTTCGTGGGCTACAGCTCACTTCTTTGGATGCATAGAATGGAACACACAGACAGGAGATATTTGTACATGCAGAGAACATGGAAAAGGTGGAAGTATGCATACCAACAGGAAGAGTCTAATCAACTGAGATGAGCTATCAGCAGCAGGAGGAGGAAAAACTTTTGAAGTGATAATTAAGATGGCCCATAGAAGGTGAGGAGAACTTAACATAGGGAAATAGATTCAATTAGTATAATGACCCCACCATTCCCAGTCTCTGTTTAAGCCTGAATTAATTATACCTAATTTGCATATTAATTGGAATTCAGCAGTCTGTCTTTGGAGTCTGTTTTTGAATTTTTTTTGTTGCAAAATTGCCACCTTCAAGTCTATCACTGAGTGGTTAGAAAGGTTGAAGTGTTCTCCCACTAGTTTTTGTTTTTTCATGTTTTTACTTTTAGCCTGAAGCACATGAATTGATGTTTGATACTTTCTCTGCTCTTGTTTGCCTTGGTAGCTAGAGCTAAAATGTTTTGGATTTTTGACTGAAAATTCCATCATCCTTGGTTTTAAGGTCCTGTTTCAGAATAATTTGTGTTGAGAGAGGTTAGCTAATTCATCCAGGAGTCCATAATCACCACAAAGTGTTTACTTTTAAAAAGGAAGTATCAAAGTAAAGTTTAATGCTGACCAAAACTGAAATAGTGTTTTACCGCATGGAAGTAAAAATTAGGTGCAACTCTTACAAGTTTAATGCTTTTTTGATTTTTGGTGAAAGAATTTTATTCTGGGTAACTTCTATGGCTTTTTTAAAAATGGTGTTCATATTAGAGCATATCATTTTTAATAACATCACATATTAGAATTAGCAATGGCTACAAATCAGAAGTTCCCAGTTAGTAACTCAGGATTCTTCTTCGAGTGATTGCTCATATCCGTTCCAGTTAGGTGTACGCGCCGCGTGTGCACATTCGTCGGAAGACTTTTACCCTAGCAACTCTAGCGGGCCGGCAGGTAGCCCCCTAGAGTGGCGCCGCCATAGCGGGTAATATAT
>NC_133769.1:169673973-169675568 GCF_003597395.2 Chelonoidis abingdonii | reverse complement strand
AAAAGCAGCAGAGAATCCTGTGGCACCTTATAGACTAACAGACGTTTTGGATCATGAGCTTTCGTGGGTGAATACCCACTTCGTCAGATGAATGTAGAAAGCTCATGATCCAAAACGTCTGTTAGTCTATAAGGTGCCACAGGATTCTCTGCTGCTTTTACTTAATTTAAGGGTTTGTCATGAATTTCAGAAGCATGGGGAAATCCTGCTGTCTCTACTCAGGCATAAATCCCATCACAAAGCAACCAAGTTATACAGGATATAGCAGTTTAAAAAATCTTTACACTCATTTACCCTACCTTATATCAGATTCTCTGGCTGTAAAGGTGCCTGGCTGTGCATGTTATCTTCACTAGGAAATGCATCTGTTTCATGTCTGCCTATATATGCTGTTTTTGAATTGCCTTCCCAACACGTGATTTCTCTGTTCTCTTTCTGTTTCTTGTAAATATGAGGGAGGTAACTATTATTTTGAAAGTGAAAGTAATTCAGTAACATTTGTAGTCTGCAACAGGCCAATATGCAGAGTTTTCAGTTACTTCTGCTTTCAAGATGAAACTGTAGCTCCAGCTACTGAGGTCAGGGAGGTTACAGTGTAACCAATAAATCTGGAAGTCATGAGAGACAGGAGTTGTCAGTGTCACCAACCATTCAAAAAAAGTGTCCTTTAGATCTGTTACTTCCCAGCTTTAGCAAAGCAGAACGGAATTGCATCTCACTTCCTGACTACATTTGGGCAAACTGTTTGCACTGAAAGATGTTTCCACTGAAAAAAGCCTATTCAGGCCTATTAAAAAATTGCACATTTGTGTAGAATTGTTTTAGTTGGTAAAGAACAAAGAAAGCGATTTGTTTTAATATGTTAAATGAAATGTTTCAACTTTTTTTTATATATAAAGCAGCTTTTTGTTATAAAACTTAATTACATTTTATTTTTAAAAAGATAATGTTTTTAAAAACTCAAAGCTGAAATGAAACATTTTGTTTTAGGCCAAACAATGTTTCATTCAATGCAAAAGGAAGTATTTTTTTTACTTTTTGGTTTACTGAAAATTGTGTGTGGTTTTTTTTTATTTTATTTCCTTTCAAGTTGACCTGAATTTGTGTGTTGGGCACGGCCAGCAAACCAAACATTAAATATTCACCCAGCTCTACTCCAACCTTTCTTATCAGGAGCTGTTACTGAGCTTTTTGTTACTTCCCGACCAGTTTCATATCAGACTTACTATAGTATTAAACTAAATCAATGTACAGTGGCAAGACAACTCTTTCCCTATGTCAGGCCTGGTCTACACTACACGTTTAAACCGATTTTTAGCAGCGTTAAACCGATTTAACAGCGCACCCGTCCACACTACGAGGCCCTTTATATCAATATAAAGGGCTCTTTAAATTGGTTTCTGTACTCTTCCCCAACGAGAGGAGTAGCGCTAAAATCAGTATTACCATATCGGATTAAGGTTAGTGTGGCAGCAAATCGACGGTATTGGCCTCTGGGCAGTATCCCACAGTGCATCACTGTGACCGCTCTGGACAGCAATCTGAACTCAGATGCAGTGGCCAGGTAAACAGGAAAAGCCCCGCGAACTTTTGAA
>NC_133769.1:169556996-169673873 GCF_003597395.2 Chelonoidis abingdonii | reverse complement strand
GGCAAGAAGGAACTGAGGAGTGGGCGGGCCGGCAGGGGGTATATATTACCCGCTATGGCGGCATCACTCTAGGGGGCGACCTGCCGGCCCGCTAGAGTTGCTGAGGTAAAAGTTTTCCGACGAATGTGCATGCGCGGCGCGTACACCTAACTGGAATGGTTATGAGCAACACATCTCGAAGAACAACAGTTACAAAGGTGTGTAACCGTGTTTTTTTTGTCTGTCCCTGACCCTCAGGCGGCAATTTTTTCTCCCTATGGTTCTTGGGACTCTGTTTTCCCCAGGCAGCTCCTTTTCCCAGCAACTCCCAGCTACTCTATCCCTTACCATCATGCATCCCCTTGGTTTGCCCACTATACCTATCACTTCGACTGTAGGTATCTCTTGGATGAAGTAAAACTGGTCAGTCCTCTTTCCTTAATGCTGCCCATTTCCCAGGTCTCAGATTACAGCATGTCAACTTGCTGCAGCTATTGTGTTCAAACATGGCATACCTGTGTTTCTTCTGTAGAAATCTTCCTTGCTGTTTGCCCCATTCTACCACAGCCTTCTGAAACCCTGTTAGATGAGGGAGCTCTCATGAAACATTGAATGTTATGAGAATGACATGTAGATTTTTAGAGTGAAAATTACAGGACAATTTGGCAACTTGTAGAAGAATTCTGTGGCCATGCTATCATAAAATAACTTTTTAGCTGATGTAGCTTGAAGTTATCGATGGCTATTGAAACATTTCAGTTACCATTCTTGGTATGCTGTGTATGTAATGCTCACAGTGGAACCTGGAAGCAACATTTGTGATTTTAAAGATTTAAGTAAACTTCAACATCTGAAGGAATAGGAGAATGGTACACGGTATATCTGTTCAATATAACAGGGTAGTAACAATCTAGCTGATTCAGATTGTTGTTTTGGTGGAGAGAGCTGTAACAAATATTATTCATTGAATGAGAGCCAGTTATATTCTTTCAGCAAAAATATATGATGATCATTCTGTGACCAAAACACAGTTCTTACCCTAAATATATCTTTTATTTAGTGCCTTTGCATGCAGTACTTGCATGCACAAGTCATCGCTTAGATATGTAACCCATAGATTTTTGTTACTGAATTTAACACACACACTTTAGCTAAAACCCCATAAAATGTAATGGGGAAAATGTTTGTTTAAATAACTGTAAATGAATGATTTCAAGTGGATTTGATTATAATAAATAAATGTAGATCTGAACAATGAGAAATTTTATGTATATTTGATAGCTGTCTTATAACCTTTGACTCTAGAATGTAGGAGTGTGGCTTACTGGACAGTTATTGCATTTCTATGAGTTACATGGCAATATTTTTTACTCGTTTTGGACTCTTATTATGGTACATGTAATGTATTCTAGACCATGGGAAAAAGATGAAGCACTCCTATTACAGTACCATATGTGTGTAGTTCATTGGCTGAGTTGTCTCCATGATGTGAAAGAGGCACAGAGGAATTTTGAAATAAAAATGGGTCTCTTGAAATGTAACAATACGACTGTAAGTATTGAAAATTGTAGTATAGTGATGGTTCCAAAACAGAATCTCTGGTACTTAGACATAGGCCACTAGTACTCTTTTATATGTAAACATTGACTAAAAACAGAGTAAACATAAACCAGATTCCATGTAAATTGCCTCACAAACTACATCCACGTGATGGGTTATATCATTACTATGTGTAACAAAACAAACGGTAGTAAAAGCTATTGAAAGGGGAATAACAGATATTGCTATAATTTTCAAATTGGTAGCTGCAATACAAAAGTCCCTTGATGGAGGGAAATAATTCTTTATTAGTAGCAGCAACAATTCTAAGTAAAAGCAAAATCAAATTAATTTGATCTATTAAATCTCCTCTGTTGGGCTAAAGATAATCTATTCTGTAAGGTTTCAAAGTATTTTCATACTTAGTCAGACATTGGGTGCAATTCAAGGGAGCAGGTGTTATACCACAAACATAGCACTTTTCCTCTTGAAAGCACAATACAAAACTTTGGTCTGGGTGAAAACAAAGATTCTAGCTCTGGTGTAAGCATTTTTAAACTCTTTGAAAAATATGTAGCAATCAAGAATGATGCAAAACACTTATAACTGTAAGGGGCATAGATGGGGGAAGGGGATGATGATGATAATAATAATAATAAAGTAATAATTGGAGATATACCAATCTCCTAGAACTGGAAGGGACCTTGAAAGGTCATCGAGTTCAGCCCCCTGCCTTCATTAGTAGGACCAATTTTTGCCCCTGATCCCGAAGTGGCTCCCTCAAGGATTGAACTCACAACCCTGGGTTTAGCAGGCCAATGCTCAAACCACTGAGCTGTCAAGCCCCCCCCCCCCCACACATGTATTTGCTGTCCACTTACTGAACATAGGTGCATGGAAAAAAAAATTACTAGACAGATCTCAATGATTTAAGCACTGTACATACCTCTGATCCTGATGGGAGCCTCCTGACACTACTGCAGTACCACTTATTCCTAATAGAGACTTACACCAAAACCTTGGAACTTTGGAGAAGTTCAGCTCCAGAGCCAAAATTTGCAGCTCTGATCCATCTCTAGATCAAACCCCAGGGATATTCCCATAATATTCTCTTTGGGCCAGACCCTTAATGTTGAACAATTGCAAATCCTGTTGACTTGAACTCAGTGGAAATTGTAACTGCAAACAACAGTGGGTTATCAGAACCTTTTTGGATAAGGCATATATTTATTTTTAAAAAGAGATCCGCCTTCCCAAATATATAGCATATTGTAGTAAGGACTTGTATAAAAGTAGATTTTTCAAAACTGAAGAGACTATCATGGATGGGAGTATTTCTTCCACCCAAGCCTTACTCAGAACCTTTATTGAGGTCAACCAGTGTATATGATCTGAGTAAAAGAGCTATTATAATTATTATTACACATTCTTTGTTAATAGAACATTTATGGTTACAAAATAAAGTTCTCAAAAGTTAGGAGATGCCAGAGTTAAGATTGCCTGTGCAACCTTTGTTTGCCCACCTTGTGCATACACATTATGATAGGGTTCAGTTGCATGATGTCATACAATTTTTACCTCCAGGAGCCTGCCTCATTTAGTGCCCAGGATTCAAGATGCTCTACTTATGAGCAACTGCTAGATCTTTTCCCCCTCTTCTCGTTCAGTGCGTGGGCTGTAGGCTTATTTACTACATGCTATTCAAACCCTGCTCTGAAGTTAATTAATTTTCTCATGGACTTTTCTATGGTGCTGATGATTATAGTATCTGAGTGCCTCACAAACGTTAATGAATTTATCTTCACAATATCCCTGTGAGATGAGGGGGTTATCTTATCCCGACTTTATAGACGGAGAGCTGAGGCACAGAGCAATTGAGCTCAAAAGTTTTCATTAACTTTGGGGCCCCAATTTGAGATGCCTAGGACCTGACTTTTCAGAATACCTAGAATTAGGTAGTCCTTTATGTTCAGAGCACAGCCCCCATCAACTTCAGTTTCAGCTGTGAGTGCCCACCACTTCTGCAAATCAGACCTCAGAATCTTTGGGCACCAAAAAAGAGGAACACACAACTAATGACCACCTGTGAAAAGTTCTATGCCAGTATCACAAGGCATAGATAAGGAGAGAATTCAGTTCTCTCCAAAACAGCATTCAGCTACCTTAGCCATGAGATTTTCCTTTCTCTTCTTGAAATGCCCTGCCTCATTTACTGTGCACCTTCCAGATTCTGCAACAAATGAGGCTAGGGTCCTACAGAGATCAGTCTCCTTCACTGCATTCTCTCTGATCTTGTGTGCCTAATCTATCCTACACATTGAATGAGGCAGGGATCTTGTTGCAAAAAATAGTATGTGATCATATAATTAAAGACTGTATCATAATATCTATGCACAAGGCACTCCCAAATCCTTTTCAGATGTGACTCTCCAGTCCTTGGTCCCCACGCCTGCTCCTACTTTCCTTGCTCTATTCCCAGTCCAAGTTGTTCTCCCCTCTACCCTTAGCCCATTGTCATTAGATTTCTTGTTATAATCTTTTTTCCCCTCCCTCCTGATCTGTGTGTTCTCTCCTCGCCATTTGAATCAAATGACATCTTTCTCTGTGCTGCAAGAATGGTCACTGAGAACACAAGAGAGACAAACTCCCTGCTCTCAGTTCCAGTGCCTAGCCCCACCCAGGCCTTGAGCAGCTGAGAGCCACCATTCCTGGGAAAATCTGGCTTCAGCGCTGTAGCCCTGAGCTGGAACATGTTCAGTCACTCTGTGGGGATGGAATATGAATGGTCTGGTAGCATTAGGAACTTAGAGACTTGAGCTTCCTCAGTCAGGAAGGAATCTTTGAAGGTCTCTACAGAGTGTGTGAGAACTGCAATTTTTCAAGGGCTTCTAAATTTGACCAGATTTGAGCATATTGTGTCAGGGATGGCAAAAGACACACCCCTGACACAAAGGCCACCGACTGCCAAACTTCAGGTCCTTGCTGCAAAGCTTAAATTCCTCCACCCTCCCTAACAAACAACCAGATTTTTTTGTAAAATGATTCTTTCATTGATTCAAAAACTTTCATAGATTTTAAGACTGGGAGGGACCATAGTTTGACTTTCTGTGTAACACAGGTCATGCAACATCCCCAAAGTAATTCCTAGAGCAATGGTCCCCAACCTTTTTGTGGCCAGTAGCACGTTCGTGTTTTCAGAGGAGTGTGGTGGGCACCAACAATTTTTCAAGGCTTATTTTGCATTTGTACATTTAAATAATACGAAAAACATCATATTTAATATTACATAATATATGAATCCATAAGATAAATAGGTAATTTTACATGTAAAAGGTATTAATTAAATTATTCGGCAATTACTCTTTCACCTTACCGTGTGAATTTGCTCTTTTTTATCTACCTGTAAGAAAAATTAAGGAGTTTTTACAAAATAAATATCATAAACAGTTTTCATCTTATTTATTTTAAAAAAGTAAAACATTGTTGAACTGCTGGTCCAAATATATTTATTATTCTTACTTCAACATAGAATGAAGCCTGCAGCCCTGAAGTTCTCTGTCCCTGGCAGGTGTGGGGCCGCGATTTCTCTCCGTCTTAAGCCGCGGCCCCTTGCCTGCTGAGGACAGAGAACTGTACCCGCAGCCTGCAGCCCTGGAGAAGCCAGAGAGAAGCTGCAGCCCCGTGTCTGCCAGGGACAGAGAACACTAGCACCCGCAGCCTGCAGCCCCGGAGTTCTCTGTGCCCGGCAGGCACCGGGCTGCAGCTTCTCTCCCCTGCTGGGCACTAGGCGGGCGCACATAAATGCCCCGGCGGGCGCCATGGTGTCCGCGGCTGCCGCGTTGGGGACCACTGTCCTAGTGTATTTTATAGAAAAATATCCAGTCTTGATTTAAAAACGGTCAGTAATGGATAATCAACTACAACCCTTCGTAAGTTGTTGCAATGGCTAGTTACTTTCACCATTAAAATTTTACACCTTATTTCCAGTCTGAATTTGTCTAGCTTCAACTTTCTGACATTGTTATGCCTTTCTCTGTTAAATTGAAGAGCTCGTTCAGTGTTTGTCTCTGAAGATTTACTTGTAGTCTATAATCATGTCACCCCTTAATATTCTCTTTAAACTAAATAGCTTGAGCTTCTTGAATTGATCGCTGTAAGACATACTTTCTAATCCTTTAATCATTGTTTTTGCATCTTCTCTGAATCCTCTCTCATTTATCAAAATCCTTTTTGAATTGTGGACACTAGAACTGGATACTATTCCAGCAGCAGTCGCACCAGTGCCAAATACAGAGGTGAAAAAACCTCTTTACTCCTACTTGAGATTCCTCTGGTCATGCATCCCAGAATCACATTAGCTCTTTTGGCCACAGCATCACATTGGGAGCCACCCTCTCAAATCTTTTTCAGTCACTGCTTCCCAGGAAAGAGCCCTGATCCTGTAAGTATAGCTTACAATCTTTGTTCCCAGATATATGCATTACATTTAGCTGTATTAAAATGCCTGTTGTTTCCTAATGTCCAGTTTACCAAGTGATTTAGATCACTCCAAATCAGTGACCGGTTCTCTATTATTCATCACTCCCCCAATTTTTGTGTCATTTGTGAACTTTATCAGTGATTTTTTCTTCCAAGTCATTGATAAAGTTAAAATAGTATAGACTAAAAACTGCTCCCTGTGGGACCCCTCTGGAAACAGACCTCATCAGTGACTGTTCCCCGTTTACACGATCAGTTGACCAGTTTTTAATCCATTTCATGTGTGCCATGTTAATTTTATGTCGGTCTAGCTTTTAGCACCAAGTCAAAACATCTAGCAGAAGTCTAAGTATATTATATGAATGCTATTACTATTATAAAAAAAAAATCAAGTTAATTTGACAGAATCTAGTTTCCATAAACCCATGTTGATTTGCTTTAATTACATGACCCTCCTTTAGTTAATTATTTATCAAGTCCCATATCAGCTGCTCCATTATCTTGCCTGTGACCCATTTCAGGCTGATGGTTCTATAATTGCTTGGGTCATCCTGTTTACCCTTTTTCCAAATTGGCACAACATTAGCTTTCTTTCAGTCTTCTGAAACTTCCTTGTGCTCCAAGACTTACTGAAAATCAGCATTAATGGTCCAGCAAGGTCCTCGGTGAGCTCCTTTACCTTTGCTGCATTCTTGGAAATGACTTAACCATTGTGGTTCAAATTTTGCCCCAAAAATTTACTAAGGGAGACACTTGGTCTGTAACATTTTTGAGCAGCTAATCTGACAAAATTATAAGCAACTGGTTCTGCCAGCCCTGACTATAATATATTGGTAGCATGTATTATTTATAGCACCCCAGTCAAGATCAGGGCACCATTGGGCGAGGCACTTAATTTAAAAACACATAGGCAGATGTCGTCTCTGCCACGTCAACATAATTCACTTCAGCAATGCTGTTTGAAAGGTTTTATATTGTGTTTAGTGAAGTACAACTCTCTTGTGAGCTGAGAGCATGTTAGGGAAATCATCTTTTTTTGTTGGTCATAATTGTAAATAAACATATTTAAAGCCCACTGAAAACAGCATAATTGTCACATCTCTACATATTTATTTATTTCAATTAATATATAAATAGAAAGCACCTATCCTAATTTTCAGGCACTTCAGACAAACTTCAGAAATGTTTATAGATACATCATTTGGCCTATAACATAAATCAATATTAAATTAATGCATTCAAATCTTAGTATTCATTTTAAAGGCTGTCTAGAGAAGTGCCAAAGGAGCAGAAAGAGTGATTCTAAGCAACTATTCATGAGTAGAAGGGTGTAATAATGGTTGATGGGTGAATAGAACTAGACAAATTAACATCCACCATGCTTTGCTTCTAGACAATCAGCTTTAGTTACATTAAATCATGTTTTTTCTGTAGACAATTTAATAGCTCAATTAAAAGCTACTGTGGTAAAATCAATAAATATGTTAGTGCTTAGTTTGTTACTGATAATGTAATGAGATTAACTGTTCACAGAGTATTTATTTAGATTTGTAAATATTAAACCATTTATTTAGTAGGTATGAATTAGTGGATTTGAGTTTGGCTCTCTTCTCCCATTTTAACTAAGATGTTAATTTTGGCTGATCATCAACTGTTGTCTTTGTAAAGTGTTACTTACCTAACATACTGACTTACTACGTGTACTAAAGTAAGTCTTTGGGACTTGTTCAGCATGACTGTGTCTGGTATCTCTTCAGCTATATAGGGAATGGAGGGTGTGTGTGTGTGTGTGTATGTATATATGTATGTATACACACATTAAAGCTACAACACGTCATGGCATTGTTTGTTTTCCCCACCTTACTCCATCATTGTTTCTCAGTGTGACCTGAGAGATGAGCACACACTTTGGTTTCCGTAGACATTCAGTGTTTGTCTTCTTTACGCTATTGATATGGGTTTGAAGACTAATCAGGTTTTATTGATGTGGATGCTTACCATTACGCCGAACTAAGGCTGCTAACCCGTATCACATAGAACATCAGATAGGTGTGACACGTTTTATGGGCTGGATTTAAACTGGAGACTTAAAGGTGAAAGAGTCCATATGCATTACCTAGTACATGAGCTATGAAGTCTGCCCACAAAATCAATTTTAGTCAACACTTCACATTTATTTTCATGGGTAGTGCTCTCTAGATTTTTTTGTTAGTTGATGCTGATCTCTGTATAAGCTTACTGAGTTTATGGCCACTTGTGGGAACATGATTGATGTTTTTGGATAATAGCACAAAACTGATCTCATTTTAAAAATCCAATTCCTCTGAATTAGCTATTCTATTTTGTAAGGGCTCAGTTTAACTTTGGTTACGGTTCTTTCTTTGTGAGAATAGTGATTACATATTTTTCATCCCATGGATAGTCTTGTGGTATAGTGGCAATGAGACCTATTCACATAAGTATATTAGGCATTGCCTCAACAACCTCAATTTTTGTACTGGGGGAGCTGTGTAATGTTTACTCTCTGGGTAACCAGCTTTTGGGCTTGTGGTCTGCACAGCCTCAGACTTCAGGAGAACCTTTAGTGCTTATTGTTAACAAAGGTCAGCTTATTTTGGGTATGGAGTGGCTGCTTTTTAGCCACCCCAAATATAGTCCACTAATAAAAGACCTGATTGGGAACTAGGCAGTTACATACCACAGCAGTTTCTAACTGAAGAAGAGCAGAGAGGGGAAGAGCTGCTAAGGAAAGAAGCAGTATTCTAGAAGTAGTACTTGTGGTATAAGAGTTTCCAATGGCAAGGATTTTCATTCTTTTCCTACCTAGTTTCTTTCTTTTTGGGTTTCTCTTTTCATCATTCCTCCTATAGAAACAAGAAAAGGGAAGGAACACCAATAGGGGAGGCTTTAAAGTGATTTTTAAATTATGAGGGGAAGAATGAAGGTGTGAGGTAACACTGGTGAGCAACTTCTTTTGTTTCAGCAATCCCCCGCCCCCTTAGGAAACTTCCAGTTCTTCAGGCACTGAGATTGTCTGATGCTCACTCAGCGTTTGGCAGAAAAGGACTGGCTAAGCATTTACTCAGAGGATAAATGTATGAGTAAGTTCTTTCCTGTTATTGGCAAACTCAACTTTTCCAGGATTCATGAAAAAAATGGTAATTACTTGTGTATAAATGACTGGTTATGCATATATGAGATGACACAATACAGTTTACATTTACACAGTGCTCAGTGTATTTATTTGTTAAACCTCACAGTACCCGAGGTAAGGAGGTATTCTCATTTGCACTTTACAGGTGTATAAACTGAGGCAGAGAGAGTTTGTGACTTTCCCATACTGTTTTGGCGGAACTAGGAATTAGCGCCCCAATTATTCTGACTCTCAGACCCATATTTCAGACACCGGACCATGCTCCCTCCTTTCCCGTGCTTTTAAAAGTGATTTCTACACATATCTCAGAGTTGAACTGACCCCCAGAGGCTAGAAACAATTTTCTCTCACGGGGCATACTGGCAACAATCTTCAGTTGTTTTTACTTCCCTCAATGCATTAAATAGGGATAATTTGTTAACATTAGATGGTTGTATCCCACGCAACCAATCTACAGTTACATGGAATGGGACACTGGTCCACTTTTGGTTTTGTCCCCTGTTGTCCCCCCACACACACCCGTTTTCTGTCTATAAGACAAGAAGAAAGTTCTAGGGGTGTTGGAGAAAGGAATGAGGCTGAGACCAGAGTGGCAGCAGGTTGCAGAAAGTGAAATGTTACTGGCTGGTATCACAGACGTTGGCAGCCCCATTATGTATGTCTTCTGACATTCGTCCTAGGTAATTTATGGATAAACTCCAGTGCAGTCCTGATCATGGCATTTCTTACAGCATTGGCAGTTGATGATTGACAGCCTGGCACTCATGTCAGAAGGAGACCGTATTTCATTCTTTGCAGGAGGAAAGCTGTCAGGTATTGAAGAAATATGTTAATTTGGGTTGAAGGGGAAGGAAGAGATACTCAGCATTTATAGAAGAGGCACAGTTAATTTTATTGGCATGTCTGTGGTTCTAACTACCATGGTAATGGAACATCTAAAAATACTATATTAATGAAGAGAGAAAAGGTGGGTGAAGTAATATCTTTTATTTGACCAGCTTCTGTTGGTGAAAGATAAGCTTTCAAGCTTAAGTCTCTCAATGATTTTGCGAGATAAGGAAGTGTTATCTCCTCTTTACAGATTGGGAAACTGAGGAACAAAGGCTAAGTGACAAACATGGTCACACAGGGATGGAGCCAGGGAGAGAGAACCCGAGCCTTTTTGACTCCTAGGCCTGTTCCCTAACCCCAAGACCATCCTCCCGCCCTTACTGTTGCTGAGTGCAATATCCTGTGAGTCTTACTGTATCCGGAACACGTGGATTTGAAATGTTTATTTTAAATATAACTGATCATGGGAAAATGAACTTTGTGTGTGCTTTGGATTTTAAAGCTTTATCAGCTTGCTTTTTATATTTTAGAGTTTAAAAAAACCATCACTTCATCTTATGAATGTTCTCCAAACTTGCTTCTAAATTCATAAACACTTATGACTTGCAGGTTTCCAAGTTAACAGAGTTTTCTTAGTATATGTGTATATTCCAAATAAAAATATCATACAGTGGCTTATTTCTTCTGTAATAGTAAATTGAACTACTTTTGTTTTAGACATGATTTACAAGAGAGTGTTTGCTGATTTAGTCTTGATCTAAAATGTCTTTATATCTAATAGACTTCACTCTGGTGCTTTCCTTATGAAAGAGGGATTGTGTTGCATTTTTTGAACTTGAAAACCTGGCAGCATGAGTGATCACATAACTTACTGTTGCAGATTGCTGCCTAACAAATATGTACTCTTGTGCAAAGATAAAAAATCATTTATTAAATGCATCAAAGGAAGCAACCTCATATTAATCTAATTTTCAGCATGATGTAACTGCACAATTAAACAGTCTGTCATTCATGTTATACCTCTTAGAGAATCTGACTTCTCGTGCACATGGTTAGAGATTTCTAGGACTATATAGACATTTATTGCAATACGAGAAGCAGAGCAGTTACTTTAATCAAGAGGTAACTGGTCGCATACAATAAAAGCTGTCTGCATAGAATGGACTCTAAAGAAAATAATAGGCAGCAGATGTGCATTGTTTCAGTTTATTTGCATACATTTAAGTACAGTTTATTAATGTGTCTTTGTAATAAAAACTGTCTGATTTATTTTATGGGTCATTCAGTGATTACAATGATGGAGGAAGACATGGGGACCTCTGTTTCGCTTTGTATATTTAGGTACATAATGGTCCTATCTAATGACTATGATGATGAGTGTATTCTCTGGGGCTTTTTGATTTGTAGATCTCAGAGTGTTTATCATTATTCCCATTTCAGAGACTGGGAAACAGAGGCACAAAAGTGTACTAGTTTATCAAACATACAGCACATCAGTGGCAGGACCAGGAATGGAACCCAGGTCTTCCAACTCCAAGTCTACTGCTGTGTCAGCCAGACTGCACCACCTCCCATAAAATAAAATTTGCTTTCGTGTGCAGCATGAAGTGTTGGCACAGCCAAGTTTTTAATGTTGTTCCATACCAAGCATGCTTAAATTTCCTATTTTATAGAGACTGAGGGGTAGAACTTCTCTTTAAAAATCTTTATTACTTGCTAGCGCCACTCTAGCTATTACAGTTGACATACCATAACATTTTCTTAAGCCCCATTTTCAGATGATTATAATAGAGTGGTGAAAATTCCTTCTGAGCTGAAGTGTATGTATCTCAGATGGCTTTGTTTTAGAAAACTGCTTCTGACGAGCAGTTCTTCATAATGTAGGCTAATTGCTTTGAACATTTATATACTCTTACAGTTAGAAATGGAAAAAAAGTATAGTCTCTGGAGAAGATCCTCAGTTGGTGCAAGTCAGCAGAGCTCCATTGACCATCGTGCATATCCCTTGACTGTGCTGGAACGCTACCAACTGAAAATTTGACCCTCCATAGATTATCTATTAGATACCTATACCGCTACCTCGATATAACGCCACCCAGTATAACATGAATTTGGATATAACGCGGTAAAGCAGTGCTCCGGGGGGGGGGCTACGTACTCCGGGGGATCAAAGCAAGCTCGATATAACGCGGTTTCACCTATAACGTGGTAAGATTTTTTTGGCTGCCAAGGACAGCGTTATATCGAGGTAGACTTGTATATGTTCAGTGTGAACAAAATACAGCTTTTATTGCAGCATACAGGGTTTTTGTCGAAACATGTTTCCAGAATGCTCATTGACTCTGTGTCAATGCTTTAGGACTCTATCTCTGCGTAGAAGTTGAAGATACTGAGTGGGTTCAGGTGAGCTGTGGAAACTCAGCCTGAACAGGGAATGGAAAAGTCTAATTGCCTATGCATTGGAGATCAGGCTGACCCAGCAGAGGAGTACTTGAACCTACAGTAGGTTTTGGGCAGGTGGCAGATGGATATGGGGGAAGAGTGAGTCATGGGGCCTATAAAATGCAGTCTATATACAGTTAATTAGTGGCAAGATATTCCTAAGTATTACCACAGAGTAACTGTTTTCTGATATAAGATGACTGAAATTTGTTCTTCTGATTTCAATATGGCAATCCAGAAAAAAGGATCTGATCTCTTCCTGCATCATGGCTTCCTCTATTCTGCCATGGATTACTTGGTCTACACCTAAAACTGAGAGCTTGGCTACACTTGCAAGTTGCAGCGCTGGTGAGGGGGTTACAGCGCTGCAACTTAGCAGGTGTCCACACTTACAGAGCTCAGCCAGCGCTGCAACTCCGTTCCTGCAGCGCTGGCTGTACACCTGGTCCGCTACGGGTGTAGCGAATCCAGCGCTGCTGATGCAGCGCTGCTCATCAGGTGTGGACACTCACCAGCGCTGTTATTGGCCTCCAGGGTATTAGGAGGTATCCCACAATTCCTGTATACAACAAACCGGAAGGTACTCCCCGGAGCTACTTATCTAAAAAACAAACACAGCTGCTCTTTGCTGCAGCGAGCGAGCGAGCCGAGGCTTTGGAATGTTCACAGCTGTTTGCTTGAGGAGACAAACAGCAGCAGCGTGCGGGTGGGAGGGAGTCTCAGAGAACTGCGTATTGGTCTGAAGCCTTTTACATTTAAGAGTGATTGAGAGAGGGTGGGGAAATGGCCAGAATTTGCAAGGCAGGAGCTGTCACACAGTGTCCGCTCCAAAAATCCACTCTCTCTTCTCCCCCAACGCTCCCTGTCACACTCCACCCACACCTCTCTTTGAACTTGCAAGGCAGGGAGCTGTACAGTGTCTGCTCCAAAATCCACACTCTGTCTCCCGCAAGCTCCTGTCACACTCCACCCCACACCCGTCTGTGAAAGATGTTGCAGCCACTTGAACGCTGGGATAGCTGCCCACAATGCACCACTCCCCACAGCGCTGCAAATGTGGCCACACTGCAGCGCTGGTCGCTGTCAGTGTGGACACACTGCAGCGCTGGCCCTACACAGCTGTACGACCACAGCTGTAACTACCAGCGCAGCAAAAATGTAAGTGTAGCCATGCCCTTAGCTTCACCTGGCAACGTCATGGAGCGCTGTGAGAAATGTCATACCCCGTGCAATGTAGTTAGGTCAACTTCACCCCCAGTGTAGACACAGCTAGGTCAAAAGAAGAATTCTTCCATTGACCTTGCTACTGTCTCTCCAGGGGATGGTTTTACTGGAGTGATGGGAACCCTCTGTCGCTGTCGTAAGTGTATGCTGCAGGGCTACAGCAGTGTGGGTGGAGTGCAGCAGCTGTGCCAGTGTAGTGCCTGTAGAATAGGCATACTGTCATGTACTCACTTGCACCATGCCTTCTGTGAAGTACAATATGGGATTCCTATATGAATTTGGGACTTTGGAAAGAAGGGCTGTCTGGATCTATAGAGAACTTAAAAACCCAAATGTTATCTTCTACACCAGTTCATTATTAAAATAGTTCAATATTTGGGCCCTTAGCATTTGAGCACCTCACAGTCATTAATAGAACTCTTCACCTCACTCCTGTGAGGTAGGGATGTATTAAAAAAAGTGATTTGCTCAGTGTCATACAGGACATTGGTGGCTGAGGTGGGAAATGAAAACTGGTCTTTGGAATCTGTTTAGTCCCCTAGCCACTAGATTACCTTCCTTACACTATGGTTTATTAGCCCTAATTATTGCAGGGGAACTGCGGTCATGTATTATAATGAACTGTGCTCTGTTTATAAGATGACAGTTCAGTTTTCTAGCCATCACCACAACTTCAGTTCCTGAAAGAAGAAAAGACATTCGCATACAGAGTGAAACTTACTGCACTCAAAAGCAGGGATATTTAGGCGCTATACAAGTGGAGTGTGGGACAGTTCAAGAGAGGGAGTTAACACCTCCAAGCCAGTACCAGGGTGCCTGTATGCTTAAATAGCTGTAGAGCCTGCAAGCCAGTTACTTCTGGAGCCACATAAATGTGGTTTGAAGCCTCTTTTCTGGTCTGCACTTAGTACTATACCAGTGTGGCTTCTTGGCTGTCACGGGAGTGTGCAGCCAGCATTCAGGGAGTGCGCAGCCACTTCGGTAGAGCAACTCCACAGGGAGATCCTAAATGTAGCTCCTCTGTGGAGGGACGAGAGTGGTAACAGATTTTCCAAACCAAGGTGAATTGCACCCCCTGAGAAGAAAACAAGAAGCGCTAAAGTCCTACTTCCATGCACCACCCTTAGACAACACATTACACCCCATCTCAGTTTCAGCTTCTTATCCTTCAAATATAAACACCATAGGCAAGATTCTGGCCACCTGATCCATCTGCTGAGGGCTGCATTGGTGGTATAAGGCAGGCAGAAAGCCATCTTATTCAGCTGTTCCCCTAGCATAGAGGAATCCCCAGATGATGTAGAATCTGCAAACTTGGCTTTGTGGTGCCTCTTTCCTTCTGGCCACAACATAGGGGGCATATTGGAGCACAGTGGTGAAGTAATGGCTGAAGTTCTGCCACACTCTGGCAATCCCCTGCTGTAGTAGAGCCTATTAGGGGGACTGTGCAGCTGAGCATGATTTAGAGCCGCCCCAAGATTGTTCCTTAATTGGTACACATTTCTTATGTAGTATTTCAGGTTTGTTTTTCCTTCATTATTCAAGTTGGTTAAATTATTAGAAGGGAATTGACGTTGGTTTGCATTTATCTGTGTAAACAAGAACGAGATTAGTTTGCCTTTTTTTAATATAAGGGAATTCATACCAGATTTTAAATGAGACATCTTACATTTATAACCTTTATGGTGCTGTCACTTTGGGGGAAATGTGTTATAACCTGAAAAGTTATTAACGGAAACATCTTTAAAGTGAATTACAACCTCTGTTGCGTTTAGGTCCATAGAAACATCACTCTAATTTTGGTATAAGATTACTAGTCCTTTATCATGCAGTGATGGTGACAATGTATTGCTTTCTTTCATATGATGTGTTAGACAATTTTACCTGCTAATGTTACTGTTTTCTCTCTCATTCCAATACCCTGATCACAAGTTTTTATTTAGAATCATAGAATTGTAGGATCAGCAGGGACCTCGAGGTCTTCCGGTCTGGTTCCCTGCATTCAAGGCTGGACTAAGTATTCTCTAGACCATCCCTGACAGGTGTTTGTCCAACCTGTTCTTAAAAACCTCCAGTGATGGATACTTCACAACGTCCCTAGACAATTTATTCTATTACCTAACTACCCGGACAATTACTAAGTTTTCCCTAATTGTTCAACCTAAACTGAACTTGCTGCAATTTAAGCCCATTGCTTCTTGTCCTATCCTTGTCCTTCTCCCTCCTTCTTGTAACAACCTTTTATGCACTTGAAAACTGTTATGTCCCCCTGTCAAGGCTGATTCCCCACTCTAGCACTTTGAGTGCAGAAGGTGGGGACCTGCAAGGACTCTAAAAATTAATACTGGTCACTCCTGGCTTGTATTAAACTCCCACGGTTACAGCTTTTCTCTGACCTTGGATTGGTAGATGCTGCCACCCCACAAGTGCAAACCCAGGAAGGTGCACTTGAGAATTCCTTCCTGTGGGGTACCCTCAAGCCCTTTCACCCCTCCTCCGGGGAAGAGCTGAGAATAAAAACAAAGGAAATTAGCTGTTGCCACCAGCTAATTAAACATATGCACAAACATGTTAGGACACAAAAATCCAATTCTCTTCTTTAAAAAGGTAAATTTTATTAATAAACAAAAAAAAAAAAGAAAATACATCTGGGCTTTAGGCTTTTGCTAGATTTAAAAAAAAAAAATTACAAGGATTAAGCATCAAGAACAGCTCTCTTGTGGTAACAAGCAAAACAGGTTACAAGCAAAACAAAAGCACCTGGGCTTAGCACAGAGGAATCCACAAGCCATAACTAAATAAAAGGGATAAACCTAATCACGTCTTCCTGGACATTTCCTGATTGATTTACATATCTGGAGTTTTAAATGAGCAGTTTCTAGGTATGATACTGATAATTTTTCATACCTGGCCCAAGCTTGCTCCCTGTCTGCCTCTCCCCGAGAACAACAGACAGACAAAAGAGGAGTCTTTGTTTGAATTTTAAAAAGTTCTAGCCTTCCCACTGGCTCTTTTGGCCAGGTGCCTACCCAATTCCTTTTACCTATGCATAGCAGTGAGACTTTTTAACCCTTTACAGGTAGAGCAATTAGAGAACAGCTACTAAGAGGGATTTTTATAGCTGCTGGCTGGGTGTTCATAAGAATGAGCTCCCTCCCTTTCATTTATCACACACGGCCTCAGTCTTTTCTTCTCCAGACTAAACAAACCCAATTTTTTCGATCTTCCCTCATAGATCATGTTCTTCTTCGAGTGATTGCTCATATCCATTCCAGTCAGGTGTGCGCGCCGCGTGCACGTTCGTCGGAGAAACTTTTACCCCAGCAACACTCGGCGGGTCGGCTGGGCACCCCCTGGAGTGGCGCCGCTATGGCGCCGAATATATACCCCAGCCGACCCGGCCACCCTTCAGTTCCTTCTGCCCTTAAAATTCAAAAAAAGTGATTTTAGGTGTAAAAGGTGGGCCATTGTTTAGCCATGCTGATTAGCCTCAACTGGAGTATCGTGTCCATGTTCTGGGTGCCTTATTTCATGTAAGATGTGGACAAATTTGGAGAAAGTCTGTAATGTGGGCGGGATGAGAACAAAAACAATTAAAGGTCTAGAAAAATCACGCATTTGACTACTTCTTGTGAACACCCTTGGGGCCGTGGAGAGGACGAAGGGAAGGACTGGGTGAACTGGTAAGCGTTAGTCGTTGATCATAAAGCGAAGGTTACTTCCTGTGCAGCGGAAAGATGGCAATCGGAAGTACGCGTCCTTTCATGTCCGAGGGCGGCGTACCAGTCCCCAGATCCATAGGACGGTGGATTAATATTCCCAGTGAGACCATGCGAAATTTCAACTTTGAGCATCCCATTTGTGAGCCCCTCGCAGGTCGTAAATTAGGTCTGAGGCTTCCTTGGATCAGTGGAACCAGAAAATAGCGGGGAGTAAAAACCCCTCCCTCTCTTCTAGCGGTACCTCCTTCTATGGCTCTGGGGCCGAGTGAGAAGACTGCACCTCTTGTTATAGAGGACTTTGCTCTTGAGAGGGGTCCTGCGAGATGGGACCAGAGATGGGGGGCGAGGCGGTATGAAAATATTGGATGGTGGTAACCTTGCTTCACCGGTGCGGCAGGAACCAAGTCCGGAAGTCAGTTGGGACCACGCCGGAGGAAGTAGGAAAGACTGTTGGAAAAGGGGAGGGAAAGGATTCTGCTTTGAGACTTGCGTACGCCGTCCTTCGGGCACACCTTCAAAGTTGGCCCTTAGGCCCTGTGGTGTGCCTTAGGGCCCTTGGTTCTGGCCCCCTTAGGGCCGGATTGGCGCTACTGGTCACTCTGCCCACACCTCCGTACTGAGTTCCTGTCTTGTTCCGTAGGCGGAAAGTACGGCGGCTAGGTTTGGGGTCTGAAAGGTCTGTTGGGTCACTTGGGTGTGCATGCCCAACGATCGCATGATGACCTCTATTGTCCTTCAGGCTCTGCAACCTGGGATCGTCTTATCGAGAACAAACTCTTCCCTCGAAGGGTAAGTCCTTGGATTAGTGTACTGAACTCGGGAGGAGTTAGAAACCTGGCAGCCAGGGAGATAGCCTCATGGGGATGATTGCCTGAGGCCAAGGTCCTGGGCTGCCGAGTTAAGCGCGTCCAGGGAGCCTGGAGGAGAGGTCCTGGCACTTTTTTTGCCTTTCCTCCAGGACGCATTTAAAAATTCCTGCGCGTGAGTCCTGGGGGTTAGCACTTCGGTGAATCTACCCCACCTCTTTCAATGGTATTATAGTTATACTGGCTCAGTAGAGCCTCTGTTGGCCACTCGGAGCTGGGAGGGCCCCCGCTGAGTATACTTTACGCCATAGTTACGGTCCATTCCACTAGCCTTCCTTGGACTTTGGGGTGGGTAACTGTTGGCCATGGCACTCCCCTCTCATTGCCGACTGACCACCAATTGAAGAGGGAAGGATGTACATACAAGTACTCATACCTCGAGAGGGTACCATGTACTTTCTTCAACTCCCTTTGCCGTCGGTAGAATGGAGCTGGAGATTTTGCCAGAGAAGTGTCGGCAGCGGCCTGGATAGTTTTAATAAATGGCAGTGCCACTTCGGTGGGCATCCGCGCGTCAGGAATGCTCACTACAGGGTCCTCAACTTCCGGGACTTCCTCCACTGAGAGAGGTTGATATTGAGTGCCACCTACGAAGGAGACTCCCGATGCTCCCTGAGGTCTATCGTGGAAGGCCCTGAGTAGGTCCCCGCCACAGCCTCCTCGGGGAGAGAGGATGATACCCTGGAAATGAGAGGTCCTGGATAGTCCTTTGCTCCTGGGTGGTTCCTGCTCCAGCTGTCCGGGAATCCGGAGGATGGGCCGCATGCTCTTCCGACTCCGCCGCGGCGGGGGGGGGGGGGCGGAAATAGTGGCCTCTGGTGCCCGATGTTCTGAGGCAGCAGGAGCAGGTCTGGACTAGGGAGCGCCCTGGGCTTTGATGGTACATGCAGCGTGTCCAAAAGACACTGTTTAAGGCCCTATGTCCTGAGGACGTGTGTCCTGAAAAAACCCCCGTGGGCACCTCCGTATCACAGCGTCCCGTCGATAATAGCTTGTCCGCCTGGAGGATACGGACGTCTTGCCAGGACGGCCATGGGCAGAAAACTCTGGAGCTGCCAGTGCCAAAGGATCTCGCACCCCGGGACCGTGGGAGCGTGCCGGTACGCAGAGCGGTACCGAGAAGCGAGACCGGACCTGCGACCGGGCCGGTGCCGGGAGATTCGACCCGTGATCTCTTCGAGTCTCTGCTCGGTGTGATTGCTCTCCGGAGGAAACGGTGCCCTGGGTCGGTGCCGGGAGCCGAGGCGGTACCAGGAGTACATGAGTGGAGTTATCGATCGGTGCCCGTACGATTGCGCTGGGAGCTCGACCCAGGGAGAGGATTGGTGCCCGGACAAAGGAGCGGTGCCGAAGTGAAACGACGTCCGACCTGGAGCGTCTTACGGATCATGACCGAGAGCGGTGCCGTTCCGCTTACCACTGGACAGACGACGGTCTAAGTCAGGCCGGCTTGGCCATGGAAGGTGTCCCGCCACCAGCGTGCCGGGGGTAGGGCGGTCGCCCGACTCGGTCCATGGCGCATCAAGTCTTTTGCCGCAGAGAACGTCTCCGAGGTAGACGGCAAAGTGACCTTCTACCACGGCAGGTGCAAGGGAGCTGTTTAGGCGCCTGACTCGGACGGCCGTCGCAGGGCCTGGATAGAACGGTGCCGGTTATGGTGGTTGCCACGGCAGATGTTGGTGCCCGGGCAGTCCGACCGAGGCGCAGTCTCCTGGCTGCGACACGGGCCACTGTCGAGCCCATCCTGAGCCTTCACCGTCTTCGACCTCGGGGAGAGGAGCGGCGCCGCGGGGTTCGATTTCGGTGCCGGCTGTGGTCGGTGCCCCGGGAAAATCCTTAGTGTACCGGCGGTGCCCGGGTGCCATCGGGTGTCCCTTTGCTCACCGGCCTGGCTCGAGCTTCGATGCCGAAGGCGAAGCGTCAGCCGGTTCCATGAGGACTTGCTTAACCTAATGTCCCGCTCCCTCTTAGTTCTAGGCCTTAAAAGCCTTGCAAATTGAGCACTTAGAAGATTAATGCGATTCCCCCGAGGCACTTCAACAGGATCGTGGGGACTTCCTGTTGGCATTGGCCGTGGCACAGGTCGAGCAACTGCTTGAAACCCGGTGAGCAGGCACGAGCTCCAGCCACGGGTGCTTGGGGAACGCGGGCATACTCTTCCGAACCCACTACAATTACTAACTAACAAAACTATGACTATGAACTATAAGTGAATCTAACTAACTATATATATATAAGAACAATTAACAACAACTTATGAATACCACAACTAGAGGAAGAAGAACTACGAGTAGATAGGGGAAAGGTGAGGTCAAGCAATCCGCATTCCCACTGTTCAACGACCGACACGGGCTGGTTATCGGCCTCTCCACGGCCCCAAGGGTGTTCACGAAGTGCATGGCTGTGTTTTTTCTAGACCTTTTAATTGTTTTTGTTCTCCCCGCCCACCTTTCAGACTTTCTCCAATTTGTCCACATCTTTCATGAAATAAGGCACCCAGAACTGGACACGATACTCCAGTTGAGGCCTAATCAGCATGGCCTAAACCAATGGTCTCCAACCTTTTTACACCTAAAATCACTTTTTGAATTTAAGGGCAATCCAGGATCTACCCCACCCCTTCCCCAAAGCCCCTCCCCACTCACTCCATCCCCCTCCCTCTGTTACTCACTCTCCCCCACCCTCACTCACTTTCATTGGGCTGGGGCAAGGGTTCAGGGTGCAGGAGGCAGTTCGGGGTTCTGGCTCCGGGAGGAGGTTTGGGGTGTGGGCTCCCACCTGGTGGCACTTATCTCAGGTGGTTCCCAGTAGACAGCTCAGCGGGGCTTAGACAGGCTCCCTTCCTGCCCCATGCCACTCCTGGAAGGAGCCAATGTTCCTCTGTGGCCCTGGGGGGAGGGGTCATGTGGCTCCGTCTGCTGCCTCTCTCTACTGGCACCACCCCCACAGCTTCCATTGGCCACAGTTCCTGGTCCTGGCCAATAGGAACTGCAGGGGCGGTGCTTGCAGGCAGGAGCTGTGCACGGAGACCCCTTCCCCCCCGCTGCGGGGGTGTGCTGGCTGTTTCTAGGAGCAGCATGAGATGAGAGCACACAAGGAGCCTGCCTTATCTTAGGCCAGTCATCACCAACCAGTCGATCGGGATCGACTGGTCGATCCTGGAGACTCTCCTAGTCGATCGTGATTTCCGGTGGTGCATTGGGGCTACCGCTATCTACTATAGATTCTTCTGTAAAATATGTATTAAGTACCTGTTGCACTAATTGTGCTTCAAAAGTTTATTTTATGAAATGGGAACTCAGTGACTTAGCCACTGATTAATAATAATGATCTGTAAGTATATTTTAAAATACCACTTAAACTGAGAACTCATCAACTTTATTTATCCATGTTACTTATTATGTCCAATCTATTTCAGTAAAAATATGAAGTTTCATAACTCTTACCAATAATAACTTCAGGTTTCTGGGAGGTTTCATTGTGGATAGCAGATAGAAAATGCATAAGGGTCAGCATGGTCTAGTAGATAGGACTTTGGACAGAGACTTAAGAGACTCAAGTTCTATTCCTGGCTCTCCCGTTGGCCTGCTTGATTTTGAGAGAGTCACTTCTCCTCCCCATGCCTCAGTTTCCCCCATATGTAAAATGGAGATGATACTTACTTCCCCTTGTAAAGTACTTGAGGTCTACTGATGAAAACACTAAATAAGAGATGGACATTTAATATATTTTTAATTAAACCAAAGAAAAACTTTTTCCTTTGAAAATAATGCCTCTGACTACTTCCCCAGTTTTTCTGTGGCTGAGTTGTTTGCAGGGCAGAGCCACTGTTGTATAATTAAATGGCTACCTGATCATAGAACAGACACTAATACTTGGCCCGTGTTCAGCGTGATACTTTATCACTTGCCTCACTTTCAGCGCAACTGTTCCTATTGAAATCAGTGCACTGTTTGACCATGTCAAACTTTCTGTCCACTTAGCTGTTCCCGAACTGGTTGAATCTGTAATGATATGGACATCAGTCCTCCAGATGTGGAGAGCAGATGGGAAGTGGGAGGAGGAAGTGATTTAAAAATATAATTTACTCTGAGGTGGACCCTGGTGTTTGAAAAGGTCACTGTAGATGGTGGTTGCTTGCACTGTGTTTCAGGCCTGAGTCCTGAGAAGTAAAAATAAAGAACATATGGGCCTCATTAAAGAACAAAGGAACTGGGGAGTGGAGGAGATGGAGGGGAACAAATCCAGAAAATAAGAAACAGTTGGACACCCTAATTATAGGCATCTGATTTTACCGGATTAATTAAAGACTACAGAAGAACTAACCCCACAGCCATTTTCGGGGCGAGGCAAGGCAGTATATTAATTACACTTTTTTAAAAAAGACTTTTTATTATAATTCTTCTTATCATAGCTTTCCTGATAGCAAAACCTATAATAAAAGCTTCAGTTCAGCTTCCATTCTAACTCTCTATTTTCAATTGCTCATGAGTTCTTCAGTATTCTTCTATTTTCCATGTTTATTTCAGTCCTAAGTTGCATTTCCTTTTGGGATGGCTTTTGAAAATCAATTCAACTTTTGAGTTAGGTGAGCAGGGAAAATTTTTTTTCCTGTTCTGAAAAATATTTATTTTGTCATGGGTAACTTCATCAATTGTACTTCTCATGTATCTAGAAAAGTAACTTTGTAACTTAAGAAACTTTGAATTTTTCTCTTAAAAAAAAAAAAAAAAAAATGCCTACGAAGCAATTTGCAAATGGTTACACATAGTAAGCTATTTTATATAGTTATTGGTTAATTGTTTGCAGGCACTAAAGAGTTGTAAGAGAGGCTTTGTAACAACTTGTAGTTAAAAATGGTTCTTCCCTTAATTTTAAAGATTAATTTATCCAGAGATCTGCTGCATTTGTGGGCTGGCCCTGAGGCCTTTACCACAGTTAAAAACCCTCGATCTTTGTAGGATGATAAATGATATCCCCACAATGAAAGCCGTGGGGGAATTTTTCTTCCCAAAGGCTCTTCTCACAAACTCTTTCACAAGAATGGATGATCTGATTTGAAGGATGCATTGTTCTTTTCACTATACTAAATGGGATTTTTTTTCACCAAAACTAAATTGCTGCTGTTAATGAACTGATGTGAAACCTGAAAATTTACAGAAGTGAACTAGTAGCAACAGTCTTGATTTTGTTTGCCACTGAAAACTTGAAGGAAACATTAATACTAGAGGAGGTATATTAAGGAAAACAAGAAATAGGACGTCAAGTATCAGAGGGTTAGCCATGTTAGTCTGGATCTGTGAAAGCAGCAAAGAATCCTGTGGCACCTTATAGACTAACAGACGTTTTGGAGCATGAGCTTTCGTGGGTGAATACCCACTTTGTTAGATGCTTGTCATGCATCTGATGAAGTGGGTATTCACCCAAGAAAGCTCATGCTCCAAAACGTCTGTTAGTCTATAAGGTGCCACAGGATTCTTTGCTGCTTTTAAATAAATAGGACGTATCTGCAAAAAGAGAATAAAAGTGTCAGGCAGAATGAGTGGGATGAGTAGACAGTTAACGCTGTCCTTACACCTTTGGAAAACTGGATTGAAAAGTGGTACGTCACATATGAAAATGTATTTAGTGTTTATCCAAATCCATAGTAGTTGTCTGTCTGATATTCAGCAATTAAACTGTTCAAGGATGGGGCTTGTAGGCGATCCTAAGATACCTTTTGATTAAAGAACTTTGAGATCCCATGAACTATCACAAACAGGTGCTAAACAGAATCAAATTCTATTCTGTTGTTGAAAGTTGTAGCTTAAAGCTAAGTATAAATTATCAGTGGAATGTACGTGAATACTTGCATTGCAAATACATGTTAAAACATGAAAAATATAATGTGTTAGTCACTTAGTTACTGGGGCTTGAATTGGAAGTTCTTTGTTTCCCTTTTATCAGGCGATAATATAAACAGCAAGTTGAAAGACCTATTAATAGTTTTAAGATTTTCCCTCTTTATTTTTCTTATAATTGCAGGCGAAACCTTACAAAGCTGTCCCTCATCTTCAGCCACATGCTGGCGGAAATCAAAGGAATATTTCCTAATGGCCAATTCCAGGGTGACAACTTCCGTATCACAAAAGCAGATGCTGCAGAATTCTGGAGAAAATTTTTTGGAGACAAGTAAGTATTACTGGTTAGAAGGATTGTGAATTCTGTCTTATGCATACAGAGAAGTACTGTTTTAAAGAATGCAAATAGAATAGATACAATTTTTTTTGCCAGAGATGCCATAAAGATGATTTTGCATTTAATTTCTTTATGGTTATTAGTTTCAAGAATTAAAATTTGTGTGCATTAGTTCTGCTTCTGTGGGTAAAAATACACGGAAAGAAAAATGAACTATGGGCGGGCTGAAGGGAAAATTAGGAGAAGTTTTTTTTGTTTTCCTTTTGGTCTTTAAAATTGTGTTGCTGTGGAAGGTGCAAAACCCATGACCCAATATTTTTTTCATTTTCTTAAAATTACTGTGAATTTTGATCCTTTTCTCCAAATCCCATAAAAAAAAGTCCTGTCTGCTTTTCACTTTCCTGGTGGTTTCCATTTCTAGTTTATCCTTCCATGTGTTAAGCAAAACCTTAAATTTGGAAAGTAATGTAGGCGAAGACCAAATTTTCAAGCAAGAAGGAATATAAATTTTTGTTCTTGTTAATCTCTAGGCAAGAGAGTATAAAATCTAGGGTGACCAGCAGAAGATGCAGGTGCTGCTGTCATGTGCTAAGCTGCATACTACTTAAGTTGTTTTGAAAATACTAGCCTATACTTCTGCTTCATAGTACCATGTTATAGAAATTACAGTTCTCTCCTCTAATCTCAGACTAAAACTACTGCTTGCCTCAAAATCCTCTTCTGCTAACCAGTGTAACATTAGAGGCCCCATAGTGAAAACAATAGTACACTTACTGTCCTTAATCCCTTTCATTTCAGTTGAAGGAATTATTTTCACTGAAACATTGACACAGTATGTTAAATTATTTCATCAATCTTTTACATCTGAGAAATTAAATTTGAAGGTGAATATGAATGTTGGCTCTGATCCTGTAAATACCTACTGCTGAATGTGTCAAAATGAGAGGAAGATGCACAGGTAGAGGTGAGATGATTTAGGTCCTTGAAGGTGAGGGTGAGAAGCTGCTGTCTCATCACTCCAGAAATATTTTCTATCTTTCTAGTAAACTAAAAGGCACTTGCTGCAACCCATCAGAAAAAGATAGTTTCACCTTAATTAGGTAACTGGCACTCCAAAGATTGTCTAAACTATATAATTTAGGTTAATTGAGACTCTTGGAGTAAAATAAATACAGTTTATCATTTTTGATGGGCCATTGCATCTAGGGTGAATTTTAAGATCCGTTGGGCGGGGTGGGGGCAGGAGACCACAGTGCATCCTATAATGTATATTATTCTTGCTTACATGTCCTGCTATAAGAGAATTATCATAGACTGAATTAGGAACTTTAACTGAATCTGATGTTCCCTCCCCATATTGTTACATTTTCAGTGAACAAGTTTACTGCCTAACACATACTCTCAGATTCGTAATGTTTGACTATATTTGTGTGCTACTTTACAAATATGTTAAGATGGAGTTTCTGCACTGAGGACCTTAGAGTCCAATTCTGATATGACAGGTGGAATAACAGTTAAAGTGCAGGAATAGATGGAAACAACACATCTGTGTAGATGAGTTCTGGGAGGCGTAATGAAAGAAGCGAGTTTTTAGAAGAATACGCTGAACAAGAAGGAGGGGATTGTGACCGTACAGGATTGTTTAAAAAACTGGCAACTAAATAGAACACTTTAAAAAATGTTACAGTTGTGTTTAAACACTTTATGGACTTTACACTGGGCTGTAGATTAATATGTGAACACAGTCTTGTCACGCCTTCATTATCAGTATTTATCATTACAAAACACTTATAGTGGCAGGAACAGAAAGAGGTTGGTGAGATTCATAGATTTTTAAGGTCACAAGGGGCCATTATGATCTAGTTTGACTTCCTGCATAACACAGCCATAGCGTTTCACCAAGCAGTTCCTGAGTCAAGCTTCTAACATCTACTTGAGCTAGAGCATCTCTTTTAGAAAGACACCCAGTCTTGATTTAAGACACTTCAAAGGATGGGTTGTCCACTATGGCTATAGGTAATAGACAACTATTTATTTTATTTATATATCTCAAATCGTCTCCCCATATAAGTACTTATAGGCTCTGATCAAGCTTACAGCTCTTAATCCTCTCTTTAAAAGAGGTTAACTTGAGCATATTTTATGCTGCTATTGGCCCTGCTCAAAAGATCTTTCAAAACATCAAGGGTCAGAAATTTTTTTTTAAGGATTTTTATTTTCAAAACTTCCTGTGATAGAGCACCCCCTTTTTTTTAAAAAAAAAAAAAAGTCAATTAAAAATGCCTAGTTGTAAATATCAAGTTTTTAACATGCCTGCACATTTCTACCTTTCATTTAGTGTGCCCTTCTTTTCTTAGTTATCCTTAGAGTTTGCTCCTTGGTCCCTTCCCCTTTTTCCTTTTATGCGCTATCCTTGGATAACTTTACCTGCTGTCCTAGCTGCAACTTCCATTTCTTTGCTGCATACTTGCAGATCGCAACCATAAATCTAAAGGCAACTCTGAACTCCACCAATGCCTTGTTCATTTCCTTCTGACCCCTTCTCTTTCTCTGCTTTTCCTGAGCCACCTGATTTATTGCCTCTCTTCTCTGTCTTGACTCTTATCTTCATACCTCTTTTTGTGCCATACTTTCCTGGTGATCTAATTTCTCTATTTAAAAAACAAAAAACTTTCCAGGTGGATTCTAATTTAGACTGTAAATTCCTTTGAGCTGGGACCACGTGTGTTGTGTTTTGCGTGGTGCCAAGCATAGATAGACCTCAATAAATAGCTGCTATTGTTAGTAGGCTGACTTTTTAAGAAAATGCGACTTGCCTATGATTAACAACCTCACTTCTCTGTAGTAAACAGTTAATCTGCACTCAGTGTCCTTGGCATTCACCCAGGTTTAGTTAATTGTGTTTAAGTAACAGTAAAGCATGTAACAGCATGAATGTTGAATACATAGATGAGTAAAAGTTATTGTCTTGCATTACCGTTTAATCTCCTTATGAAATGAAATGTCTGAAGCCTTTTAGGCATGAATTGTCTTTTAATTCATTGAGTAACACACGGTGATGTGCCTTTGGGGGTCACATCCTTTTAAAGTGGGCGTGTTATGACAAATTGGTCTGCAAGTACTTAAGTATCCCTTTCCTAGACTTAGCGCATGCTTCAAGTTTTAGGGTGTTGCACGCAATGTAATAAACAATAAAATCTCCAGTGTTCGTACTGGTAAATATGTTCAATATTTAATTCATTGCTCAAACACAGACAGTATTTTCAAACCAGCCTGCCGAAGTTTGGCCCCTTAGACCTAAATTTAGGTCCAAATTCTGCAGCTGGCTCTCTGCCATCAAATTCCTGTGTCAATGCTGAACCCTACTGAAGTGAATGGGGATTTGCATGTGATCAGACGTCTACCTCTGTAGAACAAGTGACAGGATTGGGACCTTGGAAACTTAAATAAAAGTGTTAGGATTTTTCAGGATTGCTGACCACCCAAAAATCCCATTGAAGTTGGCAGGAGCTGAAGGACCTATGAAAAAACAGCCCACATATTTAGGTTACCAAATACGGATTTAGAAGCCTAACTTTAGGCACGTAGATCTGAAAATTTTGGCCCATATAACCGGTTTCAGTGAGGTGCCCTTCAGAACTATTACAGACATATGCATTGTAAGCATTTTAGTATGTTGCTTCAACATAGATACAGCTAGCTTGATGGGTACTGGTTAATTGACCTCCTGTGTCAAGCTCCATTGGCATCAGCACTTTTAAAGAGAGCACATTGCGAGTGAGATTCTAATTGCAGAGGGAAAAACCCCAATAACTTCTTGAACAAAAATCTTATTTTTTGTTTAAACAAATTAAAATTTTGGAAAACAGCACTATTCAGGGCAGCATGTATGCACATGCTTCATGGTAAGCATCTATTTAATTGCCTTCCTGAATTAGGGCTGTCAGATACCTACGAGGATTCTGGTATGTGTGTAATTCATAGAATGCCTTATCCGGAGATCTTTTTACTCATTTTTACTTTACTTTACCCTTATTCTGAGAACAATGGGAGTTGGCTCAGGTAAACAGTAAGTAAATTACCTTGAGATTTGGCTCCTAGAGAAATATGGAAATAATTATGTTTTGTGTCACCTGAGTGCAGAGATGGAATTATTTTTGTTTATAGCTGATCATGTTATGATTTTTCAGAGTATAAACATAAACATTTTCTAGTTTCTCTGAAAAAAATAATTGGAAACCATCTCACAATCCCTTTTTCACCTTTTTTTTGTTGCTGGAAGCATATCAGGGTTTTTTTTCTGACTTAATTTGAAATATCATAAATGAAGTTTTAACAAAAGTCATGATCCATTATGTCCTAGGCCTGCTCTTCAGATTATTATGCCCTTTGGCTTTTGTCTAGCAGCAAAGACAGACATGCTGCTCTTTTTTTTTTTTTTATGTGGATATACAGTAAATTCTCAAAGATCAATTCCTGGCATCCAATCTGTGCTGAACACTTATTTTTCTCTTTAACTGCTCTTCTCAAATGAATTGGAAACTTTTTAAATTTTGTTGCTCTATAACCAGGGTGGACAACCTTTCAGAAGTGGGAGTCTTCATTTATTCACTCTAATTTAAGGTTCCACGTGCCAGTAATACTTTTTAACATTTTTAGAAGATCTTTCTATAAGTCTATAATATATAACTAAACTATTGCTGCATGTAAAGTAAATAAGATTTTAAAAATGTTTAAGAAGCTTCATTTAAAATTAAATTAAAATGCGGAGCCCCCGGACCGGTGGCCAGGACCTGGGCGGTGTGAGTACCACTGAAAATCATAACCATAGGTTGCGTACTCCTGCTCTATAATAAGCAAAGTGTTATTTTTCCAAGAACATGTGTTGCTGTAATTATTCTTTTACAACCATCAGGGCCACTACAGCCACTTTAAGGCACATTCTGCGGGTTACCAATATATGTATCATAGCATGCTTGTCTTCCTTCAGAATTTACAGCAAGCTGTACGCACAGCCAGATGGTTTCAAATTGTTTAATTAAAAATACATTAATAGCTAAGATAACCATTAGAAGTTCTTACTGACCATTTATCTAGCCATCATCAGTTGACAGTTTCCCTTACCCACCACAGAAGTGGGTCTCACGGGCGTATTTGAAGGTAGACAGAGTTTAACAGATTGATTCATGGAGGGCATTCCATTAATTTCCCTCTGTGATGGGTTGGATCACAGAAACCCCCTTGGGAATGCCAAGACTACTACTGCCCCTACTTTCCCTGCCAGTTTGGGACTCCAGAGCCCTGCCTGGTTGTGCCAGACACGCTTGCCGGCCACAAACACAGACCCAGGTCTGAACCACGTCCCACAAACTGCAAGCTTAACAGAAAGCAGTTTAAGGAATGGTCCTGTCTTTAACACTTAGATGCCCAACTCCCAATGGGGTCCAAACCCCAAATCGTTTTACGTTGCATTGTTCGCCCTCTATAACACTGATAGAGAGAGATGCACAGCTGTTTGCCCCTCTCCCCCCAGATATTAATACAACTCTGGGTTAAATAATAAGTAAAAAGTGATTTTATTAAATACAGAAAGTAGTTCCTAGTAGTAACAAACACAACAAAGTGAATTACCAAGCAAAATAAAATAAAACTTGCAAGCCTATGCCTAATACAGTGAGAAAATTGAATACAGATAAAACCTCACCCTCAGAGGTGTTCCAGTAAGCTTCCTTTTACAGACTAGTCTCCTTCTAGTTTGGATCCAGCAATCACTCACACCCCAAAGTTACTGTCCTTTGTTCCAGTTTCTTTCAGGTATCCTTTGGGGAGTGACTGTCTCTTGAGCCAGCTGAAGACAAAATGGAGGGGTCTCTCAAGGGCTTCAAGAGACATTCTATTGTGGGTGGAGGCCCCCTCCTCTCTCTTATGCAAAATCCAGCTCCAAGATGGAGTTTTGGAGTCACATGAGCCAGACACGTGTCCATGCATGACTGAGTTTTTACAGGCACCCACATGCTATCTTGAATGTCTCCAGGAAGACTTCTTATCTGGATTGGAGCCTTCCAAGATCGTTCGTTAGGTGTTTCTTGATTGGGCACTTAATTTGCACATTCCTTTCTTAAGAAGCTGGCCAAATGCCTTACTAAGGGTATGGCTACACTTCGAATTTCAAAGCGCTGCCGCGGCAGCGCTTTGAAGTGTGAGTGTGGTCGGAGCGGCAGCGCTGGGAGAGCTGCATGTAAACCACATCCTTTACGAGTGTAGAGTGCAGCGCTGCCGCCCTGATTACACTGACGCTTTACAGCACTGTATCTTGCAGCGCTCAGGGGGATGTTTTTTCACACCCCTGAGCATGAAACTTGCAGCGCTGTAAAGTGTGAGTGTAGCCAAGGCCTAAGGCTATTTAAACTCAAACAAGTATACAGCCAATATTTATAACTTTGAATACAACAATGACGTGCATACAAATAGGATGAATATATTCATGTGTTACATGGCATATGTAACATAAAACATATCCCAGTTGTGTCATAGATACATTCATAAGCATGTTTCCATAAAGTCTTATCGGTTACACCATCACACCCTTCTCCTGAACATACTGCTAGAGATTTGGACACTGTCCACGGCGGAAGCAGTACCTGTAAAATCCCTGTTTCTTTGGTCTCACTCCCTTTCAGTGCCTTTAAACCATATGATGTCATTCATAAGTGTTCTAGGAAGTTTTGGGGTTCCTGGTCCCCAAGTGCCTGAAAACAGATTGGGGTGTAGTATTGTTAACAGAATGCAGACAGCAATGTCTGTTAAAGTGTAGGTGTCATGGCATTTAGCCACAAATGCCATGAGGTGGTGTGCCTCAGCTTCTCCTTCCACACATCAACATGGGCATGTTGTGCTTTTGCTGCTGTGCCAAGTTTCCAGCCTGTTTACAGGTATAAGCTGAAAAGGCTCAGGGAACTGTCTTGTCACCATCCATAGCATTTTTTCCACAAATCAGCTATGTTCCACATTTTTAAAGGGTCTACCACTAGTATTAATTCCTTTGTCTTGACCCATAGATGAAGTAGCAAAAGACACACTACGGTGTGTCAGGCTTTGTTCATACTATTTAGCTTGTTTAATGTCTACTGCATTTTCCCACTTCTTTGTGCACCCTGATTCTACTGCCTCTTTGGGGAAGGCTTTTAATTTAGGCATGTGTTTTGAGGCTTTGGCAAGGAAAGGGTGTACTGCAACCATGTCTGCCTTCGCCCCCTCCCTCTGGAATTTCTCTGGGCTGGACCCCACTCTCTTGTGAAGCTTTACCTATGCAGAGATTTTTTCCTTCCTGCCTTCAACACAGTTTTATTTCTTATAAGCATAGCAAAAATAACATTTCAATAGGGTGCTTTGGATTAGTAAGATCCCCTTGGATACCCCACTCTCTGTTCCCAAAAGGTTAGCTGGATACCCCTCCAGGAGACCTGACCCTCAGTTTTCCCTTAAACCCTGATCCACAGGAGAGGGGTCTGGCATCTTAAATGCAGATTTTTCACCCTCCTCCTGGGAAAGTCCCTCCCTACAAAAGGTGGGTGAACTCTCTGGCCCCTGCATACCTTCCCTCTGGACTTCCCTTTCTGAGCTCCCCTCTGTGTCAGACACTCCTGTGTCTCCCAGAAGGGAAGGTAATCCTGGTCCGGCTGTGGGCTTACAGCTACCAGCTGTGACAGACCCTTCACTGGCCAGCAAAGTTCCCCACCTTCCACTCAGGTTGGGCTTGCTTCCAGCTACAGAATCCCTGGGGTCTGTTCCACAGCGGTCACCAGGAACCCAGCTTCCACGTTTGGGATACATGTCTCTGTGCACCCCAGCCAGGCCCTGGCCCCTGTTGACCTGCAACTTCTTGTCAGTCAGCAGGTGGGGTGACCCCCCTGCTATAGGGTGAAACATTCCCCTCCCCATGGCAGATGATCATGGGACAGGAGCTGGCTGTGTCCAGCCCCTCCCTCTGGGACTTGCCTTGAGCCCCACGGCTACAGGAACTGACTACATTCATTCCTGCCCCCAACCCTGCATTTTTCACTGTTACAGAGGAATCTAAGAGGCACCCTTCTGTTTCCTCAGCAGTCCATGTGACTTCTCTCACACATGCATGGCTTTTAGCACAAGATTCCTTCTCACTGCTAACCAACCCTGGGACAGATTCTGCCACATGAAAGAAATCATTCCCTAGTAGAAACGGTGCAAAATTGTGTGCTGCTGTTGCAACATCAGTTCAGCCTGCAAATGACTAGTTTGCCTGTGTACTTTAGCTAAAGGTGCAAGGACTTTGTAACTCCCACCAGTTCTAATTCTACCATTTTCCCTGGCAACAAATCCTTCTCTTGGGTCAGATCCCTCTTGACCACAGAAATCTCGGCACCAATGTCCCTCAATCCAAGAAACACTTCACAGTTGAGTTTAACAGCATGCATATGCTCATTGCTTGGTTGTGTGGAAGGAACCTTTACAAACTCTGTGTGGAAAGAGGCAGCAGCCGGGATCTGAGAAGCAGGAACTTCATGTGTTACTTGCTGCCTGTTTCCACTCAGCAAGGACCATTTATTCTTCAGGTGCTCAGTGGACTTACAATGATAGCACCTCTTGGGCTTCTCTGCTTGTACAGGAGATTTGGGATGAGTAACAGGGCAATGGGGAGGTGAACGCCCAGCCTCCTTTTTCCCAGGGGTAAAACGGTGATTCTGCTTTCCACCAACCCTGTACCCCTCTGCCAGTGGTTTAATTGCAGCTTGTGACTGCTTGTAAGAGTCTGAAAACTCAGCTAATTCTCCCTCTGCAACCACCTTTTCCCCAAAAATACTGTTTTACATCTTCACTGCACATATTCAGGAACTGTTCCTGAGTAACCAAATCGCACATTCCTTCAAAGGAATCTTTCGTAATGTCTTTCTCCCTCACTCACTTATCTACCAGATCTCTCATTTCATTTACATAAGCCACATTACTGGAACCAGATCCCCTCTTAAGACTCCTGAATTTAACCCTGTAAGTTTCAGGTGTAATCTGAAACTCTTTCAAAACCAGTTCCTTAAATTTATCATAATTTGAAACATCATCAATAGGCATCTTATTGACTATGTCCAGAGCTCTGCCAGTCAATTATTATCTATGTGGTCATCTTTTCATCTTAAGGGATTGCATGGATGGTGCACAGTCTCTCAAAGGTGATGAAATATTCAGCAGTATTGCTGGATTCATCATACTGTGGACATAGTCACTCCCATTTGTGGATTTTTGGGGAAGTGGCACCAGCAGCTGGAGGATTTGTCTCTTCAGCTCCATAACAGCCTCTTTATGCTTCTGGGCCTCCATCTGGGCTTGTATTTCTTTCTCTTAAGTCCAGGGCTCTTTTGTGGGCAGCCTCCTCCCTACCTGTTTCTGCCTCTGTAGCTCTTCTGTGTGCAGTTGCCTCTGCTTCTTTGAGTTTCAATTGAAACTCCCGGTCCTCTGCCTTCTCTTCTGCTTCCAGTCTAGCCAGCTTTAGTTTAGTTGCTGCTTCACTGGTAGTCATTTTCCTGCTTTCTTTTCCTGGGCCACACCCCTTCTGCAGTTCACTGAAACTGGGATGTACTCAGCTCAGGAGCTTCTTAGTTAACAGAGATTTTCCCAGTGCCCAGTGTTCAGCCTTTCTGGGCAATCTGCAACCTGTGCAGTTCAAGCTTCTTCTGACCTTCACTCTTACTTATTTTGCTTCCTTTTCTGTCCCTATTTCCCTTACCTGAAATAAGCAAACAGAAAATAACAAACAAACAAATCCCTCCTCAAGATCCATTTAGGGGTTCCTAAAGGAAACTGCTAAATGATAGTGGCCAGACAAATGGCCATGGAAGAATGTGTGAAGATGCTTGTGAGAGAAACAGGCAAATTGACAGTGAAGGCTGCCATCCTCCATGGACCAAAGTGAGTGGAAGGTTTGTGGCACATTAAATAATAGACAATTACAAATCAGGGCTAAGTATTGAAGGAGCCTAAATGTAAGGGTCAGAACCTTTTATATGACACAATATCAAGTGTCAAAGTCAAGGCAGTGCAGGGACTCAAAGGGTTGACGTGGTCAGAATGGGGGCAGGAAGATGATCTTAGTAACGGTGTTTGGAATGGGTCTGTAGGGAGCAAAGAGGATGTCAGGCAGGCCAAGGAGAAGTAAGATGCATTAATCAAGATAGGAGTTAATGAAGGTGAGAGTTCTGATGTGTGGAGAGAGAAAAGGTTGGGCCTTAAAGGTGTTACAGAGGAAGAAATGGCAAACAGGCATATATATATTTATATATCTTAGTCTAGAAAGAGAACACAGTCAAAGCTGGTATACAGGTTAAGGGACCGAGTCACAAGGATGATGGTGATTGTGCCCGTGACGACTAGGGTGAGTTTTAGGGATGGAATATCAAGAATTGTTTTTTCCATAAGTTTTAATGATAGCAAGATATCCGAGAGAGACAGGCTGAGATGGAGGTTTGGATAGATGGAGATAAGTCATGACTGGAGAGAGCAATTTGTGGGTCATCTGTGGAGATAGTTGAAGATATGAAGAGTTAGCCAAGGAGAGGTCCTTGTGGAATACCCATGGAAGTTGGGAGAGGTGGAGGTGGAGAACCCCTGAAAGGAGCTGATGGAGCTGTCAGCAGACGAGCTAAGATAGGAAAATATTTCAATAGGGAAGGTGTTTATCGATTATGTCAGTGTATGATAAGCGTGGAATAAAGACTTGGTGATCCAGGGGATAGTTGGAGATCTTGAAGCAAGTAGTTTCAGTAGTGTGAAAGCATCTTTTCCCCTATTTTGTTTTATTTACAGTGAAGCTAAATGTACAGCTTAAATAGTAACATTAAATGAAACTGTGTAATTGTAGGGCATGTAATCAGCAGTTCCATTTGTTTACAGCAACTTTAGTAACCCCAAATGGGTTGTAAACATGCACATAAAACATAATCTGATAATTTTTTCATTATCCATATTTTATTACTCCATAGAACTTTAAGTTAGTTTTTTCCAGTTCCTCACTCATTTTAATAGTTTTTTTGCAGCTTTTATTTAGTTTCCGCTCTTTTCAAAAATGTTCAGAACACGAAAGAGAGCAATCCTGCACTGACAAGGAAAGTGGGCTAGATGATCTAACAGATTTTTTTCAATCTCCTAATTTCTAAACTACTATGAAGTCACACATTGTTTCTGAGTGATTTGAATTCTGTGATTTATGACTCTTTATATTGCAAAACTAATCAGTAGCACACATGTAAGTGTTCTTCAGATTTTCATTTATATAATTCTACTATTATTTGATGTCTGTTCAGCTTTTATCTTGATTGCTAAACCTTCACAAAAACTTGCATTTTAGTTATATGGATTTTAGTTATTTTTTATGAGGCAAATAGTTATTTCCCCCTTCTTTGTGGTTTTAATGGAAATAGAACTGGCTTGGTTCTTTGCTACTTTGGGCATGTACATTACTGCTGCCATTACAGCTTTGAGAAAAATAAGTAATTGCCACTTATATGAGACTAGATTTTTTTCCCCATGGGACTAGAAAAATTGTGGTTATTGACTTCTCAATGGCAGATAAGTGGGGTCTTTTAAATTGATATTTAAGGCTATAAGAAAATGGTGGGCCACAATTTTGTTGCAGAAACCACAATTTAACACACGCTGCAACTTTTTATAGTTTCTGCAATATTGAGTGGCATTGCGACCTGGTGCACAGGATTGCAGTGCCACTCAGATGTGGGGTTTTGTGGTTTGCAGGGTTTTCTATTTTTTTAAACAAACTTTTAAAGATACTGCAAGTTTAACAAACTGACTGCAACTTTTCAACCAAAAAAATCCCAAGTTTCGTGCAGCCTTCTCGATACTTAAAAACTGGAGTAAATATTGTGTTGGTCACTGTATTGGCTGAAGCATGAGATGCTACATTTTAAGCTAGATCAGACTTATTTCTTCTATGAATTGGGCACAGAGGGGAACCTGTAATGCACCAGTGTGTTTTACACTATGTCACATTGAGCTTGAACTTGACAATGTTTGTAAAACCAGAGAGACAAGCCTCGAACAAATTTGTTTTAGCACACTGCTGCTTTGACTAAGAGACATAACTCAGTCTGTTATGTCATTTCCCAGTCAGTCATTGCACTATGGTCTTGATGTCACTAGGCCTATAGCAGTCAATTCTGTGGGATGGGGTGGATTCCTTGTTGAGACCATGTTCAAGTAAATTAGCATGGAGGCAGGTAGCACGGCCTCTTCCCAATCTTTTAAAAAAACTTTGTACTGAATGAGTAGATTAGCCACTAGCATGGGTTCCCCAAATACTTTCAAAAGAAACAGTAGTATGGTCACAAAAGCACCGTGATCTGAGACTGACTTTGCAGAAGGCCTAACTTGGATCCCTGGTAGCGTGTGTTGCAATTCCTGATGTAGACAGAGAAAGGAATTTGGAGAAATAGGGACTGACCCCACGTAAATATAGAAGGCTCTTTTTTTCCTAGCCCTCGGCTGTTCCAGAGCATGCCCGCCCACAGATGGTTGTGGCCCTTGATGACTGTGGGTGTTTGGAAGCCATTGTTCACTAGTGAAGCCATGGTGGGTATACAGCTCTGTGTACAGCTGTGTGCTGTGCTGCCTCAGGAAATATTGACATGTAGCCTCCAAAGAGAGACTGCTTAGGCAAGGGATACATAGTCCATTACTCCTTCTTTATTCCCAGAGCTTTGCCCTCCTTTCCCTTCCCTACCCTCCTGCGTTAAGCTTCAGTTGTATTTCTGACACATGGGGTCATCATTGTAACTGTTGTATAGAATGGGATGGCATGATGGAGCAGAAGTGCTTTTTCTTTCTTGTGACTGATCTTCTCAGGCCTTCTTTGTAGTGACTTGTACAGTAATTTGCTCTGAGCTTCAGAACCAATGGAAGCATGAGGTCCATTTTTCATACTGCAGGGCATTCAGAGCAATAATAGGAAAGCTGTGTTCAGTGAAACCCACATCAGTTGCCTCAGACATTCAAAGAATTTTGTTTAGATCTGGGTGACTTAATTTAAAAATTCAAGCATTTGCTTTGGACACAGTCATGCCCCTTTTGTGTTTGAGTTCTGCAGCATTTCTGAGAGTTGTGCTGGCGTGGATGTTGGCAGAATGTCAGTTTCCAAGTTACACATTCACACCAGATGTGCTTCTGAGCTCCTCTATTTTGAGAGAGGAGAAACAATGGCATGTGCCCATCTGACCAATGCAACTCAGCTATTGCACACTGAAAGTTCAGAGATAATTTAGTTTTTAATCTATAGTTGTTGGTTCGTTTAAGCAAAACATGCAAATACTTAAGTTTCAGAAAATCCCGGTCTGCTCCTAGATATTCCATGATCAGAAAAAGAAGCTAAATCCATCTGTTAAATTATTTGTGAATTACTTGCTGAGCTCTAATCCTGTTGCTTCAAATGGCTTGGAGGAAGCTTGGCTTGGTGTTTGAGTATGATGTATCTTGGAATCCTGAATAACCCTACCCTTAGGGGCAAATGCTTACTGAAGCTCCTTTTTACATAAGAAGGTGTCTAAAACAAAGCTTTTACTCTGCCCAGAGCACACCTCGTGCCACCAATTTTGTTTTAAATGCAATTACTACTGACACTCTATCAGAGAAAATAGAAAGAGAGTCTTCTCCACTAGGAGTGTTTTTTTCTGGTGGGAGCCTCAGATGAGAGGAAGACCAAAGGTGATTATCAAGATACAGTCAGGTCTGCAGTGAGGGACAGTGTATATGAGAAACTTTTTCTGCATTGGGATCAAACACAAGCTTCCTGAAGCTTGAAAGAGGACCATTTTGTTGTTGCTAAATCAGCATGGGTACGCTCTGACTGCAACTCAAAGGGAAATCAGTGCAGAGATTCCCATTGATTTCAGTGCGAGTTGGATCAGGCCCTAAACGAGCTTTACATTTTTTCAATTTAGAAAAGTTCAGTTTCAAATAAATAAATAAAACACAACTAAATACATAACAGATGGCCCTCCTTAGCTCCCTAGTGTTTTAAGTCAGGTGTACGTTTCAAGCCACTTCGCATATTTATTCCTTTCTTATATATTTTCTCTTTGATTTTAATTAATTGTACAACAGCACATCCAAGATGATAACAAAATAGCACATGTAATACATGTTTATATAAACAAATGAAAACATACAGCCTGATACTTCCTGAAATTAGTACTGCTTCCCAGAAGACATCAGAAAAGACACACACTGTTGCTAAATATATGTTTAAAAAAGAAAAATCCCATTTTTTGAGCAACAAACAGTTTGAGTGAATTTACAGTGAGAATAGTATATTTGTACTATCTTCTAGTATTCCTAATATGAAATACTCCCCAGAATAATGCCGCACTAACAATACATTGTACAGCCAGTAATCACTTATATAATTCTTAAATGTAAGAAACAGAGAATGCACTTATTCAACCTAATTCTGCAGAGAGTCTAACATGGTAGGCGGTGTCATATTGCATCTCCCCTTGATGAACACAGCAGAGGTGCGTAACCCCTCTCTCTCCAGACAAGTTCCCACTGCTCTGCCTCATCTCATCAGGCATGTGCAGAAATACCAGTCAACATCTAATGCTGGGCATCATTAGTGGCATGATGCAGCAAACGAGACAAAGAGCCTGGAAAGCATTTGCTGTAAATACCTTGTACTATTCAAGGCAGAAAAGAGGCAGACTGCATTTGGTTGTGAACTAGATCCTATTTTCTTTTATTGTAAAGGCAGCAAGCTTTCTCTAACATTATTTAGTAGGCTTGACAAATGTACTGTTCTCAATAAAGCCTTACCTCAGCATTCATTTCCTCAGTTTCTATACCAGCATCTGAAGTAATGTGTTTGGATTTAAATAATAAAGACACCTGTACAAAATTGTAGACCCCTAACATGTAATATTATACCAGAAATCACAACAGCATGAAAATGATCATTCAGACAGGAACTCAGCCACCTATCAAAGCTCCTTTCCACTGCTTTACTGTTGTGGGAAGTTTACACTCAGCCTTTTCTGAATACTCTCATATCCCCATCTTTTGCAGTGTGCCTGGGAGGTTGTGAAATTCAGGCTTCTTTGGACTAAAGTGGTGGTGCTGCTGGTGGTGGGGAAACAAGTTCCATAGTCCTGGAGACCTCACAGAGAACACCCTGCTAGCGAACAAGGAGGGCTCCAGAACAAGGACTTCTGTTGACCTCAGCTGTCAGTATGGCATAGGGAAAAGAGGCAGTCCCTCAGGTAGGCTAGTACCAAGCTGGTTAGTGCCAAAAGCTGCATAGTGACTTTATCAGAAGCAGAAATGAGAATATTTTAACAACACGCAGTTCTCAGCCTTCCTAGGGACAGTAAATGATGGTCAAAGCACAACAGGCCAGATCCAAAACTCGTTGAAATAACTGGAAGGACTCAACCTTTAATTTTAATTTTTATTTTTTTTAATATCTGTTCTGGAAGATTATCACAAAAAAATTCAAACGTTATTTCACTGGCTTAGTCTCTCGACTGTGAACATTTCTGTTATAGGCTGAGTTGAATTGTGCATAAAGGTGTCTGACCTTGAAGTTTTGTATCTATTTAATTTTTTAAGCTGGTGAGGGGTAATAGCATTAAGTGAATAGAGCATGGTAGGTCCTGTACATCAGTCACATCTAATAATCATTTTCTTCATGAAACTATTGCAGATGGAGAGCAATCCTGACAATCCTCTCATCATTAGTTTTTGCTTGCATTGTTTTGAGATAGCAATTGCATATGAGATTAATTTTAGCTTTAAGGGTTTGGATTTCCTCTTCTAACACTTGCTACTCTAGTACTGTGATCTTGATGCTGTCACCATTCAGAGAGTTTAATGAGAGACTCAGAGGAAGTCTAATTTATGAGTACTGGTTTAATTCCTGTAATTGTGACACCTAAATTCATACATAACTGTAGTTTTTAACACCACGGATGCACAGAGGTTTTCCATCTTTGTACTTTAAAGTCAGTGCAACATTTTGTTCTTTCTTTACCATGATCAAAATTTGATGTGCATTGTTTTTTAAATGGCATCTGATGTGGTATCTCTCTTCAGTTCTTTGTGGTTTCCTGTTTTTCATACACAGATGAACATATCTGATGAGATCTGTTCAGCTTCATCATATATTATGATTTATGATTTTCTCAATACAAGCTTTAAAATAACATTTAGATTTCTAGATCCAAAGGCTTTTATGAATACAGTAAAGGCCAGATTACGGTTTTTCCCTGCAGTAGAAATATGAATTCAAGTCCACAGCATTCTGCTTTCAGCTGAAAGCTCCTTTTTAAAATTTAGGTGAATTGGCAAGTATTTATTTAGTGCAGAGCAATCAGATACACCGCTACCCTGATATAATGCGACCTGATACAACATGAATTCAGATATAACGCGGTAAAGCAGTGCTCGCGGGTGTGGGGGGCCTACACGCTCCAGCGGATCAAGGCAAGTTTGATATAACGCAGTTTCACCTATAACCAGCGGTGAAAGTAAGCAGGTACAGAGGATTGGTAAGAAAAGGAGACTGCCTGGGGGAGGGAGAAGCCTGCCCCCTGCATAAGAATAGTTTAAACTCAAGCCGTTCCCTAAGTGGTTCAGCCCTTGGGATTAGGAGTGGTTTCTGGCATCCTTGTTAATTTCACTCACAGTAGCTGGGGGAGTGGGGAGGGTGTGTTGTCTATGGCAGGGGCAATCCTTATCTGCCCCCGGGATGAGGGGATCTTGTCTCCAATACTAATATACACAACAAATACAAGCATTTGGCTGCACAGCTTAAATCCAGAGCTAATAAAAGCAGGTGGAAGGGGAAAACTCACTGTCACATTGGTTTCTCATCTCCTCCCTCCCCCTTCTCCAGCCAGACTGCAGACAAGGCTCTGCGTTCCTCCCCCTCAGCAGGGGTTCTCCTCTAGGCTCTAGCTTGCAGTAGGGACACTGGCTGAGATGCCAGCTGCTGCTGCCTGCATAAGAACAATTTAAACTCAGCTGTTCCCTGCGCAGTTCAGCCCCCAGGGTTAGAAGCTGTTTCTGGCATCCTTGTAAATTTCACTTCCAGTTGTTGTTGGGGGGAGCGGGAGGGTGTGTGTGACCATGGCAGGAGCAGTTCTTTTCTGCCCCTGGGATGAGGGGATCTCCTATACACAAAAAACACAATCAAAATCAGGAACCATTTCCAAGTTCACCTCTATTCCATTCCCTCCCCAGCAGAGGATCATGGTTGTGATGTCTCAACTGTTTGCAGATCCTCTTTGAAATGTTACTGAACCGCGCAGTGAACAGCTGAGTTTAAACTGTTGTTATGCAGGAGGCAGGCTTCTCCCTCCCTCAGCCAGCCTCCCTGCTGCAAGCTAGAGGGAAGCCCCTGCAGCTGCTGCTCGGTGCCAGACAGGGAGAAAGCACAGAGCCTAGTGTCTGCAGCCTGGCTGGAGGAGGAGGGAAGACAGAGAAAAATGTGACAGAGTTTTCACTTTTTCAGGCTTATTCCAATAGTAAAGTTTTATTACAGACAGTCGTGGTAGTAGTAATATTGGCTTTATTTTGTCTATCTATGTCATGCAGTGGGAGGGATCCATGAAGTACGTAGGAGAGGTGGGTTGCTTGCGATTAGACCATATGGGTAAGAAATGTAAATTACTTTCACTCCTGCCCAAAACCCAGAGCTCCCAGCCACCTCTGCAGCTGGTAGCTCCGGGGGGTGATTTAAAGGGCCTGGCTCCTAGCTTCAGCTGAATCCCCGAGCCCTTTAAATCCTGATTTAAAAGCCCGGGGATTTAAAGGCCCCAGCTCTTCTGATAGAGGCCACGCCTCTTCCGGTTGAGGCCCCTGCCCCTCCACAGGACTCTGGAGTACCGGCAAGTCCTTTAAGTTACTTTCACCCCTGCTTATAACACGGTAATATTTTTTGGCTATCGATGACAGCGTTATATCAGGGTAGACGTGTATAACTACATCATTTTCTTATACAACTCCATATTGCTAAGTAATCTGAATTACTTTGTACATGTGACAAGGAGATGTGAAAATATCTGTGGAATAAAAATGTTGTGGGGCTTTTCTGAAGTTAGTGTAAAGAGCCGAAGCCCATCTATAGCATGTGTGAGGGTTGTGTTTGTGGCTCTTTAGACTTTTTTAGCATCCATAGACACACAAACACGCTTTAAAAACACAAAATCTTACACATTTTAAAGTCTTGCAAATAACCACAGATCACCTAGAATGTGATCCTGTAAAGTAGGCCATTCTCTACTCCTACTGGGCATTGAGGTCAGTCAGGGGTTTAATGCCTCACAGAATTTAGACAGTAACCTTTATAAGGATGTCTGGGGGAAGAGGAAGCAGCAGCTGTTGACAGGTGGTCTGCCATGGCTTGTAAAGGGTTCCACACCTCCAAGTGGTGGGCATCGGGTGGGGTCCCAAATCTCACCATCTTCATTGATAGTGGTTGGCAGAAGAACCTTTCCGTTTGTGTCGGCAGATGAGTTTGAAGGGACGTGGGATACAGAAGGATAGGGAGGGGACCTGAGGTGTACAAAATGCAACTCTACTAAAGAGGATCAGTTTAGCATGTCTTTGTTCTGAATTGCTCTTTCCACGCCTGCCACACTTTGCTCCAGAGCTACAAATAAAAGCAGGGGCAGGTACTGCCAGTGGCAGAGGGATAAGGGACTCATTCCCTGTTAACGCTGACAGGATATGTCAAAGCACTCAGCCAGCCTCTGTCTAGCTGAATGAGGCCTTCGTTGCATTTCAGCTGTCATTCCTCCTTAATGGTAGCACCTGTTCATCCTCTGTTGAATTCGTTTTCAATAGGCTCCTTTTTCTCCATGCTACTAGGATGTGGGGCTGAGGGGTGCCTTCCTCCAGTTTTTGTTGCATCCTTCCGAAAAGAGGCAGGATTTCCCCCCACCCCAGTAGCAGGCTCCCAGCATAGTAGCATCTTGAACTGTTGATTCCTCAAGTACCAAATCCCTTCCTTAAAAGCTCAGGTAGACCTTGTTTCTAGTCTGAAGAATAGAGCAAGATCATTGAATAAAGTCTCAAACATTGCTTCAAAGTTAGCTACTAAATTGGATTCAGAAAAGTATAGTTTGGATTATTTATGGAAGAGCTTTCAAATTTGTGGAGCTGTAGACATGGTAAGAGCTGCACTCCAATATCCATGTAACTGTTATAACCCATTACCGTTGCTGTTGTCCTGCAGTTTTTCCTTTGTTTGTCACTACTACTCAATTCTGTAACAATTTTCTCATTTCTAAAAGCAATTTCTTTGGGGAGGAGGTGGGGGTTGAGAGAACAGCCATATAGTCAAATAGAGCAAGCCACACTCATGGGCAATAAATTAAAGAACCTTTCCCTTCCTTAGGTTGCTGATCTGAACTAAGCCTTGAGTAATAATGTCATAGCAGTTATTATCTGAAGGTTGTTAGCCTGTACAAAGTGAGCTGGTATAAATGAGCCTTAATTACAAAAACTGAACTCACAGTAGGCACTAAGTAGCATGCTTGTTAGTCTGCACAGAGGCCAAGGGCCATGAAGACAGAACTTCTTGTCCATCTCAGAGGTGTTTCCTTAAAGTCAAGATTGGGATCATGTGGAGTGGTTTGCTGGACCTGTTCTGTGGATAAATAGAGGATTTCAGTCTTGGCACCAGAGGCTCCATCAACTTTCCCTTGCACAAAATTCACTTACAGTAAAAACAAACCACCAAAAACCCCACCACCGCACCATTTTGGGAAATAATTTGGCTTGAATATTTAGCGTAAAATAAGAGGGAGATTAGCAACATCATTTTAATGGAAAATAAGATGTACTAGCATTTGACTGAATCCTTGCAAAAAACTGATCTTTAGTTTTTGTAGCAAAATCAAACATTATTAATGTCAAGCTTGAGTTGTGCTGTCTAAATAAGAAAATGTTTTCAATATGCCATCTTATTAAATCATTTCTCTCCCCCTTACAGAACTATAGTGCCATGGAAAGTGTTCCGGCAGTGCCTTCATGAGATTCATCAGATAAGCTCTGGTTTGGAAGCAATGGCTCTTAAGTCTACCATTGACTTGACCTGCAATGACTACATTTCAGTTTTTGAATTTGATATCTTCACTAGACTATTTCAGGTAAGATTTTTAAAATATTCAGCATTATGGAAGAACTTAGGTCTGTAAGTCCCCAAATGAACAACAAAAGTCAGATGGTTGGAAAATCGTGAATAACTCAAACATTAGACTATGGAGCTAACTTTGTTTATTTTTCATTTTTTAGTATCAAAGCTTACATTTTAAGATACATCCATGAAACAATATGTGCATAGTTTGTGGACATGGCTACCCTAACTGTGATGCAGTTGTGGCAACTCATGCATTTTTTTCCTGCATTCAGATTACTCTAAAAAAAAAAAAAAAAAAAAAAAAAAAAAAAAAAAGTGGGCCTGGGTTGCTAATCTAAAATGTGTATATAAATGTATGATTAATGTGGCATATACATCATATCTATTCTAAATGTGGGCCTGATTCTGCTCCTGTTTAATAATAGTATTTTTGCCATTGAGTTGAATGGGAGTAGAATCAGGTCATGTGTTTGGCAATGTCATTTTAGTTGCTGAAGAATTGCTGAGAGTTTTACTGTCTGTCTGAACTAAACTAATACAACTAATTGTGTACATATGCTATGCAACTTTTGTATATGTGTATCCATTCTACATTATGTACTTTAATGTGGACACCATTCTAATGATTGAGTTTTCTGAGGACTGGATAAAAATATCCATATGGATATATTAATTCTTCAATTTCCTCACTTTAGCCTCTCCTTTGTATAAAGGAGTAATTATTAGGATGCAATTCTGGTAAATGAAATCTATCACTTATTTAGGCACTGGCTGTTTTTTCTTTGTCTGAAGTGTGCATTGACAATTTAATGCGTTGTTTGTGAAAAATTTTGTTTGTTAAAGATGTGCTCAAAATGTGAAATTTGGATCCAGATCTGTTGAGTTTTTTTCAACACACACAATATTCTGGCATGTTCGTTTCTGGGGATTTGGTATAGTCCATTAAAGGGCTAGGGACCATTTGCAAAAGTTGAATGATAGAGGGTATGTTGAATCCAGGGCTTTTGTTTCTTTATCATCTCTTATTTTCACCAACTGAAATTTTGCCAGAACCAATATGTCAAAGTTAAAATTGTTCAGGTGTAACCCATCTCTGTTTAAGCTGAGAGTCTCAAAACACACTCAAAGCATTCCCCTTACAGAAATAACCAAATGCATCTTTTATCATTATATTTCAAGATTTTTGAGGGTTGGTTGGTTGGTTTGTTTTTTACTGGTGCCTTTGCTAGAGCTAGTGCAAAACTCAGCTATTTTGGATTTCAAGGATTTGTATGAATTTTTGGCTCACATGATTTTGTACCTTCTGAGCTTTGCTTTTGAGTTTGGGATTTGAGTTAAACAAAACACTCATGGCAAAATTCAGTTGAAATACTTAAGCTTTGCCTGGTTTGAATAAGTTTCTATTCCAAACAAAAACTTCTGTGTTCAGTAGAAAATTCTGAAACCTTTTTGTTGAAGCTGAAATGGTTTTCAGCTTGGTAACTGTAAAAGGCTTCTGGGGGATACCAAGAGCTGTGGGGGCATTGTGTTATCTCTCTGCCTCATTAAGAATGAGTTTTGCTGGCAATTACTAGACTGTGTCAGCTACCTGCCCCTCCAGTCTCTTTCTCACCAGCAAACCTCTCAAGGCTCTCCTGGCCCAAATGTTGCTAGTAGGTAACAATTGGAGCATTCCAGCCCATGAGCTCCTCAGAGATGTTTCTCTGCAATCCTCAGCCCTTCTGCTGTGCATTTACAGAATATATTAAGTTTCCTGCTGTGTTAGTCAGTATATCACAATTTATTAAAAACACCCTTCCCTTCAAACACAGCACTGAATTGGCCTCTAGTAAAAGTAAATCAAGTTAAACAAAAGAGCAGGGATAAAGTGATACCAAGTAAAAGAGATAAAGATAGAGATGGTTACAAGCAAATAAAAGTGAAAACACATCTAGAAGTCTAAAACTTCATCTAGCAAGATACTGTCTTTGTTCAAGATGGTTTTTCTCACCAACAGTCTCCTTCGCAGCTTTTTACTGTCCAGCCAGGCCAGGAGCCAAAGATCAAATCACCTGGCTTTGTCTTCTAGGTGAAGGATAAAGATGGAGTTGAGACATTCCCCAGGGTACAAGCTGTCCGACTGAACAGTAGTTTCCCCATAATTCTGTAGCCTGGAGTGCCTTTTACACTGCTGTGCTGCCAGAACAACCACACTTGCCCTGCTCATATACAGCCACCAGCATGTAAAATCACTCCCAGCTGTGTTACATGAATGCTGTCCCAGCCATTCATGAAGTACACACAGGGTGACACCCACATATTCTTTAATCCAAGCCTTGTTCCCCAGAAATGTGCCTCTTGCACTACTCAGTACCCTCCTGGACTGTATGAGCTCATAGTAACTCCATCATTCCAACACTGGGTAATGATTATGTGCCACCCTAAGCAGAGATTTCCAAACACTTCAACCAAACTACACTGGTTTAGAGAAAACATTAAAACAAGTTTATTAATGATTACAGGTAGCAATGCATATAAGTCAGGATTGCTCATAAAAGAAACAAATGGATAAATACACAAATTAATTCCTAAACTTTACAAAGGCTAATAAGTTTAAAAGCAAAAAAGGGTTACCTCACCATCAGTGGTAATACATTTCACATGCTGCATCTCTTTCCAGTCTGGGACCACTCTTCCCTTCCCCCTCTTTGTTCAGTTCTTCAAGAGTCATTGTCATGAGCGGAGAGAGGAGAGAGGTTACGTGGAGGTCACTGTCTCTTCTTTGTATAATCTCCTTTCTTTGAGGATTACTCCCTGCTGGGGTGTAGACAAACAGTTCCCTGTGTACATGAGATTTGAACCATATCTTGTTTACATCTCTCCATTGCTGAAAGATGGCTTCTTAAGTAAATGATAGCCCACTTGACTTTGATACCTGTCTGGGGTTGCTAGTATGTCTTTGTCTCTGAAAACTGTTACCTAAACTCAACATTTTCCAGTAACAATGATATAGCAAAATATCATAATTTTATATGCAGTGATGTTACACACATTTCAACAGGATACTAATATTCAGCAGACTGAGTTTTCACATGATACCTCGCAAGGCATACTTTGTACAAAATATATCATAACCTTATAGATATGGTGAACATGAGATACAGGATATCACAGGATTCTCTCTCTTTTCCCTAAGGGATTGTCTTTGTCTTACAAGTCAGGAAGGCAGCCTGGGGATTCAGACTCTGTCTCTCTCTAGGATACAGGAGCCATGTCAATTCTCTCTTGAGTTCAGGCAGGTTTAGCTTCATAATTTTGTCTATGACTAATGTGTAAATTGAGGTAAACCCACACTCATTTATCTAGAACAGATTTGTTCATCATCTTTACCTGGGCTAAACTGTCAGGTCTTAAACATGTTCCAGTAACGACATACAGAGAAAATTCATAACTTTATATATAAGGTTAGCACATTCATTTTACATTGATATTGATAACTACCACGTTACTAGCTTTGATATAATACCTCACAAAACATATTTTGTACAAATATTGCAGTAGTGTGTAGGGCAGAGGTGGGCAAACTATGGCCCGTGGGCCACATCTAGCCCACGGGACCCTCCTGCCCGGCTCCTGAGCTGCTGGCCTGGGAGACTAGCCCTCTGGCCCTGCCCTGCTGTTCCCCCTTCCCCGCAGGCTCAGCTCACTGCACCAACGGTGCAGTGCGGTGGGACTGTGAGCTCCTGGGGCAGTGCAGCTGCAGAGCCCAGCCTGACCTGGTTTCAGTGCTGCACAGTGGCGTGGTTGGCTCCCGCTGGGCAGTGTGGCTGCCTGTCCTGCTGTTCTGGGCTGCGCAGCTGTAGCCCTGCCAGCCACCAGTGCTCCAGGCTGTGTGATAAGGGGGCAGGGGAGTTTGGGGTTAGTGGTGATCAGGCAGTGGGGTTGTGGATTGGGGTTGGGGCGGTCAGAGGGCAGGGAACAGGGGGGTTGGGTGGGGATAGGAGTCCCAGGGGCGCAGTCATGAAAGGGGGGGGGCGGATGGGGCGGCAGGAGGCAGTCAGGAGCATGGGTTCTGGGGGCGATCAGGGGACAGGGAGAAGGAGTGGTTAGATGGGATAGGGGTCCCGGGGGGCTGTCAGGAATGAGAGGAGGGGTTGGATGGGGCAGTGGGGGGGCAGTCGAGGCAGAGGTTCCAGAGGCAGTCGGGGGGCCAGGGAAGGGGGGTTGATGGGGCAGAGGTCCTGGGGGAGGGTATCAGGGAACAGGGGGGAGTAGGTTGGATGAGGCAGGAGTCCTGGGGGAGTTGTCAGTGGACAAGAAGCAGGAGGAGTCAAATAGAGGTCAGGGGTCAGGCTACACCTGGCTATTTGGGCAGGTACAGCCTCCTCTAACTGACCCTCCATACAACTTCAGAAACCCGATGTGGCCTTCAGGTCAAAAGTTTGCCCGCCCCTGGTGTAGGGTGTGAATACAGGGATGCCTAGGATCGCAGTAAACAAACCCAAACCTTGGCTTGGGGGTTTGACTACAAGAGGTTCTAAGAGGAACACTCCTACCGGCTATACCATAAATTAGTACAGTTTGGAGTAACGTCCAATTATTCTTAGTAAGAAAGCTGTCCTGTTTTTCCTGCTCTGCTTACAAATCTGACATACACATTTCTTTTTGCTTTTTTAATCTCTGTATTAGCTATAATGATGAAAAGGGAAGGCAGTGAGCTGAGATACATTTTGTTTTGGCCCCTGCAGTGTTTTGTACATTGTGTTACACTGCGGAGTTGAGTCTGAAATAGGATTTATTTTCCTTGATCCATATACCAACAAATAACTGATTATATTAGTTTCTGTTTACTATATTATCTGAGCATTGCCTCTGATTCATTACCTTGCTTAACTGTTAGATAAAGTGAATCAACAAGACCAATTTATGTAAGAACAGAAGATTGGTTAGGATTAATTTTTAATTTAAGTACAATCCTTTTAAAAGAAGCAGAGAACTCTTGCCTTAGAGGGGTGAGGTTCTCAGCTACTGTATATCTGTGTCATTTTATTGAAATCAGTTTACGCTGGCTGCGAATCTGGCCAAGGGACTACATGTACTTCCCTAGATTTTTAAGATACTTCTCTAACTTTTTATGTGTATCAACAGTGTTAAAAGTTAAGTTGCTTTTTTTCTCCCCATGCAAGAGTGTCACTATAAGTGTAGTGCTACAGTTGGTAGTGTAACATTTTGAATGCTTTAAAACAATAGAGCCTTTATTCTGTCATTGTAAGCAGGTACCACGAAGTATAGTCTTTTTGTAGTACAAAATATTTGCATATCCTTCTTCCCTTTTTTACAACTAACTTTCTCCTCCTGATTAAGCATTATAGCACTCAACTTCTGCATTCTGCTCTCACTGAAGATAAGGATGTAGGGAGGAAGACTGAAGTTGGACAAAATGCAAAAACTTTTCTTAGCATTGCATTTGGATTATGGAATTCTCTTGCATTTGTCATTGTGTGCAAATTTATTTTTAAAGACATTAATCATATTGAAAGCATTTAAACTTTCTTAGGCATCTATTTAAAAAATCCACAGTTTCATCCTGGAATATCCAATATGAAAAGTTCTAAATAAAAATGTTTGTGTTCTGTTGTTTTAAACAGTGGGAGGATAAGTTTGATTAAGAGCTGTTTGACTTGTGAACTGGAGAGCTCGCCTGAAGAATTGTTGCTCTGACAGAGAGAAGCTACCAAAAACCTTCATAACTGACACATTTTATCCCCACTTTTCTAGCATAAGCAGCATATTTCTAAAAAAAAGTTACCTGTAAATGGAATTGCATAAGAGAGAGTTGAATAGACTCTCATCCCGATTTCCCTCTTCTATTCTGTTCCTCGACCCACCAACCCACCCCCACAAATTCTTCAGCCACTTAGAGGCACTAATGTCTTTCACAATGTTGGTTGTTGAACACTCACTTTTTTTATGTTGGTACCTGAAATACCTAAATAAAAGATGTTTTGTTTTGCTTGAGGTAATAATCTGGCAGGTCAAGTGTGCTTCAGTGCTAGCTCTTTGAAGTAATTGTGACTCAAGTGAAGTGGCAGTGATAATTCATCAATACCCTGAAAGTAATACTGTCACTGTTCATCTCATTTTCTGGCCATAATGCTGGTATGACAACTGACAGGATCAGAAAGTATAGAATAATAAAAAGGATGACTGTTCAAAATCGGTGCTTCACTAGACTTAATCTATTAGTATAATAATGCAGCGTCTTGTCTAAAAAAGTAAAGTTGTAACGTGCTTCTTTGCTGTGCATTCATACAAACTGTACAGCTTTCATGAGAGACTTTTGATGCTGTCTTGGGGCCCAATTCTGCGAAGACTTACTATGTCATAACGCTTAACTTTACTGGGACTACATATGTTATTATCAGTGAACCCTGAAATACTGATCCTGCAGAGATCTTATACAAGTGCTTAACTTGACACATTGAAGGACTTTGAAGGACTCCTCACAATGCATAAAGTTAAGCACATGTGAAAGTCTTTGAAGGATCAGAGCCTTAAACAGCTATATTGCATCAGTCTTGAGTTTTTATTCTAACACATACTTATAATTATCTAACCGGATTTATCATTTCATTATTTGTGTGTTCTTTTTAGCCTTGGGGTTCAATCTTAAGGAACTGGAACTTCTTAGCTGTGACACACCCTGGCTATATGGCATTCCTAACATATGATGAAGTCAAAGCAAGGTTACAGAAATACAGCACCAAACCTGGGAGGTAAGAGGTTTCACTCATTACTGCTTTACAAATAAACTTGCTGTTTCTAAAGCTAAGTAATTCTGCTGGATCCGTATTCCTGGATCACATCCATTTGTTGTCTGGTTCTGGGGGAGTGAATTCATAACTTGATTAACCAAGATCTTTTTTTTCTTCGTCAAAGTAAAGTTGTATGATCTCTAATACATAACAGTTTCTATATAAAGACTGTAGCTGAAGCAAACTTCAAGCCCTTTTTTTGTAATGGGATGCAGTTTTTCCACCCCGAATGCTCAAAAAGCAAGAGTGAGGCCTCAAGCTTTTTTTCCTTTGCACCCTCAAGGGCTAGAAACTTATTTTGGAAAATGCTGAGATTCCCCTCACTTTAAGAAACACCAAATGAGTCTGTGTAATATAAATAAATAGTAACATCTTGAGGCTTGGGATAACATCAGGAGAGTTAGTAATATGTGGGATGACTGATCATGCATCTGGGGTTTAAAATGACAACTTGTGTTGAAAGCCAGTGGTCCCCAAAACTTTTTACTTCGCACCCTCCTCACCTGTCTGCGTTCCCCCACCCTTCTGGAGCCACAACCCGGTCCTGGCCCCAGCTCTGGGGAGAGGAGGGCTTGGACGGGTGCAAAGTAAAAAGTTTGGGGACCACTAGCTTTCAGAACCCCCACTGTAAAGTGTTCCAGCGCCACTGTTGTAGTTTAATCAGTATTACTTACAATATGTTGTTGTCAAAAGAGCATACTTGCCTCATCAGTAATTGTCTGATATCAGAGGAGCTGTACATTGACAACGTTAAAAAAGATCAAATTTGTGTGTGTGTGTAATTTTTAAATAACTTGTGTTACTGTACCTGTTGAATTATTCCGCTTTCACTATTTTTGTTTATACTTTGTACTATTTGTGCTTTCCCTTCACTCAGTTTTGGCAGATGCAAAAACATGAGTCACTTCATCCTTGTTCAATTGTTTAGCCAGTTTAGAGCGACCATATTTCCCAAAGGAAAAACAGGACACCACATGGGACGAGGCCAGGCCCCGCCACCCCCACCCCACATGTGGGGCTGGCCCGAGCTGCTTGCCCTGAGCCCTGCATCCTCCACCCCTCTGCTGGCATCATTGCCAAGCCCTGCCTGCCCCTTGCATGGTGTTGGGACTAGTGTCGCTGCTCACCCGAGTCAAACCCCTGCCTGAGCCCAGCCTCTCCTCCCACCCCTGCGAAGCTGGCATTGCCACTCACCCCCTCATTTGTCCTGTTTGCTCCTCTGAACCGATCACCAGGTGGCATGAGCTAATGAGACACATGCCCAGTTTTGCCCAAAGAGTCAGGACAGCCGGGATAGGGCTTAAAAAAGGGACTGTCCCAGCCAGAACAAGACATATGGTCCAGGGCCAGCTCCAGGCACCGGCACAGCAAGCAGGTGCTTGAGAGGGGCGGCATGTCCAGCTCTTCAGCAGCAATTCAATGGCAAGTCCATCACTCCCTCTCGGGCCTGCGCCCTCCACCCCTGCCCTCCGCCACCACTTGGGGTGGCAAAAACACTGGAGCCGGCCCTGGTATGGTCACCCTAAGCCAATTTCACATTCTTTTTCTCACCTTTCACATTCTAATGTTTAGATTTCTAACACTTTAGGAGCACACTTATGTCTGACCGAAGAAATCTCCTTAAAATTGGCAGGATGAGGGGAATGTACTGGAAAATAATTTCCAGTATTGGATTTTCTCTTTTAACAAAACCTAAATGATCTCTTGTTACCTGGCCTGTAAAGGAATCTTGCTTTACCAGTTTAGATAACAAGTTGATACTGATCTCATGCATGTATGATAAAACCCAAATAAAGATGTCATGATGATTTTCAGAGTAGTGTGTTTTAGTTGATCATTAATGCAGTAAAAATAATGACTGTGGGGTTATGAAGAAAAAAAATGGTCTTTAAAAGATTCATAGATTTTTAAGGCCAAAAGGGATTATTAGATCATTTAGTGTGACCTCCTGTAGAACACAGGCCATAGAATTTAATCGTTATCCCTTTAAAGTGTGCAATAACTAGTGATTAGCTAAAGCATATCTTCCAGAAAGGCGTCCAATCTTGAACTGAAGACTTCAAAAGAAAATCTTATCCAAAGCTGCTTTAATGTTCTGTAGAATTAATTTTAAGACCAACTTCTGTCTCTCTGATTAGTATCACTGGGGAACTTGTTAGGTTACTTACGTGAAATATTAAACCTTCCAGAGAGAGAGAGCTGATATAAAGTGAAATTGCTTGTTCGCTTTAAAATATTCTGGCAATTCTGAAGTTTTTTGTTCAAAAGCCAGTAAATAGAAACGAGTTACTCTTCCGGTGAAATCTTGGCCTCACTGAAGTCAATGGCTGTTTTGTTGTTAACTTCAGTGAGGCCAGGATTTCACATTTTATATTTATTGTGGAGGAGGTACAACTTTCAGCGGTGATATTTCACAGTACAAATCTGTTCACCTCTCTGGCTGGTTTTCCTGTTTGAGCAATTAAAAAATGAGTTGCTGTCTGACATTGAAGATTCCATATATTTTAGTAAGAGCAAGAATTTGCTCCCACTTCCTTGCCTATAATTTTCTTGCCTATAATTTTCCGTTCTCTTCTATTGTGCAATGTGCTGTGCATGGTTTTTACTCCTGGCTGCCACCTGTTCTACACAAAAGTGGCTGAATTTCAGTCATGCTGTATATATATTATCAGAGAAGCTCTTTTGAGTATAGTACTTCAGAATAAAATAGTGGGGTTATAAACAGTGGGGTTGATCAGGATTTTTTGAAGTGAATTTTAAGTCCCAGAGTCCCAATCCAGTGCCTTAACCACAAGACCACCTTTCCTTTCCATTTGTTTTACCAAGCATTTTTATTAGAATTGACTTTGTAACCCATTGTCCTCCAGCTACATTTTCAGACTGAGTTGCACTCGACTGGGGCAGTGGGCCATTGGATACGTAACTGGTGATGGAAACATTTTGCAGACTATACCTCACAACAAGCCTTTATTTCAAGCTCTAATTGATGGCAGCCGGGAGGGATTGTGAGTACAAATGATAACTTTCATTTTATAAAATATTGATGTATTGCTTTGCTAATTCATAATTTAAAGCTTCAAAAGATGCTTTAAAGTATTAGAAGTAATGGATGATATGGCTGTTTTGTAGTCATTTTGGAAATCCATGACTATTACTTTTATTCATCTATAAGACACTTTTTTCAAGGTAATGCAGTTAACCAAAGTTGACCATATTTTATGGCAGATAAATTCCAGGGGAAATGAGATTGGGGAGTTATAATTTAAATTTTGTTTAATATAAAAGTCACAAGTGCGTAAGCTGATCATGCAGTTAGTTCTGTTAATTGCTCCTGTGTAATACTAGACAATGGATATTAAATATATTTGATAGCTTTGCCTATGCCTTATAGGCCAAAAATGTCCCAGGTTTTTAATATTTTGTGTGTGCGTGCGCGTGCACCAAACTTCAGGTTTTCTGGGGTATTCCCTGAAAAGTTTGGTCTTTTTATAAAGGCCTCAGGAATTTAAAAGTTCTGTACAAAATTGTAACTTTTCTAAGAGTACATCGGTTCTATGTGGTAAGTGCCACAAATAGGCATCTGTATCACTCTTGGTGTGTGGGTGTGTTTTTACACATTTGGATTACTTTTAAAAGTAATTCCGAGGTTGTTGCTCTACTTCATAGAATCATAGAATATCAGAGTTGGAAGGGACCTCAGGAGGTCATCTAGTCCAACCCCCTGCTCCAAGCAGGACCAATTCCCAACTAAATCATCCCAGCCAGGGCTTTGTCAAGCCTGACCTTAAAAACCTCTAAGGAAGGAGATTTCCAACACCCAAGGTAACCCATTCCAGTGCTTCAACACTCTGAGTGAAGTTTTTCCTAATATCCAACCTAAACCTCCCTCACTGCAACTTGAGACCTTTACTCCTTGTTCTGTCATCAGGTACCATCCTCCTTGGAACCCCCTTTCAGGTAGTTGAAAGCTGCTATCAAATCCCCCCTCATCCTTCTCTTCTGCAGACTAAACAGTCCCAGTTCCCTCAACCTCTCCTCATAAGTCATGTGCTCCAGCCCCCTAATCATTTTTGTTGCCCTCCGCTGGACTCTTTCCAATTTTTCCACATCCTTCTTGTAGTGTGGGGCACTGGACACAGTACTCCAGATGAGGCCTCACCAATGTCGAATAGAGGGGAATGATCTCGGCCCTCGATCTGCTGGCAGTGCCCCTACTTATACAGCCCAAAATTCCATTAGCCTTCTTGGCAACAAGGACACACTGTTGACTCATATCCAGGTTCTCGTCCACTGTAACCTCTAGGTCCTTTTCTGCAGAACTGCTTCCTAGCCAGTCGGTCCCTAGTGTGTAGCAGTGCATGAGATTCTTCCGTCCTAAGTGCAGGTTCAACAAGGACTATGCACTTGTCCGTGTTTAACCTCATCAGGTTTCTTTTGGCCCAATCCTCTAATTTGTCTAGGTCCCTCTATATCGTATCCCTACCTTCCAGCATATCTACCACTCCTCTCAGTTTAGTGTCATCTGCAAACTTGCTGAGAGTGCAGTCCGCGCCATCCTCCAGATCGTTAATGAAGATATTGAACAAAACCGGCCCGACCCTTGGGGCACTCCGCTTGAAACCAGCTGCCAAATAGACATGGAGCTGTTGATCACTACCCGTTGAGCCCGACAATCTAGCCAGCTTTCTATCCACCTTATGGTCCAATCATTCAACCCATACTTCTTTAACTTACTAGCAAGAATACTGTGGGAGAACGTATCGAAAACTTTGCTAAAGTCAAGGAATAACACAGTCACTGCTATCCCCTCATCCACAGACCCAGTTATTTCCTTATAGAAGGCAAATAGGTTAGTCAGGCATGACTTGCCCTTGGTTAATCCATGCTGCTGTTCCTGATCACTTTCCTCTCCTCTAAGTGCTTCAGAACTGGTTCCTTAAGGACCTGCTGCATGATTTTTCCAGGGATTGAGGTGAGGCTGACTGGCCAGTAGTTCTCCGGATCCTCCTCCTTCCCTTTTTTAAAGATGGACACTACATTAGCCTTTTTCCAGTCATATGGAACTTCCCCCGATCGCCATGTGTTTTCAAAGATAATAGCCAATGGCTCTCCAATCCAATCCGTCAACTCCTTTAGCACCCTCGGATGCAGCGCATCTTGCCCCATGGACTTGTGCTCATCCAGTTTTTCTAAATAGTCCCGAACCACTTCTTTCTCCACAGAGCGCTGGTTACTTTCTCCCCATACTGTGCTGCCCAGTGCAGCAGTCTGGGAGCTGACCTTGTTTGTGAAGACCTAATTAATTCAATTAATATTCAATTAAAAGGATAATTTAAAATGTTAAATGCTAATTGGTTTTATCTGAGCAAAGTATCAGGATTCCTTTCTTGTAAAACAGAAGATGTGTTTTATTGTTGCTACTATAACCTTGCTAGACAAGAACAACAGAAAAATAGTTAAGGTTGAGAGTATGTATCAGTCATTTAGGGTGAATGCATTACAGGAATCTTGTAATTATCCCAAATCCAAGTGTTTTAAACCCAGACATGTTAAGGTATGGAAATACCCAGTCAGGAGACCCAGGCAACCTTAACTCTGCCATTTAGTGGCCCCATGAAATAACGATATCATTATGATTTATCCATTTTAATATATGGTCCCAGAAGAGATTAAACTGATTTGTATGTGTGTGTTAAATAACTCGCGTCACTATAAAATGTAACTTTCAATGAGGTTGAATCCCTGCTTTCAGTATGAAACTCAACTGAACCTTAACTAACATCAAAAGTTTTCTTCCTTACCCTACTATTTTAATATCCCTAGCTATTCTCATTTTAAGCCCATGCACTCTAAATATAGTTTCTGTTCATTATTTACTTAAATATAAACATAGATACAGTATTCGTCCCTTGCTATCATTTGTGTTCCATCGTCCTGAATTCTCAGCTACATTCATCACACTGAGCAACTAGAACTATGCAGATAGTCTTGAGATCACTGAGACTCTGTGGATATGAGGGCCCAACTAAGCATATTCTGTTGCAAGATGACCTAAGATAGTGCCAAGGATAATTTTAGTATAGTTAAATTCTATTTAACCAATTGTCAGTCGTTCAAAGAAATTGGGAGTATGCTCAGGAGAGAGAAGAATTTAATCAATATCTGATATTGCCCTTATTGGCTATCCAGAATTTCATAGATTTACTTTAACCATGAAAATTGTGGGAATATAAATCTTAATAATAATTTGTGTAATTCAGCTATCTATACCCAGATGGACGAAGTTATAATCCTGATCTGACAGGATTATGTGAACCTACTCCACATGATCACATAAAAGTTACACAGGTATGTTTCATGTTACAAATTCTGTTCCATATTTGCTTGGTGCCCTATCCGCCAGTGATAAATTTTTATTAAAATATTAGATTAAAATTAAGATTATGTGGTTGACCAAAAAGGGGTTTGAGAAAAAACTGGATGGCAAGTCTTAAAATCTAAAGGTAATGGTAATGCAGATGTCTCTTTTTTTTTTAAAGTTGTTTTGATTTTAACCATGTTTTGGGAGGGTGAAGTTTTCACAGCTTTTGATAAACATTTTCTTACATTGTGTGCTGAAGGGGTTATAAAGTTTAATATTTTGTAATAGTGATGTGGGGACAGGAAAGTAAAGTAAGGCTTGGAAGTCTCCTTTTGAAGTCTGAATATCCAACTGTATAGAGCTTGCAGAAAGAAAGTACGTGAGGTATTATCAGAAGGTTACCATTTCCTAGTGTGTGTCTTTTTCCCCGTGTGTGCTGTACAAACTGGAAGGAATTCAGGGGGAAAAAAAATACATTATTAAAAGGCTGAAGGGAATGACTAATTTGGGAAACTTAAAATATCTAAATATATGTATAGTTTGGCTGAGCAGTGGCATGACACCAATCTGCAGACATCTGATACTAGAGGAAAGGGAATTATACTACTTTGTACCATGGTACACAATTAGAAGGCAAGGAAGATTACAGGCTAGTTATTAGGAGAATCTTCCTGACAGTTACTTTTATAAACTTTGGGATAGTCTCTGGGGAAGTCGTGGAAGAGCTGGAAAGCTTTTATATTGACCAGACACAACTTTATACAATGTTTGATTAATTATTCTTGTGTTGACTGCAGACGAAGGCCCAGATGACAATTCTAAATGCTGTTTGTGTACCACATTTACAGAATTTATGGGAAGAAAAATGTTATTTGCAACACACAGGATTAGTGGGAACTCATTATTAAAATGTCTGTCCCTGAGTAGGAGACCTTCTTAAATGATTGAGGAATGTGTGGAAAGTTCCAGAAGGCTAGTATCAGAGGGGTAGCCATGTTAGTCTGGATCTGTAAAAGCAGCAAAGAATCCTGTGGCACTTTATAGACTAACAAGACGTTTTGGAGCATGAGTTTTTGTGGGCGAATACCCACTTCGTCAGATGCAGGTCTGCCTTTGCTGCCTTTCCAGAATGCAGGCACCCTTCTTCTCCCTGTGTTCTTTATACTAATGTTGAAAGAATGAAGCCTAGGGCTATGTAGATGTTTTTACATGCAGGAAAAGGCCACCTGGCCCAAAATTCTTGCCCTTTTTGATTAAGAACCCCCTACTGCTCTTCTGAATAGGTCCTTTCTTCTCCAAAGGTCAATCTTGATGTATGCTGAAGTCAAAGGGACAAATCCTCACCTCTTATTCTAGCTGCATTGCTTGGCTCTGGCAGCAGGAAAGCTGGTTTAATTGACTGCTGCTGATTCCCTGTTATGAGGGAATTCCTAGATGGCATAAATCCAGCATAGCTGGCTCTATTCTAGAACCCTCCCAGTCACCTTCTCCAGTACTGGGGATGTGGCTGGAATGCTGCTGTTGTCCATGAACCCAGGATCCCTTCAAGCATACCTAACTGGTATAGTTTAGAACACAGCTGGGGTTGCTAGAAACTATGACACAGGCGATGTAGAACTGGCTCCAGGAGCAAGTTGCTGCTCATGGCTCATCTGTGGGGAAGTACCACAACTGTGCTTGGTGCATACTGGTGGCAGCTGAGAGTCTGGGGCACGCTCTTTACTTTTTCCCAGTACCTTATTCCATCTGCTTATTGTCATCTGACTTGGGTCCTTAATTTAGTCCATTTTTCCTAAATTTGTGAACCTCCTTTCCTTAGTACTAAAAACTGTATCACAGTGTAAATAATTTGCCTGCCAACCTTCAAACCCTTTCTCAATTCTGGAAGCTTTTGCTACATCTGTGTTTCATCTATTATATATAAAGATTCCAAGGTTGTCTATCTTGTCTGTCTTATCACTCTGAAGATAGAATGTCCGTTGAGTCAGTGTGAAGCAGTGGAAACCGCTACCAGCATGGTTGAGAGTGTTTTGTTTAGCATATCACCAGGTTTAATTGTAAGTGGGCTTTGTGGTCTGTTATCATCCAATTTTTAATTTCACAGTTCTTTTGACCTTAAGTATTGCACCCTGGGCTGTGTACAGCTGCAGTAAGGTGTGTATCTATGCCATGCCGAGAGTCCTAGACCACTGTGATGTCAGAGATAACTCAACCAATCACCATGCTCAGTTTACAGCCAATTTACTGTAGACAGCAACCACATTGGCACTCTTATGGGGAGCTAAGAACTGAATGAGATGTGCAGAATGAGCTTCTCTTCTTACGCTAAGGAGTGGTCTCTCTGTATATATGTTGAGGCACGTGAGGGCAGAGTGGGGAAACTCATGTTTCTGTTGACCGTACTATATCTGTTCTGTGCATAAATAAAGGAATTGGTTCCTCGCAGCTGTCAGTCCAGCAGTTTGCACCAGCACTAGATTCACACTAAAAATAAACTATATAAAAATCACTGTTGTTGTGACTCATAATTTACCTCCTGTTCATTCTCCACTGTGACCTCCAGATCCTTGTTCATTTTCCTCTTCTAAATTACAAACGAGGAAGGCAATAACCTTTCCTTGGCATTGAAATGACGATTGAGAAAGGCATAGCCCTCTGTAATAGCTGATCACATGGAGAAGCCAGGTCACAGCTTCCCAAACTCCAAGCTGTGGAATGATGGAGTTAAAGCAACTTCAAAGCTTACTTACCTAAAACCTGAGAGCCAGAAACAGAGCTGTGCAGTCCAATGCTTTTTCATGTTTCTGATTTTATTAATGATACTTATTATTAGATTCTGGACCCCTGCCCCTAAATTTTCCAAAGTAACTTCTTGTTCTAAAAGTTGATGATGGAGTTAATACTGTTCCTTTTTTATAATTTGAATATATTTCTAATAGTGAGATAATTTAGAAACACATTTTATTTTATTGATAATGTTTGTAGAAATGACATTAGAAGAACAGATCTATTAAATGTCTTTTTTAAGAAGAAAAAAATTGGATTGTCTGTAATCTCCATATGGCTGTCAAATAGATGTTACAATAGTGCCATGTACTGCTAAGAAAGGTAAGCCAGGTGGGAAGTTGAGTATAATGTGCTTGCCATAAGTAGTTTTTAAGCATGTTTCACAATTTACTGATCATACTAGTGACACTGACCTTGACTTTCTCTTGTTTCAGGAACAATATGAATTGTACTGTGAAATGGGTTCCACTTTCCAGTTGTGTAAAATCTGTGCAGAGAATGATAAAGATGTGAAGATTGAGCCTTGTGGACATCTCATGTGCACTTCGTGTCTTACAGCATGGCAGGTACAGTCATAATTCAAGCAGCAGACAATAAGAATGGATTGCTTTATTATTCCCCTTGCTGTTTTCAGTGTGTCTTTATTGTTCACCTCATCCTTTTCTGGCATTCAGTAAGGTCACAACCAGTGATACGCTTTTAAAATGGTAAACTCAGTACAATTTATGGGCTTAATTCTTGCACCTGGGGAAGCGAATACAGGAATCCTTAGCATCTAAGCTGTGTGGCCTGGTGACTGCATTTGCTGATTGCAGTTATTAGAAACCCCAGATCAGGGCCTAGTGAGGAGATGAATGCTGGGTCGCTGGTTGCCCACTCAACCACAAGGGTTGCTTTATGAAGTAAGCCGAGGGAAAGGTGAGGGCAGGCAGCAGCTGGGAGTTATATAATTGACTATACGGGTTTTGTGATGCATGAGGTCTTTATAGCGTTCCCTAGTGATCAGCTCACATGAATGAGGGGACAAAATGCATTTGAGAGTTTTTAACTACTAGGTCACTGGTTCAGATTGCACTCGTGATGGTAGTAACAGCATGTTTACCTTCTGATAGTGATTGGCCTGTGAAAAATGAGTGATCTCGGTCCACTTCCCAGCGGATGGTGCCAGCATCACAAAAACCTACCTCCACAGTTTTTTATTACTGTTGTTGGCCATCTGTGCACTCACTTCTCTCACTTACAGAAGTGAATGTGCTGGAAAGAGCTTGTGATGGCACAATTTGGGGAAGTCTGTCCAGCTCCTGTCCGCGCCATATCAGTTCTGTGGAGAAGGAGTGTTAGTGCCTTTAGTTCAGCATATTTAACCAACAGGATGACTTTAAAAATTGCAGAGAGAGTGTGTTGCAAACCCTTTAAAAATGCAGAGCGAGGTTATTCCTCATTACAGATCACAGCTTTAGGATTTCTCCTGATGATTCTTTTGAAAATGAATCTTTTCAGTATTACTACTTTGAGCAAGTTGCCTCATCTTTCCGCTGCCTCTGTTTTGCTGTTACATAATGTGTTTGTACACGGTGTACCACAATGAGGTGCCAATCTTGGAGTGCAACTGTAATACAAATAATGAATGAGAAGAATAGAAATAGAGGCCCTGATTCTTGTCTCATTTTCATTGTTTATGCCGGCATACCTCCACTAACTTCAGTGGAGCTCCTTCTGGCTCAAAATCTGATCAGAAATCTTTTTCAGATTCCCAGCTAAAGTGTAATCATTAGCAAGGCAACTCTTAATGAAAAAATGAGCACTGGGTTTTTCTTCCATTAGCAATTACATTTTCAATTTAATCAAACTTAACTGCAGATTTAACTCCTGTATAATTAATGAGAAGATGAAGCATACTGTAGCAATGTCAGTTGTTACAGGCTGCCAGGGGTTAGTGTTTAATTGCTGTCATAATGGCTCATTAGACATGCCTCAGGAGAGATTTCCAGTACTTTTTTCCCTCATAGTGAAACATCTGTGTTATTTAATAAATTGAGTAAGCAACTTCAAATCTTCATAGAATGTTAAACGTGATACAGTGAAGTCAGTTTGCAACTGTCTTTTATTTGGGAATCTTTAATTTAGCTTATTACTTTTACATTACACAGACAGTAACAGGGTCATTAACAATTCTTCCCCCCCGCCCCTCCCCAGAAAACTATTTTTTCTGAACTGTAACTGTCTGTTCTGTTAGGAGTGTAGATGTATACAAAATTGCATTATTCTACATCATGTCTAAACTTATGCAGAGTATGGATAAGTATGGATAATATAACATGCATATTCAGTTTTTGCAATAACATAGCTATGTACATGTTTATGCATGGGTAGGTATATTTTGGCATGTCTATGCCTGTAGATATCACTTCTCGTTTTCATTTACTATTGTAGCATGCAAAGCTCGACTGATGGCAATTTTATTTTTGTGTTACTAGACATGATTTAATATTTTGGAACAGGTGAGGGCAGACAGGCAGTCATGGAAAATGGAATTCTCTGACAAGCCAAGTACAGGACAAGCAGCATAAATAGAAGCCTCCTTGCACTGCCATTTTAGCATGCACCAACATTGTTCTGTAGGGCTACTTTTATGGTATAACTGTGCAAGGGATGCTAGCCCTAGGGGGAGATTTCTTGTGACTGTGTAATGGTAACCACTGTAGATCCATGCAGTTCATGGCATCTCTTCTCAGACTTTCAACAATGATGACAATTGTGATGGTTTCTTTTGTGATATGGCCACAAATGCTATCAGAAGTAAGTAGTTCAACTTCTTTCACAAAAGCAGTCCAATGGTACTTAGATGACAATTTACATTCAAGACAGATTGGATTCGACTGAAACCAGTGTTCTGAAGGTGAAAGGCTACGTATTTCAAGGCAGTTTCCTTAGCTGATTATTTCTGAGATGTACCGTACTTGTGTCACCTGATATTACCATTTATGTAAAACCGTTTTGTTCTGTGGCATATATTTTTATAGTATACCTAATTGCAGTTAGAAATACGTTCAATTTTAGGGTCTGTAAGGACCCTGTTCAGGAAGATATATAAGCACACCCTGAACTTCAAGCTCAATAGTAGGACCATTGATTTCAATAGGAGAACTCCATGTGCTTAAAGGTCGATGCTTAAATATCTTCCTGAATAGGGGTTTGTACCTTGAATTTATAAATGCTATGAGCGTATATTACTTTGTACAGTATATTCATATTAAGTTTTCATAAGTCTTCGCTCTTTATTCAGCAACACAATGGTCATGTGCAGTTGTGTATGTGAAAGATGTTGACACTTTGTACTGTTTAGTTAGTTTGGCGAAGAGAAACTAGTTTGACTGGACACATCCCCTGTCCAGGTGGGGCACGTAAAGTGTCTATAGTCCACTGTGAACACTGCTGACATCGGTAGGTAGCAGAGAAAACAGAGTAGTAATTGCTTTTTTGTGGAGGGGGAGGGGAGTCTGCTCTGCAACGTGTTATTTGCCTAGAAAAGTAAAAGGAATATATGATAGATCCAACCACAAAAGAGATTCCCTCAAAATGAAGTGGTGTTTAAACTGTTGGTTAGGGTTTTGGGCCCTAGTACTGATGTCAGCCCAAAAAATAAGAAATGTGTGGGATACTATCTCAAAAAATAGGACAAGGATGAGTCTGTCCTTATTTTTTATTTAGCATTAAAGGATAAGTATACATACTTGCTTTATATAACTCTGCTTAGTCGGTGAGTAACGTGCCTGCTCCCCTTAGTTAGTAATTAATATATTGGATCTTCAGAAACAGAAGTGAAATTCAGCACTAAACTTGTAAATGGAAGCACTTGGGGGGGAAAAGGTTACTGTAGACATGATACAGCACTCTAGTTTTCTTGCCTTAAGGGGTGGTACACTGATAGACTGTAAAGCATTAGTCAGAGTACTAATGTTGACAGACTGTAGGCGACAGTAGAGTATTGCCAGATAAAATAAGGTCTGTTCTTTCATCCTTAAGAATTGAATTGAGCTTGCTTGAAATTTCAGGATAGTTTTTTGTAATCGGTGAGTTAATACTGATGCCCTTATCGCTCTTCATCCTACTCTTTATCTAACATTACAAATAAAAGGTGTCAGAATTATAGATAGGAAGCCCGGAAACCTTGACGTAATTTCTGATTTTAAATCAAATTAGTTTTGACTTCTACAGTTCAGATGCAGATCTGAATTAATACAATGCAGAAGTGGTCACATACACATCATGCCAGTCAAAAACAATTTTTTTGGTAGTTACTTTTACTACTACTCTGTAAGATGTGATCTTGTCCATTAGAGCTTTAAAATATAGTTGAAGGGCCAAATCTTGCTTGCTTTACTCACCAGTGTAGTCTATGGGATTACTCAAATAAGAAAGGCAAACAGAATCTGGCTTTTTGAAAGCCACTGGGCATACTACCTGGCCATTTCTTAAAGATGTTTCATCAAAGATTTTGATGACTGACACAAAAATCATGTGTATGAAAAGCTCTTGACCTAATTTCTTGCAGAGCTAACAAACAGAAAAGCTTCTGTTCATATGTTTGTTAAAAATGCAGTCAAACGTCACTGAGAACTATGGTTTTGGTTTTTCTGGTGTCTGTCTGTGAATGAGCATTGAAATGTAAGCCTAAAAGGCAAAATGTTGTATTTGGCATTTTGGTGGTTTTAAGCTAACAGTTTAGAGAATTATGTTTAGATGATTATTTTATTTAAAAGTCAACTTTAAAAAAAAAACAATTCATTTGCAATGATGACCGTGTTTTATTTATTTTTATATATATGTATGTATAAAATTCAGGCCACTAGTGGGATGAATTACTTTGTCCAGTAAAATATCTGTGGATGTGTTTCTGATTTGCACCAAGATCTCTTTACACATTGTCAGAATCCAATAGAGGGATCTTAGCATAAACAAGAATATGACCCTCTGTTTAAAAAAACACTTTTGTTTTTGTGCAGGAATCCGATGGTCAGGGCTGTCCTTTCTGCCGATGTGAAATCAAAGGAACCGAACCAATAATTGTAGACCCTTTTGATCCAAGGGATGAAAACTCCAGATGCTGCAGTATTATAGATAGTTTTAGTATGCCCATGCTAGACTTGGACGATGATGATGACAGAGAAGAATCTTTAATGATGAATCGGTTGGCTTCAGTACGAAAGGTAAATGTTTAACAATTGCATCATGCTGAATCAAATACATTTGTAAATCTGTACTAACCAGTGAGTAGCGTAATTGCACATTAAAAGTTCTTGTAGTTTACTGAATAGATCTCAGGATGGTGAAGAACTATGCATTTCATAAAAACAATAGCTGTAAAAATGAATCAAAACGAGTAGAATATTCTTGTCTATTGAATGGGGAAAATGAGTCACCTTCTCATATTTGGTAAAGTGGGTTAACTCATTTGAGTAAAGTGGAGCAACATCAGTTTATACCAGCTAAGAATCTGGCCCTGGTTTGGTATTAGGCTTTTTTAACAAAAAAAATAAAAAATAAAAAAAAAATCAACTTGTAGCAGGTTTATCTTTGGCCCTTCTCCCTCTTAATCATTGACCTTAGTTGGAATCCTTTGTACTCCTTGTTTTTGGTATAGTTGGCTGGATACTGTGAACCTTATTGCTTTTTTATTTACACATTTATGCCAATTTATTTTAAATTGGTAGTATTCAGATTTTATTACTATACTGGGGTCCAGGTACTCTCATGGAATGTTATCTTTTTTTGCATTACTGTCTTTTAAAATGTGTTTTTTGTACAAAGCCTTGTACAAAGGCCACATACTAGATCAAATATTAATTTTGGAATTATTTCTTCAACCTATAACATCTTAATTGATCATTTCCCAATCATTGTGTTTGCTTTTATTAAAGAGCACTCTATTCTTTTATCCCAGAATGTACGTCAATCAGTGTCCTCATTTACGTACAGTATGTTTGGGGTTTAACTGCCATTTCTGATACTCTTCCAGAACTCCTGTGTCAGAAGCATCATTATCTCTCTCTGTTGAAAAACTGCCTGATGTTGGGAACCTATTCACCACCACCTCTCTGCCTTTTTATTGCCAACCATACCCTAACTTCTGTGAGTGGTACTGAAGAACTTTTAGCCTTAAGTTGATTGGCTTTCATAATATTACTTTTATGGCCAGGTATAATACAATAAGCTTTTATCAGAAATAAATTGAGTAAAAACCATCACAAACCATTAAGTACCCAACAGTAGTATATAGTACAGTGAAGAGCAAGGCATAAACTAGATTATTTTATTTAATTTGAATAGTCCATGTTCAGCATTTCACTCTGTTGCTTTAAAACTATTCTAAAAGCTTTCAAATTCATCCTCCCCACTGCCCATGAATCTTACTTTACATTCAGCAAAGGCCAGATGCTAATCATTTTAGTTCTGAAGACTGGAAACATTGTCTTTCCAAAGTGACTCCAGCCTTTTTCAATTCTTGTTTGCCCCTGAAGTTTACAATTCTGCATTTTCCACTTGAAAGTGAGTTGAATGAATTTCAGCCCGGTGTTCCCTCCTGATCTGGAAGATGTTCTTGCAACGGCCTCTGCTTAGATTCAGTGCCAGTTAAAGGGGTGCAAATACCTTTTTCCCCATGGCTTTTGCACTTGCTCCAAGTCTTCCTGGGTTGCAATGCCAGAGACAGGATATGGTCCAACCACTTTTATCTATACAGTATCAATCAATCAATGCAGCTGCTACAGAAACAGTCTGGAGTGTTACCCACACAGTTACGGAGCAAGAGAGAGGGTGTCCCAAGGTCCCTGCGAGGTTGTGGGGGAACAGCTTCAGGGTTTATACAGAGCCTTTTTGGTAGTGCTCTTTCAAACATTTGCTTCTGTCTTCAAATCACTTCATATTCAACATTTCTTGTGAACCTGTTAGAAGAAACACTTTTCCCTGTGGCATTACATAGGTTTTAATCTTTTTGCATTCTTTATTGGTTTCAGTAAGTGCTTTTTAATGTGTTTGAGGCTACATGATGGCTCTGTCCCTCATGGCTCTATTGCGCAATGTCACTTGAGTTGCTTGTGCAGTAGAGATGAGATGGTAAACTCATTCATTTAGTTCTTTCAGCCAATCCATGCATGTGCCTTCCCATACTCTAAAAGTAAGTGTCTCAGAACAGATCATGTGTATTTCCAGAAAATTGAAGAGCAGCTTATAGGGACTGAAACTGATTTTACTGTTGTTCCCATCTCTGTGGCTGAACTGTGACCACCCATTCCTTCTGTCTGCTCCTAGAAATTTAAAATCTCTATGATCCATTTGCTTTTTGCAGGGCATCACATAAGGTAGTAAAGGCTTCCTTCTTACTGCTGTAGAATATTGCTGTATCGGGATTCTTGCTTTCTTTAACTAATACTATTGTGTGTTTTCTATTATCTTATTATTTCAATTTGTTGGTTGGCCTCCCAGCATATGGGATTTTAAATCAAATCTACATTGCTGATCCAGACTCATATTGTGCATATGAAATGCAGCAGCAGCATAAATCTAGCTCTTACTACTTCATTCACACATGCTCATTTATTACAGGGATTTGTAGGGGCTCCCTCTCCATAGCTCCCTATTTGTGCACCATTAAATTAAAGCTGCACCATTAAATTAAAGCACAAACGCATCATCCCTGAAGAGCTAATAAATTGACTGTGTCCTAAATCACACGCTGGCCAGTAAAGGTCACCTAGCTGAGAACGCTGCAGTTATTTTCTTTTTAAACTGTCTTGCCCCATGTCCTAGCAGTGGCCAGATGTGGGCTGTGACAGGCACACAGGAGGAGGCAACTTCCAGAGATATGTCCACTCCACTGGGAAGGTTCATCTGCCCCAGCATTCATCCCTGATGATAAACAGCAAGAGCATTCTGTTAGATCACTAATATCCTGGTGCTGTATCAAAACAGAGGCAGTCTTAGAGCTAAGCACTGTCCTAAGCCACCAGGATGAAGCCCATGAATTGCACTTGGAAGCATATTATGAGATAGCATAGAACATGAATCACAGATGCTATATGCTCATATCATCCTGCTCTGAGGAAGGGTGGGTGGGCATGTTCATCATTAACTGAAGCTCCTGAGTGGTCTCCTTTGAGAACTCTGAATGGAGCACATTGCAGTTGTTCAGCCTAGAGGTAAGAAAGGCCTGTGTACTGTGACAAGGTCTGCAGTCTCTGGCCAGCCAAAGATGGTTAAACACTTGGAACTGTTTTTGGGGAATCTGCTAAGGCCTCTATGCTGAGGCAGTAGTTATTATAGCCTTTGTGATTCCCTCAGGATACATTTTCTATTCACCATTGTCAGCTCTATCTTATTGTATTGAAAGTAAGTCATCTGTCTTACAAAGCCCTATCTCTGCTGAGCAGTGTGGAAGCAAAGAGAACACAATCATAGTGCAGTAAGGAAGCAGCATGTTGATGATACTGCAACGCAGAATTGCTCACCATGACCTAGCAGCTTTGACATACATGTTTTAACCAGATGGAGGTGGCAAGATAAAATCCCCCAGAACCCCTCAGTAGAGATTCTATGGGGAAGAAGAGTAGTTGCTTATCACAAACCACCTTGGTTTTTCTAAAGGAATCAGTGGAATGAACAGTTCACTTTTTGGTGGATCCTGTCATCTTAGCTAGGTACAGTAGAGCTGCGATTTTTCCAAAGTAATTGGGTATTGAGAAATTCATAATTTTAAAAAGGTTTATAAAATTGAACATCTCAGAATTAGAGCAGGTGCGGTCCATAAGCCATATGATGCTTTACATCACTTTCTTCGTATTCTTTGAACCATTGCAAGGTAATTTCCAATGCATTTGAGGCATTGGAATGTGAAGGTATGTTGACTTGTTCATCAACATCAATTTCATCTTGCAATTATTATTTTTTCCATTGGAGAAAAAATGGTTCATATAATTGGTCTTTTGTAAGATTAGTGCTCATAAAACTGAGGATCTACTGTATTGCAAATGAATCCTCAGCATAAGTTTTACTAAAGTCTGCTGAAATATCCAATAAAATTAGTGTGTTCGCCTAATCTGTCTGTGTCTCACCAGGAAGCTTAATTCATTAATGTTTCCAAGGTGTGTTGAGATCATTGGATCGCATCGCTATGAAATGCTGATGAGAGATAACGCTGTGTCCATTGACTCTAGGCTTTGGAGCTCTCTGCCTCCATGGAATCCGATCAACTCAATCAGTCACTGCTTGCAACATTCCTTTTCTCACCAGTTTTGTTTTGTTGTAATTAAGCTTTGTCTGACCTCCTTTTTTTTTCCCCTTTATCTTCTTTAGATGCATATCAGGGAATATATCTTTATAAATGTGTATGATACAGGTCTGGGTAAACATAAAATACTGTTTCTCTTTTTACGTTTAGAATAAATAATCTCTGTAAAGAAGATACTTGAATCTCCAATAGGTGGTTTGAAGTTGGGAATAATCTTTAGTACTCCATTGTCACAATGGTTGAAATAAAAATGAGTTATCTGCCATATTATCTTCACCAGACCTGGCTTGATTTGCAAGCTGCTTGAAAAAAATAAAACAGAAAAAAGTCCAAATAAAGTTTATGGTTAGGAACAAATAATGTAGATTTATAGATGCTAGGATAATTGTATCAGCTGAATAAAAACATTATTGTTATGGTAAACCACAGAGGGGAAAGCACTAAGAGAATAGGAGACACATGCAGATTTTAGTAGGTCAAAGTAAATTAATATGCGGTGGGCACATTTTCTGCTCTAAAACCATGTGAAAAGTTACTTTGTCTGGGGATATCTGCAGCTCTCTAGAATTAATTTGATAGTTGTCTCAATGCACCAAAAACGGACTTTGGTTCACACTGTTGTCCTCAGAGTAGTTAGGAGAAGTCAGCAAGACTGAAAGCTGCTATTTGTCATGAGAGCAGACTCTGTACAGAGGATGAGTAAATGTGTGTTTAATGAATCATGCATGACCTAAAGATCTTCGCTCTCAAGGATTTGGAGGGGTTTTTACTTCCCCTTGAACTGATGGCAAACTATTGTTTGTGCATTATTAATTTGATCTTAATTGCAGTGACATATATGTTCTGAAATGTTATATTGCCATAATGCTAGAGCAGGGGTCGGCAACTTACAGCACACATGCCAAACACGGCACGTAAGCCGATTTTGAGTGGCATGCTGCCGCAGTCCCAGCCCCATTCAGCCCCCCCCAAGCCCCCCGCCCACCACTCTCCCCTGTGGGGGCAGGAGGCAGAAGCTTGGTCCTGCAGCAGCCAAGCTTCCCGCCTCCCCCGCTTCTTCTCCCAGCGTGATGCTTTCCTGCCCCTCCCCTCTCCTTCCCTGTGCCAATCAGCTGATGGCCCTAGCGAGGGGAAGGGGGCGTGCACACATCTCCGTAGAGGAGACAGAGAAAAGGTAGGGACGGGCCTTGTATTACCGGCACACACAACCTTAAATTAGAGTGAATAAATGAAGACTCGGCCGCCACTTCTGAAAGGTTGCCAACCTCTGTGCTAGAGTTTCAACTTTGACATAATATATAAGAGAAAACAATGGGGGAAAAAATGAACTCAGACATTTATCTTAGCTAACTTCCTGCCTCGTCACAGGTCAGTGTCTTCTTAATGACTCACCTATTTTATTGCAGTTTTGATCCAGAGATTATACCAAAGAACTTGAAAATCTTTGACTTCATAGTTCCCAGTATCTGAGAGCAACTGGGGAGTTTCAGGAGGCATTGTACTGCCCCTTACAGTGGGCTCTGACTAACAGGCTCAGTTTATCCCTCTGTAAGGCTCCCATCACTTGTATTTGTAATTAACGTTCTTCTGCTCCTTCCCCTGTCATTTTTTGGTGATTGTGTCTTATTTATTATTTGTTTCCTGTCTTCTGCTCTGTCTTGTCTAATTTTGGCCTCAGTCTCCCTACCCATTAGGCACATAGGTCCAGATTTTAAAAGATAGTTCGATGTGGCTGTGCTCAGCATCTCAACACCTAGCTTATTTAGGAGCCCAGATCTTGTTTTCAAAAGGGACTGTCAGTGGACTTCAAACTCCTAAGTGCTTAAATACCTTTTGAAAATGAGGTTTGGGTTCTTAAGTCAGCTGAGCATTCTGATGCTAAGACTAGTAATGCCTATATGCCTTTACAAATCTGGGCCCTACATATTAACTTAAGTGTGTAAGTAATTCCATGGTTCTGCTTATGCACTTAAAGTTCAGCCTGTGTGTGCAGGATAATGACTTTGGACTGCAAATACTTTAGGATGGGGACTTTACTTTTTTCCCCTAATTCTGTAAAGCCCCATCGAAACTTACAGTGCTATATTAAAGTTAAATGATGATTAACTTTTTAAATTACCCTTCCCTCCCTCAGGCCATTCTGTCTTCTGACATAAAAGGTCAGGGGCACAGTATTCAAATATACTCTTTTTGAAAGGGGTAATAAAATAAATTTCAATAGGGGCATTTCAGATGTGCAGACCCTCTCTGCTTTCTGATGTAGCATAAACCAAATTTGTGCCACTTGTTTTTCATTTACTGCAGGCTGGCTAACCTGCACATCAATTGCACAACTTTAAAAACTTTTATAAGGTTTTATTTAAAAAAAAAAATAATAATGAATGGGTCTGGCAGGCTGGAGTAGACAGCTGGATCTCATTTTGTGCCGGTTTTGTTTTGCTCAAATGAGACCTCAGAGCAGATAGAACAATCTGATCCAGCTGTCCTTTTTACAGTTAAATTACTTCACATTTAATAGTGTTAGATTCACATGGTTACCAGTAGGTTTTGAAGTTCGCAAACCAGTTAAGATTAATGATGATGTTAACCATTTCAGTGGTGCTATAGATTCAGAAAGAGGGAAATGCTCAGTTACAAAATATAGATGATCGCTAACCAGAAATGCTAGATTTTAAGAGACCTTAAACTCTGAATTAAAGATAATTTAATATACTAAACCCAAGACATATAAATAATGTATTTGGTTGGACTGACTGGGCAAGATCAGATTGGCAGCCCTGTTTATGTAGAAGAATGTGTACCTAGCCGTGTTGTTTCTATGTTGTTTTAAGTCCTCATACAACCTTGAAGTAATTCCAGATGATATTAATGCAACTGGGGTGTGATCACCCTTATGAAAACATGAGCTGCTCTAAATAAGACAAGTTTCCAGTAGGTTAATGAGGATTCAAGGAAACTTACTCATTTAGTAATCCCAAAAAGTCCAGCGCTGGTGCAGATCTGCTCAGAACATCTTGGACATTTCTTGTTGCAATCCTTAAAATGTTATTGTCTCCTTGCAGTACATTGTGATCCTCACAATTGTACTGAATCAATCATGTTTTCAGGCTTTAAAAAAAGTGTCATGCTAAGATTTGTAAAAAAGACTCTTGGATTCAAAAGCAGCTGATTTAGCAATTGGATCAGAACAAGATCCTCCAGGAGTTGTAGTCAGTAATAGTTGCATTCTTATTCTTTCCTTAGGTCTGCATCCACTGAGAGAGAATAGACATTGCATTTTGCTGCTAATTAACACATCAGACTGAGTAGCACAGTTTTGGTTCACTGCAAGTCTGAAAGATCATTCTGTAGTACTATTGCAAATTAAGTTGTAACTGCTTTCCTTTTGCAGCACTTTTGCCTTATTGATGAAGCTCATTTTGTTACAAAGGAGTCTGTGCTCTTTTCCTTAATATAATATTTATTGCACAGGTCTATATATTGCAGCAGGCCCGCTGAAGGGTAAAGATTTCTGTAGTTTGTCATTGTCAGATTTATTTGTGCTTGTTTGTCTATTAATCACTTGTTGTTTTATATACTGTTTCCTAGTCTAAGCTGATTAATCCCTCTATTCCTTTCACTGAGTAACATGAACACGGAAATCTCCAGTGACATACACAAAATCTGGAATTCCCATTGCCTTGTATCTGCTTTTAAGAAAGCATTTTGAAAGAGCTCATCTACTAGTTTCATATGTATACTCATGCTATGACCAATAGCCTTGTTCTGCATACCCGTCAACTTTCATTTAAAATGCATGGATATTTATGCACAGTTATAATTACTTCACGTGCAAATGCAGTGCAGCCATCTCTGTGGTGGAATGTCATAAAGTTTAACATCAAACAGCCATATAGCCAGAGAACACTGTTAATGTAATTACAAAAATTAGAGTTTTGTGAGAACACTTGGTGCCATAGCCTGTCCTGGCTAAAGTACCCTGGAATCTTTGATTGTAAATAGTCAGGACCTCAACTTTTAAGACTTATCCAACATTCCAGGCTCCGTTTTCTTAACACCATGTAGTAATGTTGATTTTAGTGCTGCCTTGACGGAAAGGGAAACAGTATTTTTGCAGCACCTGGATTTTCCTTGTAGGTCATCACCCAACTTCTGGCCAACACCAGCTCACTTTAATCTGAGGTCTCGTGTATTTGGTGGTAATAGTAAGGCTATAAACAATGACAGTTTCAGATAGGCTGAATAATTTTTCTGCTGTTTTCAACCAGGAAAATTGAAGTAAACACTGAGAGCCTTTAGCAGACTTAATGATGGTATGAAGATTTCCATAGATGCATAAATTCCAAGGCCAGAAGGGACCACTGTGATCATCTAGTCTTACCTCCAGTCTACCACAGGACATAGAATTTCCATAAAATAATTCCTAGAGCACGTATTTTAGGAAGAACGTCCCATCTCGATTTAAAAATCGCCATGATGGAGAATCCACCATGACCCCTGTAAATTGTTCCAGTAGTTAATTACCCTAATTGTTAAAAATGTATACTTTGTTTCCAGTTTAAATTTGTCAAGCTTCAGCTTCCAGCCATTGGATCGTGTTATACCTTTCTCTGCTAGATTGAAGAGCCCATTATTAAATATTTGTTCCCCATGTAGGTATGTATGGACAGTAATCAAATCTATTAGAATTCTCTGAGGGTTTCAGCAAGCATGTGGGCAAGAGTGATCCAGTAAATATAGTGTACTTGGACTTTCAGAAAGCCTTTGGCAGGTCTGACACGAAGGCTCTTAAGCAAAGTAAGTAGTCATGGATGAGAGGGAAGGTCCTCTCATGGATCAGTAACTGATTAAAAGATAGGAAACAAACGCTAGGAATAAATGATCAGTTCTTCGAGTGCTTGTTCATATCCATTCCAATCAGGCATGCGCACACCACGTGTTCGACAGCTGGAAGATTTTTCCCTTAGCAGTATCTGTAGGGTTGGCCTGGACACCCTCTGGACTCACACCTTCACTGTGCCCAATATAAGGCCCTGCTAAACTGACCCCCACTTAGTTCCTTCTTACTGCTTGTGACAGCTGGCTGGAACTCCCTACCTCTCTTGCCTCGGCAAGCATGTGCTTCGCAATATCTCTATGCCCGTGTACATAGTTAGAACAGTAGTTATAATTAGTGTATTTTTTTTCTTATAGGTTTCCTTTTGGGGGGAGGTCTTCCCTCCCAACATTTTCCCCTGGCACCAGGGTATGCCTCAGTCCCTGGGCTTTAAATCACAATCGGTCTGTGGCAGGTTATGCCAAGTAGTGACCTGCACTCATTGTGCCTTAAGTGTCTGGGTGAGGGACATCTCAGAGACCTCTGTACGATATGTAAGGGTTTTCGCCTAGGATCTTTAAGGACAGAGAGCAGTGCCTCCAAGTTCTACTTATGGAGGCAGTTCCTCAGCCCCAGTTCGAGCATGCTGTACCTGACCCAGCCTTGAGCACCACATTTTCGGTGCTCAGCATGCTGGCACTGTCACCATGTGAACCAGTGCCCAGATATAAGCCCTGAAAAAATTTGCCATTTAAAAAAAAGTTTACCAGTGTAATGTGAGTCAAAAGACATTAGTGTCCTCTAAGACCGGAGCAGTTGAGGTACCTGCCACCGCCTCGTCTGATGATGAAAAGGCGGCTGGTACTGGGGTCTGATCACTGCCCTGTGCTCCTCTGGGGTCCCATGTGCAAAGAGCAACAGCGCCACAGTCGGTGCCGGGGTCAGTTCTCTGAAGTAATCTATTATCTGAGAGATATCCCATGATGCAGTGTCATTAGTGCCTATATGAACCATCCCCAATGGATCCTGGACCATCCACTTCAGAATACTATCCAATCTAAGTGACATTTCATGTCTTGGCTCCAGGAAGGTAGTACGCTGTTTTATTACCCACCTGTTCTTTTGATTCTTCTGAGTATTGAATCCCCAGCAAAGATGGTCTCTCTTCCTTGCGTGGCTGGAGAATTCTTTGTGGGTAAGCTTGCTTTTCTTATAGGTTGGGCCGAGCTACCATCGCAAGGTGTGTTCTGTACATATCACCATTTCCTTGAAACAGCTGAATCTTGAGAAGTATTTTCCACAGTTTCCATGCGAGGACTTGTTGACTGGAAACTTCCAGCTGTGTGGAATTTCTCCTGCTTCTCTTCTTTCTAGTACTCACAGCCTGTCCAGTCTTGCCTGTCCCCAGCCATGTGGAATGCCAATATGATTTACAAACTACCAGGCCTACTGTGTGACATCCTCTCTTTCTGACTCTTTGGTGGCCGGCTCCTTTCTTCCTTGAACCTGACGTACTGACGTTTCCCAAATGTGGCTGTCATGGAACTCTTCAGACCAAGAATCTTTTCCTCCAGCACAGTCACCACTTTGCACTTCATGCACAAGAAGTATCTTCTGGTTTCAGGCAGGGGAGAAAACATGGTGCATCCATTGCAGGTCGTCATCACTATTCCATCCCCATCCATCTTGAAATCACAAGTAGAGCTGAAACTGGAAGGCAACTCTTTCACACTTCCTCTCTCAACTCCCTCTGGAGCTCTCCAGCTAGCTACTTCTGTTCACAGTTCTTGTTTGCCTAGAACAGGGATCAGCAAACTTTGGCACGCAGCTCGCCAGGGTAAGCCCCCTGGCGGGCTGGGCCAGTTTGTTTACCTGCCGCATCCGCAGGTTCGGCTGATTGGCTCCCACTGGCTGCGGTTCGCAGCACGTCCCTCGACCCGCGCTGCTTCCCACATCCCCCATTGGTCTAGAGTGGCAAACTGCTGCCAGTGGGAGCTGAAATCAGCCGAACCTGCAAACGTGGCAGGTAAACAAACCCACCCAGCCCACCAGGGTGCTTACCAAAGGTTGCTGATCCCTGGCCTAGCAAATGACTTTATGTACCAAGTCTCCCTGCTTAGCTTAGCTCAACTCAGCTCCGCCCCTCACCGTCAGAGAGTGATTATCCACTCAGAGACTTTGAACAGCCAGGCTGATCAAAGCCTGAAGGGTCAGAACAAACTTCCTTATTACTTTGACACTTGTGGGTTACCAGCCATGGCGTATGGAGTAGAAATAGTCACATAACAAATAGATATGGAGCTTAAAGCTTATCACACAGTGAAATGGGAGAATAATCTAACAGATGGGAAAACATCTTGAATTCTAAAGAATAAAGTGTTGGGCTGATGAGTCAAGAAAAAAATGAGGAGCATTCACAATAGTGTGCTCAAAAAAAAAAAAAATCCTTCACACAGAAGCACTGGAAAAAGATTCATGTAGTATAACAGACTGTAAGGTGGAACGTACAAAACCCAGGTCATATTGCTATCAGAAATAATTCATTGCACTCAGATTTTCTGCTGTCATCTGTTTAGGCATTTTATACAGTGCTCATCGCCCTCTTTTCACAGAAAAAATTAAAAAGTTTATCAGCAAAGTTAATGTAATGGTATAGTGAAAGTGCAGCTCAAACTTTTTCTAACCCTGGTTTCTATATTTGCCTGATTTTAACTTTGGATTTGCTCAATGTACAAGTCAGGTGTCTCTCCTCCCTCTCACTTCCCCCCTCCAACTCCTAAGCACAAACTGAAATCTGAGAATCAAGCTGGGTTCTTCCTTGGTTATGTATCAGTAAAGATTCTGCTGGCCAAATCTTATGGATGCTTGTGCAACTCCATTATCTTCAAATTAGGCTTCCACAGGTAAAATTATTAGGAACTTAAACATAATGGTTTAGTATGGTATGCCAGAAAGTAGAGTAACCGGTTCGTTCCCTCTTAGCTGTGCTAGTTTGGCAGGGCTAACAGAAGCAAACGCTCTTCCCACTTATTTAGGTAAACTGTGTGCTAGTCATTCTTTCTTAACCATTCTTCCCCTCCCGTCCCCCCACCCCGCACAATTGTTGATACGATAGGGCAGTGGTCCCCAACGCGGTGCTCGTGAGTGCCATGGCACCCACCAGGGCATCTGTGCGCGCCTGTGTACTGTCCGTCGGAGCAGCATCTGCCGAAATGCTGACGAGAAGCAGCAGCATCTCGTCGCCCCCGAAATGCCTCTCATCCCTCTGGAGCCTGCTGCTAGTCAGCGGCATTTTGGCAGTGACACCTATTGATGTTGCCAATTTCTTGGCGGCATTTCGGCAGATGCTCGTCCGCCAGCCACGGTCCTCAGTGGCTCGTCGTCCTGTGCCTGCCAAACAAAAAAGGTTGGGGACCACTGTGATGGGGGCAGGAGTCTTCCCGAGTGGTAGCAAAGGCATGAATGCTATTATTAACTGACTAGTAGCATATTAACTGTTGTGTTGGAACCACAACTCAGAGTTGATCTACATGATGCAGTGGTTAAAACACCATCAGCTTCCAGTGACCTTTCTGCAAATGATGTTCCTATCATTGGTGGATCTGCAGGTAGATACGGAGAGTGAAAAAAGTGCAATGGAAATGAGGCCACAATGAGCAAATAAGAAGAGGAGTTATTTTACATAGTCACTTTTCAGAGTAGAACCGTGTGAGAGAAGGCCATAACAAGAGAAAAAGTGATGAGTGTTCTTGGAGATACAATCTGAAGATGGTGGTTCTATCCGGTATGGCCTCAACGCACACAGGTGTCACATTCTAGGGTGCAATCCAGACCAGTGAGGGGCTGTCACCACCTGCCCTGCAACCTTGGGTGCCTCACAATGCTTTATTTTTGTAGCTTCCAACCTGGGCCTCTCACAAACACCATGCAGGTCACTCCCAGAGTGTCTGTGTATAGCTTCAGCCCTGAGCCAGCCACTCTGACTCCAGCAGCCTGTCAAGAACACACCAGCCACACTCTGGCTCCCAACAGCCTTGGTTACTATCTTCAGGGTGAACCCAAAGCACTCCTAGTCCCTGATTTTCCCAAAAAGCATGTGTTCTGCACTACCCAGACCTTTTCTGGACAGTTCAAATATTGGAGATCCCTTGCCCCCTGTATAGGGTCAATATACAATAATTGACTACTGTAATTGAAGTTACCAAACAATTCAGTTTTAACACAACACAACTGGTAAAAAAGACTGAGACTAAACTTGTTTACTGCAGTATTGAATGCCTCTGTTCTAGTAAAATGGATTTTTTAAATTATGGCTCCAGAATGAGGAGTGTAGTTATGCACATGCATGACTTTTAAGCATGTGCTCAAGCCCCATTTAATTAGTTAGCTTAAACAGATACTCAAGTGCTTTCCTGAATATGTTCTTGAGGCCTTGTCTACCCGTGATAGTGTGGCTGATGTGGTTAGGTCCTATGATGGCGTCCCTTGAATAGATACTGTATGTGGACAGAGTTGGCACTGTGTTATAAATTAGATGAGTTTCAGGAATGGGTTGCAAAGCTGAGTATATTAGTAGCACGGACAGGGCCTAATATGAGAATTGAAACCCTGGGAATTGGATTTATCTTTAGATTACAGGGTACATTTGCATTCCTTTTTTCTATATTTAGATTAGCCTTTTAAAAGAAAGCTACTTAATTTGCAATTTCAGTGTGTATTTTGTGACACACAGGCTGAGGCAAAAATAAGCTTAACATTTATCATTATTGGACATTTAAAAAAAACTTATACGAAATGTAATATTGGTTTACAAAAATTGAATTTGGTCAAGGGAAATTTATGAATCAAATGAATCAGAAATGATTGTTCTGATGCATCCCGGCTTGAAGATTTTGTGTACTGAAAGCTTAGAATAAGTTATTCAGCTTTATATTGAAGTGTGATTTTTAAAATGACCTATGATAAAGTGTGGTAAGTGAAAGATTCAGTCTTCATTAAATAGCTTTTAAAAATAATAAATAGAATCCTAAAAGGAATGCTGCATATAAAATAAACATTTACCAAGAGGAAAATACAAGTATATAGTGAAGTTTTCATCCCTGTTCCTCTATATAAACCTCTTTTCTGTTTCTGCTACTGCAATAATACATAATTTAATTTCTTTGTGTCTATTTTTAAATCTTTCAATAATCTTACTTAAACTGTCTCAGTAAAAGTTGGAGGAAGAATGACATTGCAGCAGTTCATTAAATAATGCTGTCCTTGCAAAGTTAATCTGTTAATCAAAGTTAATCTGTTAATCAAGAGAAGCGGGGTGGTGAGCACTTCTAGCAGATGGCTAGAGCACCTTCCAAATATCAAATGCCTTAATCAAGCAATGAAAGCTGTAATCTTAATGGGATCAGGTAAATGCTAGTAATGTGCTCTTTTTTGTATTGAAGTGCAATGAAAGACAGAATTCACCAGTGACTTCTCCAGGATCCTCTCCACTTACACAGAGAAGAAAGCCACTTCCAGACCCCCTGCAAATTCCCCATCTTAGTCTCCCACCGGTGCCTCCTCGTCTGGATCTCATTCAGAAGGGGGTAGCACGGTCACCTTGTGCCAGCCCTACTGGCTCACCAAAGGTAAATCTTATTTTATCATGTTTCTGTCTAACTGAATTATGAGAGATGATGCTTGTTAGTTTTAGAGTGCATTTTTATTTTAAAGATTGGCCAGTGCATTTTTTTTAAAGTTGGCTACATCCAAAATATCCCCTAGGCCTTCTACCAAGTCCTTATGTAATTCTAACGTGCCCCAATTCACTAATTAAGGACCTGATCAAAGCATCCTTTAAATCAGTGGCAAGACTTGTTGCCTTCAGTGAACTTTGGATCAGATCCTATGGCTGTCCCCCTATATGACATCTTGCAGAATCAGCTAATGTACGGTCACCAGATGTCCTGATTTTATAGGGATAGTCCCAATATACGGGGCTTTTTTAAATATGGGCTCCTATTATCCCCCCAACCCCGTCCCAATTTTTCATACTTGCTGTCTGGTCACCCTAAGCTAATGACACATAAACATGATTTCTTACTTTGATGGCAGTGTCACACAGGCTTAGCTCCAAGCTTCCATTTCACTGTTTTGATAACAGTGTTACATGTGTTTAGTCCCATGCTTATATTTCACTATTTTAAAACCATGGTATTGACATACTCTGATGGAACAAGTTCCTCTAGTAGTCCCTGATTTGCAACATTAAACAGGAACTGAAAGTACTCTAAAGTACATTTAAAAGATCATTATCTGCTTTAAAATTGCATGCTGTAATCAAATGATGATGTACACTCTTTTCCATAATGTCCTAGCAAGAAAAAATTATGCAAATGTCTGGCTATCAAAAACTTAAGATGTGATAAATTAGGCTCCATGTTTCAAGTGGGTTTAGAAAAGAAAATAATAAATGTGTACACTGTGAATATGTACAGTATTTGTGTATGAAGAAAACTGGTGATTTAGAACAGTTTTAATAATCATATACTTGAAAGTCTGAAGGAAAACATAAAATATTGGATTTAAGTGTCTTGAATTTTCTCGATTATGAGAGAACCATTGTACAAATGTAAGAAATGGCTTAAATGTTGAAGGCGTGTTTTGAAATCTGTATTAGCATATATGTGTGTATGGCAGTCCAATGATAAACAGGCTATTTATTTTATCAGCATTTTGCCTTTACACTTGACACTCAGCTTCCTTTTGAAATTGAATTTAATTCTAGTAGCATAATACTTAACCAAAACAAATGAAGTATATAAAAATGTTTCCTCATCCCTATCATTTTTAATTAACTCTGTCATTTAACTTAAACTGGAGCTAAAGAGGCTATGGTCTTAACAGCTAGTGCTCAAATTCACTCAGTAGCACAAACTTCTTTGAGTAGCGGCCCTATAGGCTCCACTTCAGGTGTGCATATTTTTAGTTAGCCATGTCCATTCAGCCCATGCATGCATCCTATATCTCCTTGTGCTGTTACTGAGGCTATATTGGAGTGCAGGGGCCAACCATCCTCTCTTCCTTCTCAACTGCTTCAGCCTGAGACTCAGCCCTAGCGTGTTCTCCTTGAGTGCCCCTTGACTTTTCTAATGTTTCTATAGTGGTTACAATAGTTTTTATAGTTAGTTAGCTAGATAAGCTGTGAGAGGATTTTTTTTTTTTTTTTTTCCTGGCAGGACATGCCTGGCTCGCCATATTTCAGATGTTTCCTCTCTTGCTGAGAGGCTATCTCTTTTTAAAATGGCCACTTTAAGTGTGTCCATTGCTTGCGGGAGTCCCACGTCTCCCAGATGTGCAACTTCTGCCTGGCCCTCAAGTCCAGGGCAAGGAAAAACACGGAGATTAAACTCAGATACGTAATGTTGGATTGCTCACTTTGGCCAGCTTCTGAGTCACATCTAGTACATCTCCTTAGTACATCTGTCTCATGACAGATCCGGTGCCTCTTCTACATTGACACACACTTTACCTAAGAAAGGTGAGACTTTGGAGGTTTCAGGGAAGACTTCCAAAAAGAGGAGCATGGACAGTCATTTTAAGGAAGCAGCTCAGAAAAAGTCCAGGTTCCCGGAGAGGTCTGCAGTCTCCGAAGACTTAATCTTTCAACTTGGTACTATTGAGTTAAAGGACACCTGTCTGATATGAGCCAGGCAGTAAAATCCCTGAGCATGAGAAAAGAGGTGGCTTCGTTAGGGTCTTGCTACCTTTTACCAGTGAGGAGGGCAAGCATAGACACTCGGGACTGGCACCATTGAGTCCAGCCAAAGGTCAATACCTATGCATTCAGCTCAGCTGTCAGTACCCAGGCATGCAGCACCAAGCAAGGAATGGCACTAGACACCATCAGTGTCTGCTTTGGTACGCTCGCTTTCGGCGGTATCATCAGCCTTGGTGACTGTGACCTTGGCTTCCAAATTGATGCCAATCCCCTATTTGGAACCGCAGGAGTTCAGACATACTAAGGACTTCTTAATAATGGATGAACCCACTCCTGGGTACTGAGTGTCCTTTGATACTGAGACCCAAATTGCTGGACTACCTCATCTGAGGGTACCACAGGACTCTTTGCTGTTTTCTGTGGGTGCTCCTCCTTTAGAGGAGATGGAGGATGAAGGAGACCTCCAGTTAATATCCTCTATTTCTTTTGGGGATTCTCCAACATATCCCTTCAGGAATCCATTCTCTGAAAGTCATAGGGAAAATCAGGCTTATTAAGAGTGGTGGAACCAACCCTGCGTGCCACCTCCACTTCCATATTGGGCCCCCCAACTGCTACCCTGGGACCCTTGGGCTGCCTATTGACAGCAATTTGCCAGACCGCTGGTACTGTCTCAGGGAGGCCAGAGTTGTACAGCACTTTCCTCCCCAACCAGCTCCCCCACAGGAGGAGACATTTGAGGAGCAGGAAGCTAAGGCAGGCAAGGAGGCCGCCCCTCCAACACCTGTTTCATCCTCATCTCCGGAGGAGGTGATTATGCCTCCACCACTGTCCATAGTAGATTATTTTCAACAATTTCAAGACCTCATAAAAAGCATTGCTGTCATTCTTCAAATTCCTCTGAGATCAAGGATTCGCAGCACAAACTATTGGCTATCTTGCAGTCAGCAACACCTTCCAGGGTGACATTACCCATGAGTGAGGAGCTCCTAGATCAGACTAAGACAGTGTGGCAGATATTTGCCACTGTTCCACCCACGTGTAAACAGGCGGGTAAGAAGCATTATGGTTTCCAACAGTGCAACATGATCTCCTTGACAGAATATGTGGAAGAGAGTGGGGATTCTTCCGGGCATTGTTGAAAGTTTCTGTGGAGTTCCCACTGGACCTCCTGGCATGGAATCTTATCTGTCAGTGTCTTGCTGTTAGAAAGAAAATGAGGCAACAGCATTTGCTGTCACCTTGGCTGAACATTGCATTACTGGCTGGGATCCCATTTCTAAGGCTCAAATGGGGGAAATCAAGGCTTTCAGTGGTCTTTTTCCACCTTTCTAGGCACGCCAAATTCAAGGACTCAAGTAGTGCAGTGGCTTTATCTGCGTTGCTGCTGTTTTCTTATTCCCTCAGGAGAGACTCGCATTCTTCTGTCCAGCAGGGGGTGAAAGCCTTGCGATGGCCACATGAAATGTCCTACTTAGCAGTCGATTCTTTTAGGATGTTTGTAAAATGACCGTAGCTTCACTTACCAGCCACGTTGAAGCAGAATTCCAATGTAGGTTGAAGACAGAAATCGCCCTTGTTGATCTGTCCTTGGCATACAACGCTGTCTGGGGGCAGGGCCTCCTCTTCAAGGTCTCCTGTGTCGTTCACTGCCAGTGAACGATCCCGGCAACGACTGGGGACCGCTGCTTTAAGTTACTCCTCAATGGCCAGATCACTAGACCAAGAACTCTTAACTTGGGCATCCCTCAGGCCTTTGTCCTGGCCCCAGTACTTTTTAATCTATAAGCTGCGGACATAGCACAACAGAGTCAAGGAAATTCATGTATGCGGATAATATTGCCCTAGCAGTTCAGCATACAAGCCTCCATACCATCAGCTGCACCCGACCCTGAGATCTTAGCACAATGGCTGATTATTTCCAATGCTGGAAATTTACTCCTAATCCAAAAGAAATCCACAGTAACTGCTTTCCATCTGAGCAATAAAATAGCTAATATCAAACTTGATGTGCAGTTCTGTGCTGAGAGCGTCAGCCATGACGCTAGTCCAAAGTATCTTGGTGTTGTACTGGACTGGAGTTTGACCTTTTGACAACACCTCTAAAACACCTGCAATAAGGTCGAGTCTCATGTTGTGCTTATCAGAAAATTGACTAGAACATCATGGGGCTCGAGTCTATGGACCTTACAAACCGCAACAATTGCCTTGGTATATTCTGCAGCTGAATATTGTGCATCAGTGTGGTCTCATAGCAGTCACACCAAACTCCATATCTACTCAAGGGACACCATTTTAGGACCTAATCACATCAGCCACACAATGAGAGACTCATTCACCTGCACATCTACCAATGTGATATATACCATCGTGTGCCAGCAGTGCCCGTCTGCCATGTACATTGACCAAACCAGACAGTCTCTACGCAAAAGAATAAATGGATACAAATCAGACATCAAGAATTATAACATTCAAAAACCAGTCGGAGAACACGTCAACCTCCCTGGACACTCAATAACAGATTTAAAAGTGGCAATTCTTCAACAAAAACTTGAAAAACAGAAACTGCAGAACTGAAATTCCGGTTCTGCAGTTCTAAACTCTGTTGTGAAGTTTCCCCTTTCATCTGTGGTTACTTTTCGGAGATCACCTGAAGTGGAACACCCATAAGGACACTACTCGAAGAATGGGTTACTCATTTTGTGCGATAATTGTTCGTTGAGATGTGTCCCCCTGTGGGTTCGCCACTACCTGTCCTACTTCCCCTCTGCTTCGGACTCTTCTTTAGGGGATGTTTGAGTGGAGAAGGAACTAAGGGCAATTTGCCTGGGCACCCCTAGGTATTTGTCACAAGGAGGCACAAGGCCCATCCATGGGCCGAACAGACACTGATCACTGAAAATCTCTGATCAAGGGCTCAAGGAGTGCATGCACCCCTGACACAGAGTAACCTACTCTTTAGTGTAGTACAAAGGGAAAGAGACACACTACTCCTTCTTTTTGAAGTATATATTGAATTCTTTGCACTCCACACAGAAAATGTACTTTTCAATATTGTATGTAGTCCACTGTTCTTCTGTCAAATCAAAAAATGTCAGCTACCTTCGCCAAATACCACTATTTGCTAGAAAATTACATTTTGTTAAAAACTTTGCAGTAAAGCTGTTTGGAAAAAAGTTGACTTTTAGTCGAAAAACAAAACCCTAAACATTGAATTTCCAGGATTGCAATGAAAAGTTGGAATTTTTCACAGAAAGACACTTTCCACAAAAAACGTTTAGTCAAAAACCCAATTTTCTTTGAAAAACAATTTTGACACACATTTTTTGACCAGCCCTACCTTGTAGCCTTCTTGGAAAAGTTCATTAAGTAGAAGCTAGATTTAGCCACTTTTACTCATGTTGAATAGCATCTTAGAAGTAGTTCCACTTATTTCTGTGGCAGTTTACTAGTGGAGTAAGTTAGTATTTAGTGTGATTAAAGGACTTAGACTGTTGCCCTAGAAATTCATTGAGGGAGTTCCTGCAGTGTAAGGCTAAATTCAGTGCTTTCTTCCTTTCAGCAAAATTGTGGGTTATTTTTCTTGCAATGTTAATATTCGTAGATTCCCCAGCCAGAAAGGACAATTGTGATCTGGTCTGGCATGCTGTATACAATAGAACATCAGAGTTATGAACACGTTGGGAATGGAGGTTGTTCGTAACTCTGAAATGTTCATAACTCTGAACAAAATGTTATGGTTATTCTTTCAAAAGTTTACAACTGAAGATTGATTTAATGCAGCTTTGAAACTTAACAATGCAGAAGAAAAATTCTGCTTTTCCTTTTTTTTTAGTAGTTTACGTTTAATGCAGTACTGTACTGTATTTGTTTTTGTCTGTCTGTCTCTTTTGTTTTTGCTGCTACCTGATTTCATGGTTCTGGTTCAAAATGAGGTGTGTGGTTGACTGGTCAGTTCATAATTCTGGTGTTCATAAGTCTGAGGTTCTACTGTAGTACAGGTTATAAAACTTGCCCAAACTAATTCATAGAGCATATATTTCAGAAAAACAATGCAGCCTTGCAAAATTCTATACCATCCAGGCACAAAATTTGGTTACCTTTTACCACGATGATTAATAGTAATGATTCTGGGGGTGATAGACACCTCAGATGACTTGTGGAGCATAATTTTGCAAGGTGGTGTTAATCTAATTCTTATGAAAATACCTTATTTTCTCATATACTACATTTATAGGAGCTTTAGAACTCCATAGATATATTCCTTTGATCAGCTTTCTGCTTTTTAAAATATACTTGGATTCATTATTTTTGTGAACAGTTTTAAAGTATATTTCCTTTAATGCCTAATGCTGTTCAAATCTGAACAAGGGAATGCTCTGACAGAGGAAATGTACTGTGTGTGGACTGCAAGCATAAATATACAGTGAGCATGTCACCTGAGTGTGACTTGAACAAGATTGTTCTAGTAGTAGATGACATGTAAAGAGCAGAGTTGACCATAGGTGCATTTGTGTCCTAAACAAAAATGGGACCTGTCCATTCTGCCTTCTGGTCCCTAACCACTGCTGCTCCATGCTCCTTTCCTCCCTCCCAGTGCGTTTTAATGTGGTATTTCCCACTCCAAAAATGTGTGTTTCTGCAGAAGACATTTGAGCTCACAAATATGTCGCAGAATCCTTTGCATGGCCTGTAGCAGTGCTTCAAAGGAGATATTGTGGAAGCCAGAGCAAAGGAGGATTCTGGAGAAGTTTCATCACTCAGAGATGCCAGCCCTTCCCCCTCCTACCTCCATCCCTGCAGAAATGGGAATATGTTTTCTGAAGAGAGTTACTGATCAAGAACCCCACCAGTGTAGCAGAGGGGGTTTGGGATTGGCATATTGATGTGTCCCAGTACTATTATGATGCTACCGTAAGATCTCGCATCTTAGACAAATGCCTGCTTAGCCTCTGCCTGAAGTTTGTCCCTTAGACAAAAAAGGTAAAGCAGTACATTTTCATGAGGTGTACATCCATAGACTTGACTTATTTTAATTTCTGGTTTTGTTTAGTCTTCTCCATGTATGGTGAGGAAACAAGATAAACCCCTCCCAGCACCACCACCTCCCTTGCGAGATCCTCCTCCACCTCCACCTGAGAGACCCCCTCCTATCCCGCCGGACAACAGGATAAGTAGGCATTTGCATCATCCTGAAAGTGTGCCTTCCAGAGACCAGCCTGTGCCACTTGAAGCTTGGTGCCCCAGAGATGTGTTTGGGACAAGTCCCTTAATAGGATGTCGAATCCTAAATGACAGTTCCCCCAAACCAGGACTCACTCCAAGTTCAAATATAAATGGAAGGCACAACCGAATGGGTTCTGACCCAGGATTTATGAAAAAACATAGACGCCATGATTTGCCTTTAGAAGGTGCCAAGGTAAGAGATGCGTGGCACAAAGCCAAATTTTATGTATTAATCCAATGTGAAGTCTCACATTGGTTAAAGTGTCGTTTATTCTTGCTGATGTTGATCTGCTTCATTGAAGTTTTCCTGTCGATACTTAATAGAAAGCCTGTAAATAAGAGAGGCTCGTTAAACTCTGATTTAAAGCAGCAGTAAATGAGGTTCAGTTAGGATTTAATTTTAACTTGAAGCTGTCACAAAAATGGCAGCACATGAAAAACTGTTCTAGATTTGCTATATTCTTCTGGCAAATGATCCTTAGAGTTGGTGCTGTTACTGACTTCAGTTATATGTTGTCTTTGGAAATACCATATTAAAGTTACATGTACATTTATTGATAAATGCTCCAGTCTTAGATGAGATGCAGATTCTGTAACCACCGCAAACCACAAAATATGTGTAAATAATAAGTACACATCATAGCTTATACATTTAAAAAAATTAGAACAAATTATAAATCAGATACCTTGTACGTGTGTGTTTGTGTGTGTGTGTGTGTGTGTGTATATATATATATATATATATATGTATATATATATATATATATATATACTTAAATTGTCTTTTTAACAGTAAAAAGAGCACCTCTACATTGTGATTAAAAAGCCACAGCAGTTAGTCTCAGAGCCTGGATCAGCTGACTTGGGCTTGCAGGGCCCGTGCTGTGCACCTATAAAACTGCAGTGTACGTGCTCGGACTGCAGACCAAGCTCCGTGACCCTCCCCTATCGTAAAGTCACAGAGCCCAGGCTCCACCCTGAGCCCTAGCATCTGTACTGCAATTTTGTAGCCCTGCAGCCCGTTACCTGCAAGCCCAAGTCAACTGATCCAGGCCATCTGCCGCCATGCCATGGTATTTTATCATAGTGTAAACGTACCCAAAGTCACAACCCCACATGCTGCAATCCTCAATTTGATATTATCACTCTTGTAGTATTAGCATAACTAGAACTTAGAACTGAGCTGTGCTTGTATCTCTGCACGTTCTTGTTGCAGTTGATTGCAATAACATCCATTTTTGCAGCTGGATCTTTGTCTGGTTCTCTGTACTCCTTCTGTGGACTTGAATAGGGAGATAGAGGGCACCTGCTGTTGGAGCTGCAGTAACCAGCACTGGCTAGTAAGGCAGACAGTCACAATTTTTGATGTGAAGGAGCCAGCCTTAGAGGGTGCCTCATCAGCTCTCTGTGATGAAGGGGATTGGGAGATGGAAGATGATGCTATTTGTAACTTCCCTTCAAGGCGTTGGCTTTCTTGTGGCCCAACGAAAGAAGAGGCCTGTGTGATTCTCTCCTGGGCTGGCTGAGTAGTATGTTGTGGTACGGGCAACTTCCCCTGTTCACAAGTATGGCACAAATTTGTTCAAATTTTTTCTAACTCCACTAGCATTTTGAGCCAGTGAGTTCTTCCTCCAAAACTGCAAGTAAGCTCAGGATTCGTTATGGAAGCTCTGGACAATTGCATATATGATGTCCAAATAAATGTGATTAATTTTGAAAATGGAACAGACTTCTAATGCTACTTTTTAGTACCAGAGTCCTGATATTGAAAGCTATGAAATTGGTGGGTGAGGCATAGCCACATTATAGCTGACATTCTGATGTGATCAAAAATCACTCTAGAAAATGTACCCAAAGCAATGAAAATCTAGTGAAAACTCTGCTGACATCTTAATTAACCTTAATGGGAAACAATATCCAGATTAGTTGTTAAGTTGGAGAATGTGCTTCTATTTTAACTATCTTTCACTGTCTTACAAGCTTCATAAAAGAAATGGTGCACATTTTACTGTATTGTTAGCATCTTTCCTGAGAACAGTTATGTACAGGGCCATCTAAAGACCAGTAGCTGGTATTGGAGGTAGAAAGTCAGATACAGTTTGCCTCTTATCTAAGAATAAATATCCCATATTAGAGCAAAAAGAACAGGAGTACTTGTGGCACCTTTGAGACTAAAAAAATTATTTGAGCATTAGCTTTCATGGGTTACAGCTGACTTCATCAGATGCATATAGTGGAAAATACAGTAGGAAGTTACACACACACACACACACACCAGTGGGTGTTACCATACACACTGTAAGGAAAATACAGTAGGCATACAAACACACACACACACACACACACACACACACACACACACACACACACCAGTGGGTGTTACCATACACACTGTAAGGAGAGTGATCAGTTAAGGTGAGCTATTATCAGCAGGAGACAAAAAGAACTGTTTGTAGTAGTAATGAAAATGGCCCATTTCCAGCAGTTGACAAGGAGATGTAAGGAACTGGGGATGGGGGAGAATAAGCATGAGGAAATAGTTTTACTTTCTGTAATGGCCCATCCACTCCCAGTCTTTATTCAAGCCTAGTTTGATGGCGTCCAATTTGCAAATTGATTCCAGTTCAGCAGTCTCTCTTTGGAGTCTGGTTTTGAAGTTTTTTTGTTATAACATTGCAACTTTTGGATCTGTAATTGTGTGACCAGGGAGATTGACGTGTTTTCCAACTGGTTTTTGAATGTTATAATTCTTGACATCTGATTTGTGTCCATTTATTCTTTTACGTAGAGACTGTCCGGTTTGGCCAATGTACATGACAGAGGGACATTGCTGGCACATGATGGCATATGTCACATTGCAGTGCCCCTCTGCCATGTACAGACTAACTCGGCTAGTACTCTGAAACCATATTAGAGCTGTTCTTCTATATTAGTAATGATTTAATGTTAATTCTCTTGTTCCAGTGTGATTGTGAGTCTTCTATAATGGTTTGATGTAGGCTTATTTTTAGATATTTCAAAATAGGATAACTCTTCCATAAGGGTCAAATGTTGCCCTCAGATGCATGTCCATGACTCCTATGGCAAACTTACATGCACACAAGTCAGCAAAAACTATTTTTGGTAATATACTTTCAGTGAATATAGAACATCAGACAGAGCCTTAAGGATTTACCCAGTTGAATGCTAGTACATGGTACCTAAAGCAAACATATCGCATCTCTGTGGCCAACATCACTGTAGAGCACATCATAAAACTTGTCAGAAGTCCAAGTTTGTGTTACATGAGTATCATTGTAGTTGTCTGTCATAAAATACAGCTTTCACAAAAGGTGCAGTTGCATCCTTCAGGAAAATGAATACATTATGCAGAGCTTTTCGTTCACTGGAATATTAGGATGTGACTTTCAGCCATTAGGCCTCGATTTGTGCATGTGGAAAATTATGTGAGTGCTTTCAGGTATCTTTGCTACTGAGTTTTGCAGGTGCAAATTCTAATAATGGTGCATGTAAATGTTAGAATTTTTAATGTATACATTGCAAATGTTTGCACATGTAAAGTGCAGAGGCTTGTATGTGTATGCAGTTTTGCACATGAATAAGTTCAGAGCCAGCACTTAATAAATAGCGTGGAGGACTGGCTTAAAATTTGTCCCTTAAGCAATGTCTTTTTTTTATTTTGTATCTTTACGTACTGTTCCATAATTGTTATAGTCACACATCAGCAAACCACTCTCGAGTAAAAGTGGGATTAAAATGAACAATTGACATGATACCAAAAAAAAAAGCCCAAACACCCATCCTTAAGGAATTTCTTAACATTTTGCTTCTGTGAGAACATTACAGTTCATTTGTAAAGTGATAATAGGAATTTGAGCCTTAATGAAGTTTTCTCATTTGCTCTTAATGTGTTATACCTATGTCAGTAATGCACAGTTCTGACACTTCCCCTTATTTTTAGTCTCTAAACTCAGTTTAAGACTAAAATGACGAGTTAGGTACACTGTATTCCCAAAATACAATGCTTTGGTAATTAAAGTCACTTGGCCTTGTGGTTATTGCCAGTATAACTGGAAAAGTGTATATCCTAAGAACAAAGGAACAGCCGTACTGGGTCAGACCAAAGATCTATCTAGCCCAGTATCTGTCTACCGACAGTGGCCAATGCCAGGTGCCTCAGAGGGAGTGAACCTAACAGGCAATGATCAAGTGATCACCCTCCTGCCATCCATCTGCATCCTCTGACAAACAGAGGCTAGTGGCACCATTCCTTACCCATCCTGGCTAATAGCCATTTATGGACTTAACCACCATTAATTTATCCAGTTCTCTTTTAAACCCTGTTATAGTCCTAGCCTTCACAACCTCCTCAGGCAAGGAGTTCCACAAGTTGACTGTGCGCTGCGTGAAGAAGAACTTCCTTGTATTTGTTTTAAACCTGCTACCTATTAATTGCATTTGGTGACCCCTAGTTCTTGTATTATGGGAATAAGTAAATAACTTTTCCTTATCCACTTTCTCCGCATCACTCATGATTTTATATACCTCTGTCATATCCCACCTTAGTCTCCTCTTTTCCAAGCTGAAGAGTCCTAGTCTCTTTAATCTTTCTTCATATGGGACCCTCTCCAAACCCCTAATCATTTTAGTTTCCTTTTTCTTTTGCTACTTTTTTGTCTATCAAATTTGAAGCAAAAGTATTCTAACATAAATATTTAAAATTGTATTTAAAATTATTTAAACATATAGCTTTGAGATTTTATTGACTGACGGCCCTATCCTAAGGCCAATGGGGTGAGTGGGCTTTGTATCTTGGCCTAAAACCTCTTTACTCTTAACGATCTTCATCTGATTTTCATGAAAACTGAGAAATCTTTTCCATAAGTAGAAGATGCTGATTTAAAGCTGTCCAGCTATTCGTGTAAAGACATTGGATAGCTGTGGCCTTAGCAATGACCTAAGAAAAATATTCTTGATTCCACTATAATCAGTTTTATCAAGAGGTTTAGTAATGTTTCTTAGACCAGTCTATCAATTCTGAGCTGCTCTACTGTAATTTAACTTTCTTTAGCTTGGAAAATATATAACTTGTACTATGAAGAGAGAGAGGATGGATTTGAGGTTTAAGTCACTACAGTTGAAAGACATGAGTTGCCTCTTCTGTTTGCTGTGTGATCTTGCGCAAGCTGCTTAACCTCTGTGTTTCCATTTCGTAAAGTGGATATTGTACACACTTCAAAGGGATGAGGTGGGAATTTAATAAGTGCTGGTAAAGTGCTTTCACATGATCCAGTGAAAGGAGCTCTAGAATTCCATGATATTGTTTACAGAGTGACTACCAAATTCACACAGAGAAAGCACCAACCCTTACATCCAGCTAGACTCTTGTTGAAAGCCCTTTAATTTGAGTCATGTCGTAAGAGTAGTGGGTTTACATTTACAGTTCCGATTATAGCTTGGTAGTAATGTTTCATGTGTCCAGTCTCATGGCTGGTAGAGGTGTCATGTTACTCAATCCGAGTAGCCAACCAATGTGAAAATGCCATGCCATTGAGCTCTGGAGAGGCCATATACTGGCCCTTTCACCAGTTGACATCTAAATTGTCATCTTTAGGTTTCAGGCTTAACCCATTTGGATGTACAAGGCCATTCACTCCTCTGCATTGCTGTTTTAAGTCTGTCTGCCAGTTCTCAAAGTTAACATTGCATGAGTTTTAATACTTGATTAGTGTTTCAATCTTTATGTACAATTTAATGACTTCAAACTCCTGGCCGGGTGGGCGACTAGACCTTTCTGAACTTGTAAAGCAGTACACTCCTGTGATGCTGTATAAGTAACAACATCCGAGTAACATTTCTGTCCATTTTTCAGGTATTTTCAAATGGCCATCTAGGAAATGAAGAATATGATGTCCCTCCTCGACTTTCGCCCCCTCTCACAGCTGCCTCCATCCTCCCTGGTATTAAGTAAGTTATCTTTATCTGGTGTTCTATTATAAAAGAAATTCATTAATTACATAGACAATCACACTGATTCTGAACCGCTGTAAAAAAGAGAATTAACTAAGGCCATGGCTACACTGGCACTTTACAGCGCTGCAACTGGAGTGTGAAAATAACCAACCCCCAGCGACTGCAAATGCAGCGCTTTAAGGTCAGTGTAATCAAGGGCCCGGCAGCGCTGGGAAGCGGCCTTCCAGCGCTGCACGCTACAACCATAAAAGGATGGTTACAAAGCACGCTGGGAGAGCTCTGCTCCTAGCGCTGCGGCTTATGACTACACTCACACTCAAAGCGCTGCGCGGCAAGCGAGCCGCCCGCAGCGCTGCGGGGGCCAGCGCTTGAAATGTCAATGTACCCATGGGCCTAAGTTCCCTGGTGAATGTGTTCCCATTGCGACCTTGTTTTCAGAAGTAAAATGGTTTTCCTGAAATGGATCAATTAAATAAATCTAAATTAATGTCCCACATACTTTTAATAGTAAAATGGAAATGAAAATTCTGGCAGGAAATGGTAGAAGGCTTCCTGCAATGGAAGGCCAAAGAATGAAATAAGTCACTTCCCTGTTCAGTTCCCCCTAAACCCACAGAGAACTACTGAAAGTCAATTCATAGAGAGTGTAGGAACAAGGTCAAGAGGTAAATAGGGGAGTGGGGGGGGCGGGGTTTGGTGTGTGTGGTGTGTTTGTGGTGTTTGTGAGAACCCACAACCCCAGCAACTGGGTGTTATATTTTCGGTGCGCATGTCCTCATCTAATGCTTTACTGGGTTGCCTGCATGCTGGCCAGACCGACGATCCACAGTATGGCCGTGTTGCGAGTAAACAGTAAAATAAGCACCCTGAGTATGGAGATCAAACAGATGTCATTTCCCTCACTAGCCGAGAATGTGCCTGATGAATTTGTCATTTCAGAGTAGAGCGACTCTTGAGCTTTGAGTTGTATGATTTGTTGTTTGATGCCAAGATGATCTCGGCAACAAGTGAATCTTCTGATTGAGCTGTGATTCCCCAGATTTCTACAGAAGTAATGGATCTACAGACTCCAACCTTCTTTTGTAAATGAGTTGTACTCTATGGAATTTTTTCTTTTATAGATCGTATATCCTATGATACTTACCCCTGTGATGGTTGCCACCCCTTAGGAAGGGGAGGGAATAGCTCAGTGGTTTGAGCATTGGCCTGCTAAACCCAGGGTTTGTAGTTCATCCTGAGGGCCCACTAGGGACTGGGGCAAAATCAGTACTGGTCCTGCTAGTGAAGGCAGAGGGCTGGACCAATGACCTTTTGTGTGCCCTCCAGTTCTATGAGATAGGTATATCTCCGTATATTATTAATTTGAAGCCCACCTGATGTGCTGAGATACCACTGAGTCTACCTGTTCTCCCAGCCTGGGCCTCCTTTTTACCTGTCTTGCTGAACCAGGCTCTTAAAACCTCCTCTGACGCGCGCACACACACACACACACACACACACACATATATACACACACACACACACACACACACACACACACACACACACACACACACACACACACACACAGTTGTAGATCAGCTCTGGGAAGACTCCGTTTAAGGGACTTGCTCCAGCATTTAGATGTGCACCTCCTTTGGAGTACAGACCGAAAGATATATTATAGTTGCTTCTTCCCTCAATGTGGAAGAGGGTATGCACAATTTCTTGCCTTCTTCCAGTTAGAAATCATATAAACTGGGTTATATTATAGTCCAGAAATAAATGTATTAACTATAAATATGTATTTTAAATAGTTAAGGTAGTAGCAGACAGAGCAAAGCAGATTACTAAGAAAATAAAACAGAGCATGCAAACTGATCTTAATACAGTAAAGAAACCGTTTACATGTAAATTCTCAGGCTAAATGTGGTTCTAATAATCTTCTTCACAGGCCAGATGCCCTTCCAGCTTGGGCCCAGTTCTTTCCCCAGTTGTTTCCAGCAGTCATCTTGAGTGGGGTAGCAGGGGAGAACTGATGGTCCGGATTACCTCACTCCTCACCCTTAAATAGGATTTGCATAAGGCAGGAGTCCTTTGTTTCCCTAGTTTGACCCCCCCCCCTTCCCTTAACAGTGGAAAGTTACAAGTCGTCCCTGGTAATGTTTTAGTATCGGGTGAGAAGACCATTTGACTCTGTAGAGACCTTGTAGCCATTCTTCACAGGCTGACCCACAGGTTCACAGGAAGACTAAGCTCTTCTACAGTCTATTGTCCTTGTTGATTGGCCATCTGCCTTGTCTGGCTTTTCCGGTGTTGTACCTGAAGGGTTGTCAGTGAGTGTCACCCAAAGTAGCATACTTGAAATACAGATACATAGTCAATATTCCTAATTTAAGATACAGAAATGATACATGCATACAAATAGGATAATCACATTGAGTAAATCATAACATTTCCAATGATATCTCATATGACCCATCTTGCATAAAGTATATCTGTTAAGTCCTATTAATATCATGAGCATATTTTCATAAAGAATCTGGAATGACATCACAGCCCACCTAAACTATGTAGTTCTTCCTTCGGCACTGAAATAGCGTAGCTGTAGTTGTGCAATAAAATAATCACATCTGTCAACATGGCACCTATTGAAACAAAAAGAATTGAAACAGTAGAATGTGACATTGCCAAGTCTTTTGAAATCTTTGTAAACCCAATTTGCTGTTATATTTAGACACAGCAGGAAGAGAACAGCATTAAGGGTGAATGTAGCTCAGAAAGTCATTGTTCTGTCACTCGTTACCAAAGCATAAAGGTTATAATGAAGCTGCAACTGACAGGAGACACTTTCATTATAACTAAGGCTACATTTTAGTCATGGATATTTTTAGTAAAAGTCATGAACAGGTCACACGCTGCCTCCACCTGGGAACTGCAGCCAATGGGAGCTACAGGGGTGGTGCCTGCAGGCGGAGGCAGTGCCCAGAGCTGCCTGGCCACCCCTTTGTCTAGGAGCTGAGGGAGGGAAATGTTGCAGTTTCTGGGGAGTCCCCCGAGGTAAGCACCACCCGGATCCTTCACTCTGTCCTGTGCCCCAACCCCTGTCCCCTCCCACACCCAAACTCCTGTTGCTGCTGCTTGGGGGGTGGGGGGTCGCTTTTGAGTTTGAGTATAGGAAAGAGAGGGAAGCTTGCTTATAGCTAGATATCTCAATATTGAAACTGGACATCTGTATATTGAAATAAATGCAGGCATATATAGTCCAATAATTTCAAAAAAACACAGGATAGTACATGCATATGTTTAAATGTTTGATCCCTATAGACTGTGTGAGAGAGAATATTGGGTAGTGACCGTTTCAGAGGTAGTTAAAAATTGAAATTTTTGTTGCAGAGGAAACTGTGATATTTCAGCATTTATTTTCACACTGAACAGAAAGTTCATCAATGACTAAATTTGGAAATGTCAAACTAAGCCAAAACTAAGCATTTTGACATCTGCTGAAATTGTCACTGATGCCTCAGGGCCCCATTCTCTTCTATGGGCTGGGCTCCCTGGCTGGACCACATCTCCCATGATGCACCACCGCCACATGACTTCCATTGTGCACCACAGCAGGCAGCCAGAAATGGGATTGTGGTATATCATGGGAGGAGTTGTCCCACCAGGGAGTCTGATGGACAGAGGTGAATGGGAGCATGAACGTCCGAACTACAGCTCCCCGGAGACACTGCCGCAGCTCAGGCAGGCAGACAAAAATTAGTGTTGAACTGATGCAAAATGAAATGTGTCAATTTGGTTTGACAAACAGAAACATTTCAGTTTAGGTTAATCTGACCAGAAACTATATTGTTTCTCTTTTGCAGAAATATTTTCCACCAAAAAAAAATTGATGGAAAATACACACCCAGCTCTAGTTTATTTCATGATGACTCACTTTGTTTTTTGTTTTATGTTAAGAAAATTTTGGATATCCACACAGCAGCTATAATTGTGCTACATGGTATTGGTGTTAAGGCAGAAACATTATCACTGTGCATAATAGCAAATACTACATATGTCCCATTTTAAATTGACCCAGTTAAAGATCTTTCTTTGTCAAGCTTGGGTCTAGATTATTATATGAAACCAGGTTGACATTGATGTTGCACTTTTTAAAACTAATCAGCTTAATCAACGCAGACCATATTTACACCAACAAAAATTGCTTTCGAGCATATAACATGGATAATGTTGAGCCTGATGTAACTTGAAATGCTTTAGAGACTATTTTTCAGATTTTTTTTTCCCTCTAAAATTTGAGAGCCGTTAACCCTCATAAATGTCAGACTGTTTTCTGTTTGGTCAAAGATATTCTGTCTTCCCGTAGCTGTTCTGCTGCGGTCCGACCTAAATTACCCATCTTTCCTATTCTCAGGCTTCTGTTTAGCCATGGCTAGCAGCGAGGTCACATTATACAGAACTGCGAGGTTGTTCGGTTATTTTCACAAAAGTAATTCCAGCGTCAGGACTATAGACACTAAGGCCACGTCTACACTACGGGATAATATCGAATTTTTTAAAATCGGTTTTATAAAACTGATGATATAAATTCGATTTCATGCGGCCACACTAGGCACAGTAATTCGGCGTTGTGCGTCCATGGTCCGAGGCTAACGTCGATTTCTGAAGCGTTGCATTGTGGGTAGCTCTTCCGTAGCTATCCCATAGTTCCCGCAGTCTCCCCCCTGGAATTGCTGGTGAATCATATGTTCCAGGTTCTGGTAACAATTCATCAATCATCCTCCCCGAAAACATAGCTGAACCTTCGCCACGTCCTGATGCCCTGCAACGCCATAGCACGGCAACATGGACCCGTCAGCTTTTTTTTCCGGCACCGTATGTTAGAGCCGCAGACAGAGCGATACTCCGCGCTAACACAGCATTCACTGCTTGCAATGATGCAGAGATGACCGGTCGTTCTGTACGCACTGCCGGAGAAAACGGCAATGAATGGCGGTTACTCTCCTCCTCTGTCGGCTGCTATCATGAATCCCTGCTAAATAGCCGGGGCGCAAACGCAAAAGCCAATTGGATTGTACCACTGGACTGAGTCAACCCTCCCTTAGGTCTAAAAATAGTCATCACCTAGAAAAGGGCAAGTTAAGAGACCAGTGTATCAGAGCACAGCTGCCGTGACTATCACAGGGTGCCCTGCAACAAACCCCACCGTTGCTCCCTCCTCCCACTCTCCTGGCTACCGTGCAATGTCCCCCCCCCATTTGTCATGAAGTTATATAAAGAATCAGGAAAAAAACAAGACTTGTAGTGAGATAAAATAGGGGGAGTCAGCCCCGCATACAGTCAGGCAGTACAGAATCTTTCTTTACACAGGAAAGGAGGGTCTGAGAACCACCCCATTGCTATGATAAAAGTCCTAAGCCGTTCGTACCATCTACGTGAGAACTGGAGTCATTCCCATTTTACCCAGGCGCCTCCGCCCACTCACCTGAGGCACCCAGACACCACGGTGAGGACCACGAACATCATTGTGAACCGCTACACTTGCAGGGAGATACAAACTACTGGCTCTCACTGCTGCAGCACGCGTCACCACAGCACATCAAGTACACCATAGGGACATGCAGAAAAGTCAAGAAATGATCTTTCCCTTCTCTCAACGGGGGGGGGAGTGGAAACGAGGACTATCCCTAACCACCAACACGTCGTTAACCTACAACATGAGGACTCAGGCAAAGAACAACTTCAAGACTGCTGGACGGGATAGCGAGTCTCAGACCCCCATCCCAGACTCCATTAGTGATCTGGCTCTCCCGTACGCTGCACACACGTGTTGACGAATTTTTTCAAACGCTTGGCATCTGTTCGCTAACGAGCCGTAACAGCAATTTGTCCCATAAGCAACAGATCTAGTACTCCCGACGCCAGCTGGGAGCCTTTTGGATTGAGACGTCATCGCCACCCGCGAATCAGAGCACACCGCAATACAGAAATTATCAAAAGTTCGCGGGCTTTTTGTACCCCCCGCTCACCGAGTTCAGAGGCTGTCCAGAGCGGTCAGTGTGCACTGTGGTATACCGCCTGAGGCCAATACGTAAATCCGTCCACACTAACCGTAATCGATATTAATAGCGATTAGCAGCTACACCTCGCGTCGGGGAGACAGAAATCGATTTAAAGAGCCCTTTATATCGATATAAAGGGCGTTGTAGTGTGGACGGGTACAGCGTTAAATCGATTTAACGCTTTTTAAATCGATTTAAACGCGTAGTGTAGACCAGGCCTAAGATCCTTTCCTTTTATTATTTTCTGTTCCCAGTTAGAAACCAGATCTTGCAAAGTCATGGACTGTTTTTTAATTTACTGTTCTTGGAGCCTGATCTCATTTACACTAAGACCCCTTTCCACTGCCAAATGTAAATGAGAAATCAGGCTCAATGTGTGCCACCTGAAGTATCAGACAGCAAACTAAATTTACATAGAAATTAAGGAAATATTTTGAAAATATTTTTATTAAGTATTAAATATCATTAAGATAAAAATCATCACGGCTATTTGTTGTGAGATAGAGCCTTTTTAAAACCAAATTGATTGATTGGATTTTTAAACCGTCTAGTAGTAATGAAAAATATTGGGGAGCACAAAATAAACAAATTAAGGCTCTTTGAAAAACTTGTGGATAATTGTCTTAGAAACAGATTAAAATAAACACTTCAGACCAAAATGCTGTGATTAAGTCATTAAAATAAGCTGCTCAATAATAATAGCTGTCATATGTAACATTTTAATTAGTAGATCTGATAGTGCTTTACAAAGGAGTTCAGTATCATTATCCCCATTTTATAGATGGGGAAACAGAGGCACAAAGGAGTGACATGTATTGCCCATGGTCATCCAGCAGACCTGTGGCAGAGCATGGAATAGGAGCCAGGCCTCCTTAGATCCAGTTCAGTGCTTCGTCCACTAGGTCGCACTGTCTCCCTTCTGAAATTTCATATATTTTGTATCTCACTCATCCATTTGTACCTTTCCTACAACTTTGGGAAGATATTCCCATATGTCTCACTTTCCCTGCCTCTGCTATATTTGAATCCAGTAGTCTTAAGTATTCTAAAAAAAGTACAGAAAAACTTTTGAAAGAACCTTGACAACGTTTTGCAATTGCAAACAACTGTCAATAGTTGCAGAAAGGCTTATATTTTTCCTTGTCTATGATTTTTTTAACTAGATGTGCCATATCATTTGGGCTGCTGTTAACTTTATGATTTCTACGTGTCCTGCTAATTCATCTTCATCTTAGGCCCTGGATCTTCCTGCAGAATCTCAAGTTTTGTCTAATACCCTTTGAACATGTTGAGTTGACTTTATGTTGCAAAAGAACATTCCCCTCATAATTAAGTAAAATGCATACCCCACTGGTAGCACCTTCACGAAGCGCATGGCTTGCATTAATTTGTATTTTCCACTTTGTTACTGAATTTCTGACCTAAAGTGCAAAAATAATTATGTTGGTATTGGACTGTTCAAAACTTCATATTATTGTATGGATCACTAATGAACTGCATCATTTTTATGTCAGTGTTCCTTCTTAAGTGGAATTTAGTGTGAAATTTTTACCCTTTCCTATGACTTGCATACCCCCAAAATCTGCTTTTTCTTTTTTAGCAATTTCAAATAGGCTAGTTTGCATTGAAGAAAGTTATGAAAGTAATTTTTCAAATCATGCATACAATAACATGTCTTTGCTCAAAAAGCTGTCCTATTTCTAGCAAAATCATGCTTGCCTTACTTATGTGAGTAAGTCATTTTTGCTTTTTTGCTAATAATATGTGGTTTATCACAGCAGGTTTTTCTCTGTGAGAAGAGGCTTGCAATGTAAATCATTTTGAACAGTCAGTGTGCTCAGAGTTCCTCCGGTAAAACTGAGATGGCCTCAGAATGACTTGACAACTAGTGACAAAAACCTATTTTGATTTAATAGCTTTCCTGATTTGCCTTTGGCCATCAATACTCTTCATGAAAAAGAGAGTGACAGTTGGCTTCTTTTCAAACAACCAGAAAATATTGACACACAGTTGATAAGGATTTGACTCAACCTTTCAAATGACAAACATTGCCAAATGGGAGTGGGAGGAGGGGTCGGACTAAAGATTACTTCAGTGGGTTTTGTTGTTTAATCCTTTGCTTCTCTTTACCTCTAAACAAATCCTTCCAGAACTTTCGAAGTAGTAGTAATCTTAACAAAATGTAAATATCAAAAATAAATTTTAGAAATAACCTTTCCAAATATAGGTACTCTACGTACTTAATATCAGAGGTTATAATGGAGTGTGCATCTGATATAACTGGAACAGGTTCAGAGACGGGCTACTAGGATGATCCAAGGAATGGAAAATCTGCCTTATGAAAGGAGACTCAAAGAGCTTGGCTTGTTTAGCCTGGCCAAAAGGAGGCTCCGGGGGGATATGCTTGCTCTATATAAATATATCAGGGGCATTAATTGTTAGAGGAGAGGAATTATTTAGTTAGTACTATGTAGGCACAAGGACGAATGGGTACAAACTGGATATTAGAAGTTTAGACTTGAAAATTAGACAAGGTTTCTAACACATTAGGGGTGAAGTTCTGGAACGCCTCCGAGGGAAGTAAGCGGGGAAAAGACTTATCTGGCTTTAAGATTAAGCTTGATAAGTATATGGAGGATGTTATGATGGGATAAGTTTAATTTGGGCATTGATCTTGGATTATCGGCAGATAAGTCTGCTCATGGTCTGTGAGGGATGTTGGATGGTGACTTTACTGCAGAGATTCTTTCTTGGTGCTAGCTGTGATGTCTTGCCACATGCTCAGGTTTAGCTGATCGCATATTTGGGGTCGGGAGGAATTTTCTCCAGTGCGGATTGGCAGAGGCCCTGGAGGTTTTTTCGCCTTCTCTTGTGGGCATGGGTCGCTTGCTGGTGGATTCTCTGCACTTGAGGTCTTCAATCACAATTTTGAGGATTTACATAACTCAGTCATGGGTTAGGGTTGTATTAATGTGTATGGGTAGGGTTTTGTGGCTGCCTTGTGCAGGAGGTCAGACTAGATGATTCATTTGGTCCCTTCTGACTATATGAGTCTATAAGTTTTGTAATTAAATCTCTGACATCGTCTAGAATAACCTGAAGAAACAATCAAAGCCTCTCCTTTAAAGTGTTTGGTAAACTTTCAATAATCTGGTAAGAGATATCCAATATATATAAATCAAACCTGAGCACAAGAGCTGTGTTGTGAAACAAAAATAATTTTTATCCAACAATAAAATTCCAAGGGAAAATCTCCTTGCTTGGTTGTAGTTCATAGATATAGAATCAAAGGTTGGAACGGGACTTCATGAGGTCATCTAGTCACCCCGCTTAAGGACCACTTCCCTAAATCCCAGCTGCGCGCCGGATTAAGCTCTAAATGAGAGTCTCCCCTCCTAGGTACCCATTTCATACTCACACTCTTCCTAGTCAGAAAGTTTTTCTCTAATACTAGCTAGCTCGACTTTTTCGCGCATGACCTTGTTCTTTCCTCCCGTCAAGAGAACAGCCTAGTCTTTCCTCCTCCTTGGAGCAATCCCTTCAATAGTTGTTAATGTTGCTATCAAATCCCCCTATCAGTTTTCTTTCTGCAGGCTAATTAAGCCAGTTTCCTTTCGTTCTCTTCAATGTCATGTGCTCCAGTCCTCTAATCATTTTTCTGCCCTCCTGCTGGACTTCTCTCAATTGTTCTACGTCCTTTTTGTTAGTGTGGCGCCCAAACTGGAACAATATTCAGTCTGGCCTCACCAGTGCCGAATAGAGGGATAAATCACAATACAATCGATACTGCTAGCACACTCTACTAATACAGCCCAGTATGCTATTAGCCTTTGTTTGGCTACAAGAGCCATCTGTAGGTTCTATGTTCAACCTTGTCCATCTACCGTAACCCAAGATCCTTTTTTCTCAGCACTCTCTTAGCAAACAGTCCCCAGTGTAGCAGGTGCATGGGGTTTTTCTGTCCTAAGTGCAGGACTTTGCACTTGTCCTTGTTGAACTTCATGAGGTTTCTTGTGGCCCACTTCTCCAATTTGTCTAAGTCTCCCTGAATCCTATCCCTGCCCTCCAGCGTGTCCACCACTCCCCCCAACTTGGTGTCATCTGCAAATTTACTTAATGTGCAATCTGTCCCATCATCAAGATCATTAATGAAGACATTGAATAGAACGGGTCCTAAGACAGACCCCTGGGGCACACCACTTGTTACTGGTTGCCAACTAGAGAGTGTGCCATTGATACCTACCGCTGAGCCTGTTGATTCAACCATTAATTCAACTCATTAGAATAGTATTATGCTAATAGAATAATGAAGGCTTAGTAACAGGCAGTTTTTTTTCAAGAATAGCCTTCTGTTCTTTCTATAGTATTCTCGGTTAATTTATAGTACGTGGCGTATATATCAGAAGTCTAATATGATTTCATAAAACAAAGAATAGCAAACTATTTCTGTACTGGTCAGCGCTGGACATCTTTTTTTCAAACCATAGTGTTGCAAGAGTTTTTGACTTAGAGTGGTTTTAAAAGTTAACAAATATAAAATAGTCTTCAGAGGAACTTGGGCTTCAAGGTAGCAGTACCTACTGATCTACAAATCTGAGAGAAGTCCGCTTGTGCAGATCTTTGAACTTCCTCTGTATGGATTCTGACCTATCCTCATCCTTCTGTTATATTTTTCCATCCCTTACGTGGTGGGCACAGGGCAGTGACACAAACATCTTGTCAATTTTAACTAGGAATATGAAATCAAAGATCGGAAAAAGCCATTTTAGCCTGGACTGCTATATTTAAAAAAGGCCTTTTGCTCCCTCTACAGAAGGTGGTTGAAAACTACAGTACAGACAGCTATAGAGCTTAGTTCCATAAATCTTATTCTGTTTTTCAGTAGAGATCTGCCCTCGGTTACTGTGTTCACAAAATAAATTGGATTCCTGCCATTCACAGCTTGTTTTTTAAAGTCAAAAGTATATTAATGATTGCAGGAAAGAATATCTGAGAACTAAGAAGCTCCAGACTTTGAATATATTTAGCAAATGCAGCACATACATCACTAGTGCAGCAATCGTTTTGCTTTCTCTCTGCTTTTGCAGGCTCATGACCTGCTAGATCTATAGTGGCCACACTTACCCTTTTAAAATAGCATCTGGAGTTTGGTAGTCATGTGGCACTATGTAGTATAAATGATGAAAAACACCACTTTCCATCAAGTAGAAGTGCACTATATGCCAGATGCTTCAATACTTTGTTTGTTTTGGTAGGGATTGGGTTTGAGGGTTTTCTTTGGTGAAAACAGGAAGACTGGCATGGCTTGATAGGGGGTTCAGTTCAGCTCTGTTCCCATAACAAAATCAGCAGGACCAGAGGACTAGAAATGAAGCCCACTCCCCTTTCAAACGTAAGTCTCTCTGACTCTCAGACCTCCCACAGTACCACATTAAACAGCTGTGCCTTGCAGTGTGGCTTTAATGTCAATAGATTTGAGATTTTATAGACCATGTAATGATACAGTGCATAGAAATGGTCAGGAACATATGTGCATTTGTTCTAGGTCTCTTAAATTAATTGTGCACCTTTTCAGAATGAGCGGTACACCCATTATTGACTGCATGATATTTCATAAGTTGCTATCCAGATTATTTTAAGGCAGTTCACTCCTTACTATTATGATTCAATTAGTTTAAGACTCCAGCGTTGTCCATGACAGTTTCATTTAATGTTGGAAGTAAATGACAACCATAGTAAAGCTTTACCATTTCCTACTCAGGGTGTTTTGTGAATTTCTTTTACTAGATGAGTAATGTAATCATTATAAACATAGGTTTACAGTAAGGAGCGGAGACCCAAAAAAACTGTTATTCGCTAGAGATGGAATGTGTCTAGTCATTACTCACGAAGAACAAAGGACAGAATATTAGCCTTATTTGTAAAGATTTTCTCTTTTCATAGTCTCACTTTCCATGTGTTGGTGCTAGCTGAGGAATTACATTTTGTGTATACTCAGTTTTTGAGTAGAGTACTTTTTTCTGTTTTTGTATTTTTAAAGCCAGTTGGATACTTGTTATCAAGGCCAGGTAGAAGGACATGAGACTGACTGTATGGAAGGAAACCTCTTTCCCAAGCTGTGTATTAGTAATATTTGACTGCTCTTGCAGCCTCCAGCACTGCAATAGTGATTGCTTTGTTTGTGTTTATCCCTCTTCCTTTAGCAGGGGACTTGTTGGATTTGTGTGGCTACCTACTCACTGCCAGTGTTCCTCCTTATTCCTGCCTGATCCAGTCCCATCCACATGAGTGTGAAGGAGATTCCATTGGGCTGAGTTTTGCCAAGTACAAGCAGTGTGCACTCCCCAGACAGTACCTCTGTGCTTCTGCTCCACAATTCATCATGACTAAATTGGGTTTGCTGGGATTGGGGCCCTCTGCATCAGAATAGGGGGATGAAAGGGACAGGGTCCTAGAAGTGCCTGTATTTTTATTGTTAACTCCAGTGTAGCATGCGTTCAGTCTGATCAGAAAAAGCAGATCTCTTTATTGCTTCAGTAGCGAGTGAGGCCTGAATCAAAACCTGAATTCTGGGAAAGTTTCTATCTGCAGCCAAATCTTGTAAGTCAGGCCACATACCAGCACTGATTTCCAACTGGTAGCTCCTCAACTACAAATGACATCTTCATAGACATACTAGAATGCACCACATCCTAGTAACAATGAGGGCAGTTTTCTGGGAAGATAAAATGACAATTCAAAAACTAAATCTGGAAAACAGACAAACGTGATGGGCAGTGACATTGCTAGAATCAGACTTCACAAAACTGGTGGCATACAGTGAATTCTAGCTCTCTCGTTGAGCCCTTCAAAATACTGTTGCCTTACTGTAACCTTCATTTAGCTCCTTTTGAGAAATATAATCAGGTTAAGCTTCTTACATGGATGTTTTTCTGTTCTAAATCTATTGAATTCTGCATGTCTCTGCTACTCCATTTGATGACAAAGTAGCTCTCTGGCTGTCCAAGGTTTACCGCCTGCTCCGCTGTGCAGTTTTAAGAATGGGTAATATGAGAAGGGAAAAACAATCTCATAATTTTGTTTAGTCTGACAGGATCTCTCTCTGTGTTGCAGTTATTATAAACTAGTGACATTTATGATAAATTGTTTTCTTTAGTGTTGGATGAAGCATGGTTCTTCAACAGTTAAACTGACGCTGGGCACGGGTTTCTTTCACCCTCTCTTAGGTGTGTCGTTCCTGTAACAAATTCCCTTGGTGAGAAATTGAGGGAGCATGTAGAAGATGATGATGAGTACAAGATTCCTTCATCCCATCCTGTATCCCTGAGCTCCCAACCACCTCATTGTCATAATATAAAACCTCATATTAGGTAAGGTAGTTTGCAGCATTGCACTGCTTTGGAGAGGAGAATAAAATCGTTTTAGAATGAACTTTTGACAGGTTTTCTAAAATTAGTTGGTTATAATCATGATGAAGCTGCTTGCCTTCTGAATGTCTAATCTTTTCATGCTTGGGTTATTCATGCTCTTTTATTCCCCTGGTGGAGTTGAAGGAGGATAGAAGCCATAAAACTCTGTGGTTCAGCATAGTTGTATCTCTGTGGTTCAGAATTTAAGTAACAAAATGCAGAACACAGTTGAATCAGTACACAGTAGTTCCCACTGTTTCGCACTCTCCTTGTCTCCTGTCTACCAGTGTTATAGCAACTTCTTTAAATTTTTAGAGCCCATTTCACAGAAGACCTTCCTGTGTGTTTCAGAGGGAGAAAACATTTTTCATTCAGACTTAATATCTCTCTTGCACTTTAAATATACCTTAAAATAATATCCCCGAACTTTCACAGTCTCTGAACCATTAATGGGTTGTGGCAAGTAGATTGGAGTCAAGAGAAATTGCAGATGAAGGCTGTGTGGCTCTTGACAAACCTCTTGGTCCCTAACTCATACAGCTAATCTGAGTGTGCGGAATGAAGATAATAATCAGGAGAGAGGCTGAAATATCAGAAGGGACCAATTACTAGTAGTCTTATAGGTCAAAAGTGCTGTCTTAAAATCAGTTATTGATCTACTGAGTTCTGACTCTTCTGCAACCTAAAATTCATTGATACGTTCGGACTTTTTTTCTTTCAGAATGTGATGTCATTGCAATAAAACTCAACTTTCTCCTCATTCCAGACTTAACCAGTTAAGGTCTGATTTTACATGTTTAATAAAAGAGATTTAGCCCAGTGTGGTGAAAAGGTCAAGTTCTGACTACTTCATCTGTTGAAGTTATAAATTCCTGGAAATATAGTCTATTGTTATTAACAGAAATGCAGACATGACCTTCTGTGCATAGATGTGAATTTTCCACTGGTCTTTGAGTGTTTTCTAGTCATGTACCCTTAAACTCCCACCTATTCTTCTGGGAAAAGATGTTTTGATTTTTTTAATAGACATTCAGTGTTACTGCATAGAATTGACTTTATGGGCAGACAGGATTTTAAAACTTTACATGTATAGGCCTATTTATCAGGGGTTTGATTTTGTTTGTTCCACTTGGGAACCTTTCCACCAAGTCAGCCATGTTGTAGAGAGATGAGTTGCCTATATGAATGGAGGAAGAATGGATGAACCATGAACATGCAGGAAAGAAGGAGAGTGCTGCATAGGAATAAACTCCATTGGCTCTACAGCTGCTTATGACTCCTACACTAGGGGAAGTCCCCAGATAGAGAATTATAGGAAGTTTCTATTCCCTTGGTACCTCTTGTGTGGCACAAAAGGAGTGGAGTGGGGCTGAGAATCTTGTTCAGTATTTTGCAAACCATCACAGTTATACATTTCAAAGCTGACTTTCCCACTATTCCATCAGACCATTTGTTTTTAGCTTGATCCATAAAAGAGCTTGCCTTTAGCAGGTCATGGGTCCCTTGGACCATCAGTACTAGCCTAGTGCTAATCCAGGACATCCCACGCAGAAAACGTGCTTAATTGATAGTTAAAGTTGCTGCAATGATTTCATGTAATAACTCTTGCACAAATTACATATATAACAAGAAAGTGAGCCCTAAAATATAAAGCTGTGACACTTAAAGTATGGAAATGACCTGTTGAATGAATTTATATAAATATTCCAAATGTTACATTAACTTTCTAATGTCAGTGCTGAAGTGTAAACGTTCAAAATTATACATTTCACAAACAACATTGATTTCGACTAGCAGCACATACTTAGGAACTGGAGCTAGGCAATATTTTTCATTCAAAAAAGGTTTTTTGACAAAAAAGGACTTATTTTGTAGATATGACAATTTTTGTGGAAAATCGCTCTTCCTTTAATTTTTGTTGCTGTTGAAAACACAAAATCTGAAATCTGTTTTTCAGTGTCTGAAAATTTCATTCTTTTCACAAAAATTAGAAAAAAATTAAATGACTTTTTTTCTTCATTAAAAAAAAAAAAAGCGGCACCCCTTCTCACCTCTTGTTTTTCAGCAAGCTCCATTAGAAGCTTTTTCAATGCATTTTTCATAAATAAGTGGATTTATTCAGCTGTGTAATTAGTATACATTTTACTTGCTGAAAGAGTTTGTAACTTTTTGTGGAGTCATGCCAAATTCCCGTTGTCACCTTCAAAACACATCACAAATGTTTGGTAAGCATGGGTATGCCTATTGGCCCATCTATTTTGAAGTAAAATTGGAGATTTTACACTGTGGCTGGCTGCCTCATGAGAGTGCCTAGTTTTCTAGCTGTAACAAGGACTTCATAAGGGGCCAAAATCTTAAAATTCTGGATTGAGCCCAGATACTTTAAAGGAGAGAGAGACAGCAGTTGTTGTTGTGGATGTCATGTAGTTCTGTGGCTATTGAATTCCAGCGTCCCATTCTGCGCTTTTTGAATACATGTTTAATTTAAGACTTTGTGCCCCTGTACTATTATTATAGTACTCTTCCAAATGTCATACTATAATATACCAAACTGATTGCATTGTGGTTTTCTGGCTAGATTCTTAGTCAATTGATTTGTTTTGTAGCCGACTTTTTATCTTCTTGCCAGATTTGTCTGTGTTGTGGAAAGGAAAGGAGAGAGAAGATGAGTGTCTCAGTATAACAGTCTAACTAGGCCCCTACTAATGTAACACAATTGAATCATTCTGTTCACAATATTTCTCCAAAAAGTATTTCCTTAAAGAGGAAAAAAGTACCTGAGATGTAGGATGTGGGATGTTTAATACTTGCTTACCTTGTATTTCTAGTGCAAAGGATATGCTGTTATGGCCAGGTCACACTGAAGACTTCCTCGTTGGCAGGAAGTTGTATTAGGGCACTTGGTTGTTTGTGGAAAGTCGTCTTTCCTCCTTGATAGGGAGCCAAAGATGGATTATTCCGTACAGTATATTTTCAAGTGACTTAATCAGTCTAGCTTCAAGGGACTCAAGCAATGTTTCTTTCTCCACTTCCATTGGAAGACTGTTCTACAATGTAATAGGTCTCACAAATAGGAAGGTTTTTCTTCAGATATATAATTATTCTTTATTTTCATTTAATTATTTCTGTTTATAGCTCCTGGGACCACACACAATTCCATTTCCTCTTTCCTGTTTATATGCTTTAAATAATTGCACATGCTTTATTCATCCATCCCTTCCATATGGCCAGCATATATAACTTTATTTACATTCCTGCTAATGGTGAAACTCTAGATCTCTCTAGCTTGAAAGGATCAATGATCTGTGAGAATGGTGTGTGTAATGTGACCTATAGCCTTCCCCTAACTGAAGAAGCTTATTTTGACCATTCCTGCCTATACAAACTTCACAATTCTTGTCATATAGTTGAGGTGCCTCCATTCCCCAGTTGGTTTTTAACGCTTGTTCAAATAGCACATAATTCACTATTGGGTGATTTTAGTTTCCTGTTAGTATCCTGAGCTTTTTAGCAGAGTTATCATATTATCTACTAAGGATAATTTGTATTTTTATGCCAGGATTTTCCGTAGCTTTTTACTTTACTGCCTGAATCACCAGGATTGCTAGTTCTGGGAAGTTTTAGCAACCAATTTGACACTTACGCTTCTTTTTACAGAACAATTTGTTTCCCTTCGGAGGCAAGGATAAAATGGAATATAAAAGACAAAGCAATAAACCACCTTTTTGACAACAGTGAATCTAATGGAGACTCGCTAAATTGTTTTGGGCAGAGTTAATTCTTTTATTTTAAGTGTTTGACTAGGAATATTAAGGACATGCATTATTTCCATGGGTTTGTTCTTGTTTAAAGGGTTTTATTTCCAGGGTATTTACTGTTTGATTTCAGCAATAAAATAAGGATGAGTTTACATGTGTAACTTTACAATATGGAGAAGTAGTGTATGCTAGTAGACTGAGCTTTGGGTTGAGAGCCAGGAATTCCTAAAGTCTAATCCCAGCTCTTCCACTATTTTGCAGCGGAGACTTGCGTAAATTACTTAATTTCTGTGCCTCAGTTTCCCCAGCAGCAGAATAGTGTAATTTCACAGAAGGCTGTCGTAAGGATTAATCTGTTACTGTGTAATATACTTTGAAAGTGAAAAACACTATGAGTGCTTAAAAAGTTGTTATAACTTTCATTCCTGTTTGTTTTGATGTAATCTATGTAATGCTATAGCATTTATTTTGTGATTTGTGGGATGAAAACTCAGGTGGTTGGTTGATTTCTTCCTTTGATCTTTGCTTTAAGGGTGTGCGAGAATGGTCAGTGTGCTGGTATAATGAATGGAACACACAATGCTGCTTCAGAGATGAAGAAATCCAAAACCCCGGAGTTAGGTGTGTTTTTATTTGTTTGTTTGTAACTCTAGAAGAAGCCAACCAGTCTGACACAATTAGAGGTGCCATAAGAAAGCATTCACTTCTTGTTGTTTCTTTGTTATTCAGGAGATGCCTTTGATGCATCCACTGCTCCAGTATCTTTACCACCTGCACGGCCTCCTGCCAGAGACAACCCAAAACACAGCCCTTTGCTCAACAGGACGCCCTCCGATTATGATCTTCTGGTGCCCCCTTTAGGTAGCAGACCTATTGCTGTTAAGTCTTTAATGGTTAACATAGTTAAAATCAACCAAATACCAAGCTTACTGCAAAACAAAATAAAATAAATTCATAGGTTTATTAAGAGTTTCAAATGATGTGGGCTAGATTATTTGAAGAAAAAGAGTGTAATTATGCAGTGATCTGCAGTCAGTGCCTGTCTCAGTCCAGGCACTGAGCTCTTTCACCTTTACACATTAACATCCAAATCCCAACATTAGTCAGTTGGTGAAGACTGATCCCATCACAGAAGGTGCTACGCCCGTTCCCTGCAAAATGGGAAAGTTTACCATGACTGTGTCAGGATTTAGTCATGCCAGAAACGGATGCAACGGCGGTTTCAATTCATCTTCTGATGGTAAACAGTAGAGAAACCTTTGACTCTAAAAAATCAGATTTTAGTCACTTAATATTGGAATTAGTCAAACTTCAAGTTCTCTAAATTTGGGGAAGGGGCTGATTTCTTGTGCGCTAATTTGAGTTTTCATTTTATCCTATAAAAGGGAGTGAGTAATAGCACCACTGGAGATAATAAATCTGGAGTTTGTTTCCAAACCTCAAGAGATTAAGGTCTAAGACAGAATATGATCAATGCCCAGAATCATCAAACGTTGCCATTCCCAGTCCTAGTCCCCAGTTCCCTCTCCTAGAACCCCTCAACTTCACCTGTTCAGCAGACGCCAACCAAACCATCCTCTCAGGCATGCTGGGGGTCTTATGCTTTCCCTCTGCCATCTTCTATAACAGGTTGCAGGCAAATTATTTTGGTCTGAGGGCCTCACTGGGTTTCAGAAATTGTATGGAGGGCTGGTTAGGGGAGCCTGTGCCTCCCGAAACAGCCAGGCATAGCCCAGCCCTACCCCCTATCTGACACCCCCCCTTCTCATCCCTGATGCCCCCCCTCCTCTAGGATTCCTGTGCCATCCATCGCCCCCAGACCTCCTGCCCCTAACTGCTTGCCGCCACCCCATCCAACCCCCCTCTCCTTCCTGACTTCCGCCCTTGATCCCTGACCGTTGACACCCCTGGTCCCTGAGCACCCCCCGAACTCCCGTGCCCTCTATCCAACCCCCGTTTCCCTGCCTACCCCCTTACTGTGCTGCCTGGAGCACTGGTGGCTGGCTGGAGCCAGCCACGCTCCGCGCAGCACAGAGCACTGGGTCAGTCCATACTCTGCAGCTGCATTACCCCAGGAGCTCTCAGCCCTTGCAGCCTACAGCACAGTGAGCTGAGGCTGCCAGGGGAGGGAGGACAGCAGGGGAGTGGCCAGAGGCTAGCTTCCTGGGCCAGGAGCTCAGGGGTGGACAGAATGATCCCATGGGCCGGATGTGGCCTGCAAGCTGTAGTTTGCCCACCTCTGTTATATAGCGTACCCAATGCTCAGTTGTGAAGTGTTGGCTCCACTATGCATGCCACCCATATTTTTTGGTCTGATTGCTTTCACTCTTTGATTTCAGTATGCTAACCCACTATGCATTATAAGATGTCTTAGCTCACACTCCAATTTCACAGTGCAGTAACAGAGTGCAGAGAGCAGCACAACGGGGAGGGGTGGGAATTGCACCCTTTGATAGCCCTGAACTTACACCTGCCTGCTCCTCTCACATAATGCACAGGGTGAGGTCTCCCACGAATCCCCAGGACTGAACTTCTTGGCCTCTTAGGCCAGATCTGCTTATCCTTGTGTAAGGTGACACACAGTATACGTCAAATCCAGCATGGTCAGCACATTTAATTTTTTATTTTAGTTTACTGAGTTACTGGTAACATAGCTATCATCCTACAGTAATTTTCAGTATGCTTTTTTATTTCACTTGGGTGCAACATCTGCAGACTGGCCACCAACAGGCTGATTATTTTATAACCCAGAGTAAACCTTAAAAAAAAAAAAAAAAGAGTATACTAAAAGATCATTCACAGCATGTTTTAAAGCATTCAGTTGTGCCTAATAAGAGCTAATCTTATAATTTCATTATTGGAGTCACTGAACTTCTGAAAAACCCTAGGAGTAAGAGCCTCTGTTAGTGGCCATGGAAAATCAATTTTAAGCTTCACTCTGTACTATTCTTAATGAAGTTTTGCTCTTTAAATGCAGGAGAAGATTCATTTGACAACTCCCCACCATCACTTCCTCCACCTCCACCTCCTGCTCGGCACAGCCTCACTGAGAATTCCAAACCTCTGGGCTCAGGAAGCAGACCCTCTTCAGGACATGAACTGTTCCTTCCTCCTTCGGGTAAGAGTCGGCAAGCAAACCAAGTTTTTAATGTATTTTCATTTACAGCAGAAGCTTATATGAGCTGATAAAGTTGTGATTGCCTGTTAGAAATACCTTTGCCCATAGCTAACTGTCTAAAAACTGGAGAGGTTAGTTTTTAAAACTATAGAGATGAAACCTCTCAGAGAACATAAAATAGTCTCTACTTTTCTTTTCCTCATGTAATAGATAAAATCAATATTTTCATACTAGACATGACATTTTGGTAAAAAAAAAATTTTTTCTAATAGGAATAGTTATTTTGAAGTGCCAAGTTTTTCACTGAGTTCTGTGTTGCCAGTGTGCATAATTTGTCTTATCACCACAGAGTATTAGTTTCTATAGGTCTATATAGTGTACACTTTAGTCGTCTTTTTGACTGGGGACAACACCAGAAAAGAAGGGCAAAGAACAACCACTTTTATATTTGATAGAACTGTCGCTGTCAAATCTTACTTCTAAACTATATAAATTGTAAACCTCCCTGATTGCAGGGAACTGCAGTTCATCCCATTTTTGTTCATGAAATTCATATCCCCAAATCACTGTTTATTTCTTTCAGTCCAGATTTCACCCTGCATATGGCACAGAAACTGTGCTACTGTCTTGATTGGTTTCCTTCTGTTAATGTTCAGTGGTTAGGGCTCCATGCTGATTAAGTTGGTTCTGTTTGCTGCCTCTGTTATAGATTAGTCCCAAAATGATTGTGGACTTACTTGTGGGCTGGGATATGTACTATAGCTGTTGAGGGGTTCCCTTCTTTCGTCTTTGGGAGGTTTCAGAGGATTTTTTGGCCAATTATCTACCTATCCTAAGGATTCTGTTTTGTGGTGATCTGCAAGGCTCTGTATTGTCACGTCTCTTCTTTCAGCAGGTATGTGAAGCTCCTGAGGGATACCGTAAGGCATTTTGGGCAGTGGTGTCAGCAGTATGCAGTTGACAGGCAGTTCTGTCTTGTTTTCATCACACCCTGCTGGTGTGTAGTCTTTGCTTTCACAGGGCATGGATGACATTGGTTGTTAGATTGAGAGCAAGCTGGCTGAGGCTCCAGACAAATTAGCAGTGACGCTAGTGGGTGGCAGAAATGATCCTGAAAGATGGTTTTCTTACCTGTCAGAGAGGTTTTTGATTGTCCCTTTCTTGTCTAATAGGCTCACAAATTAAGAGGTACTCTTGGACCCCATATCCACCATCCTGCCAAGATAGATAATTAGTTAAACTTTATTTTATTTTTAACACAACCCCATGCCCTTAGCTCTGATTCAGAATACTGTTCTTTTACCAGTAATCCCCAAATAAAATCTGTTTGAAAAAGAAACATATGTTGTGTCCACATTAGTAATACACATTGATCTGCCTCCACTGCATGTCGATGTAAGTGCATAATTTTTACCATAAATCAACAATCTTATGTACTTTTCCTTTTAAATTACATTACAGACACAACATTATTCTCCAGGAAGAGCAATTATCGAAATACTTTACTGAAAAATTCTACCATAATTTGACACCTTAAATTTGGATATTTCCCACTCAACTACATCACTTAAAAGAAAATAGTTAAATTCCGAAATCAAGATGATAAAATAGAATACACAATAAGAATCCATGGTTCAGAATTGAGGTGGTGGTGGTGGTGTGTTAAATGTGTATTCTTTTACAATAACTTGTTCATTATGTGGACAGTGTAAGGTTTATTATGTCCTTAACTATTCATTCCTTACATTTAAGTGCTTAGGTCATTAGTTTTCAAACTATGGGGTGTGCACCTCCTGTGTGGAGCAGTGAAGTTTTCAGCCAGGCCAAAGGACCTGGTGCTGTCCATCTCCCACAGGAACAGCAGATCCTTGTATGAACTTACTTCCTTTTCTACACTCACGCAATCTGTCTCACACACGTGCGCATGCACCCACTCTCCCACCTACGCTCTGGCTGTGCTGGGAGTCAACATGGTGGCAGCACTACCACATGCGTGTCTTTGCCTTCAGCATGCACATGTGCACACAGGGAAGAAGACAGAGCCACCTCACACATGCATTAGTGCTGCTCCTGACAACAAGATTTCAAATGGGGAACATGAGCCTTCTTCCGACACGTGCTGGTCACGTGGAGATTTTGTGCGCCCACGCCCACGCCCTCTGCAGGCTTTGAACTTGGCACCATCCAGATTCCCCTTCCCCTCTGCCAATGGCAGCCATTCCTAGAACATGAATCTCCAAAGGCAGGTGAGTTGAGGTGCCTTTGGTTCAGGTTTTGTTACTGTTGTGATATGTAAAGGATGTTGTCACTTAACAACCTGAACTGGGTTTTGAAACGTTCAGTTGTTTTTGGAATGATCGTCTGTAGTGGTGTTTGTCTCCCAGGGACAGTAGTTAGTGAGCCAGCGTTTTCAAACATAAGTAGCAAAATCAAACTTCTAAATCCAGGCACTTAAACTGACCTGATTTTTCAAAAGGATTGAGCTCACAACAGCTCCTGTTGTACCCAGTGTCAATTTAGGTGCCTAAATATTGAATTAGGAGCGTAAGAGAACACGTTTTTGAAAATCTTGGCATTGATGATTATTGCGTTGTCATTTATTTGTCTTGGAGTAGTGCCTAGGGGCCCCAGGCATGGACTAGGACCCTGTTGTGCTACGCGCTGTACAAACAGAACAAAAAGACAGACTATGAGCTGTCTGGGGCATGAACTATCACTGTAAGGGTCAGTCCAAAAGTCATGTATGTATTTGGATATTTAAATGTGTGTCTATGAAATACCACATTGAAAGAGACATGGCTCTAGAGGTGTAGACATGCTTCAGCAAAAAAGTTAACAGGGTCTGCCAAACCATCAGGTAAAATAGTATTTTCAATACTTCTAACATTGCTACCTACTGTTAATGCTACAAATAGTTTTGTTGCACTTATTCTTCTTCGAGTGCTTGCTCATATTCATTCCAAGTAGGTGTGCGCGCGCCGCGTGCACGTTCGTCGGAAGAATTTTCCCCTAGCAAC